>NC_047651.1:6841068-6859476 GCF_902201215.1 Prunus dulcis
ACGTTGGATCCAAATGTGAAATTAGTAGATTACCAAGGGGAGTCTCCAGATGAACAAGCATTGGTTTATGCTGCTGCTGCCTACGGCTTTATGCTTATTGAACGAACCTCTGGTCATATAGTTATTGATATCCAAGGAGAAAGGCAAAGGTAATTTGACACTCTCAGCTCGCTTATTCATCAATATAAATACATTAATCTATAAATAGATAAGTTTGGCATTGCATGAGCATGCTTGTCTAACCTTGTGATTACAGTATGATAATTAATACTGAACTGCCTTTTGAGAAGTAAAGACCTTAGTTATCTCATTCATAATTTCCCACTCATGGGCAGTGCAGGTTCAATGTTTTGGGTTTGCATGAATTTGATAGTGACCGGAAGAGAATGTCGGTTATATTGGGTTGCCCTGATAAGACCTTCAAAGTCTTTGTAAAAGGTGCTGACACTACCATGTTCAGTGTCATAGACAGAAGATTAAACTTGGACATAATACGAGCAACAGAAGCCCATATTCATGCTTACTCCTCTCTCGGTTTGAGAACGCTTGTTGTTGGGATGAGAGAACTGAGTGCTTCAGAATTCGAGCAGTGGCATTCGTCTTTTGAGGCAGCAAGTACCGCTTTAATTGGCCGGGCTGCTCTACTTCGCAAGGTTGCTGGCAACATAGAGAACAATCTCATCATACTAGGTGCCTCTGGTATTGAGGATAAACTACAACAGGGGGTGCCTGAAGCCATAGAGTCTCTAAGAACAGCAGGGATTCAGGTCTGGGTTTTGACAGGGGATAAGCAAGAAACAGCCATATCCATTGGCTACTCATCAAAGCTTCTAACAAGAAAGATGACTCAGATTATAATTAACAGCAGCTCTAAGGATTCATGTCGAAGGAGTTTAGAGGATGCTGTACTCATGTCTAAGAAGCTTACGATGTTTTCTGGGGATACACACACTGCCGGAGGAAGTTCTGGAGATGGTGTGACTCCAGTAGCTTTAATTATTGATGGTAGCAGCCTTGTTTATATTCTTGATAGCGAACTTGAGGAAAAGGTAATTGCTCCTAGACCTATCTGTTTAGTTTTCTAAACTTCTTGATGATGTCTTGTATGCTTGTTTTGATCTGAGTGATGTCTAATATGCTGATCAAACTTATTTCATACTGCAGCTCTTTGACTTAGCCAGTAACTGTTCTGTGGTGCTTTGTTGCCGAGTGGCTCCATTGCAAAAAGCTGGAATTATTGCCCTTGTGAAGAACAGGACTGCTGATATGACACTTGCAATCGGGGATGGTAATTATTCTTCTGTTGATTTCACTTAAATAAATATCTTATACTTCCAACACCAAAATCAAGATCTTATTCCTAGTCTCATTGGGAAATAGTGTTGATGGTAGAATTTGTTTTGGAATATTGATAGGTGCTAATGATGTTTCCATGATCCAAATGGCTGATGTGGGAGTTGGCATCAGTGGCCAAGAAGGTCGACAGGCTGTAATGGCATCAGATTTTGCAATGGGGCAGTTCAGATTCTTAGTTCCCCTTTTATTGGTACATGGGCATTGGAATTACCAGCGAATGGGCTATATGATATTATACAATTTTTACAGGAATGCAGTGTTTGTGCTTATTTTATTTTGGTGAGTAATTCTTTGTCGGATAAATTTTCAGTTCATGCATGCCATCAAGGTCACTGTCAGTGGTTGTTGTGCAGACTTAAGTTCTTTTCCTCCAGCCTGAAAAGGTCTTGAGATGCGTTGGTTTTTCTTTTTGAAGTTATAAATCAAAAGAAAACAAAATACTAAACAGAAGATTGCTCATGATTATGTAGATATGGAGTCACGGTCATTAAGGGCCAAACGTTGTCTAGTTCCATTTTTAAAAGCCATAAGCTAATTTCTGGTTATGAATCTGATGTGACTTTTGAACTTGAAGCTATGACGTTGAAGATAGTCAGATTTAAATCTGTTTGTGTCAAACCTAGGTCGTTGTGTCCAGATTGTCATGTGTTATAATTGATGTTGAATCTTGATGCGAGTTATAATAGGTTTTAGTTTACATGGAAAATGAAGGAAAGAAGAATTATTATGAATCCTTGCTTATCCATTTCGCTGAATAAATTTCATGTGCTTTCTGTAGGTATGTGCTCTTTACTTCTTTTACGTTGACAACTGCGATCACTGAATGGAGCAGCATGTTGTTTTCTATAATCTACACTGCAGTACCCACAATTGTTGTTGGGATTCTTGACAAGGACCTAAGTAGAAGGACCCTTCTGACATATCCTCAGCTATATGGAGCTGGTCAGAGACAAGAATGCTACAACTCGAAATTATTTTGGCTAACAATGGTTGACACATTGTGGCAAAGTCTGGCCGTCTTCTTTATCCCTCTCTTTGCATATTGGGGCAGCACCATTGATACATCAAGTATTGGAGATCTTTGGACACTTTCAGTGGTAATTTTGGTTAATTTGCACTTGGCTATGGATGTCATCCGGTGGACATGGATTACACATGCAGCCATTTGGGGATCTATAATTGCGACTTGGATTTGTGTCATTGTCATTGATGCTTTACCTTCACTCGTTGGCTACTGGTATGCCCTCTAATTTAGTAGTATCAGATTTATATACTTCATTTTTTTCGCCAGCATAATTGCATTTATACTACAGCCGCACCCTATGAGATGCAGTGGCGAGCATTTATGTTGCATTTCATGTCACACAAAGCATGTAAAGATTACATTTCATTATAAATATGCCTCTCAAAATTATTTTTAGTAATGGTCTCAAGTCACTCCATCTGCTGTGGCTGTCCCTTGGAGGCTTCAGAAACCTGATGCAGTGGTTCCATAAAGAAGTGCGGGCAGTAATTGGGCAAGTTCATTTTCTTCTAGCTAGGGCAGAATTGTTTAGGGTAGGGTTGGTAGAGAATAGCTTTTGTTGGTTGACTAATTTCTGGGGACCTGTCTGTCAGAAGTATGGTATCATGGTTTTTCTTCATGCACTACATGCATTACTTATTTCCAATTGGTACACTTTTGAGGTTAAGTCATAGGTGTTGAACTTCTGACTGAGGTATGTAATCAGCTTAGAACCAGCAGCTTGTGGTTGAACATGGTAAATTTTGTCATTCTTCCAATAAAGAGTGAAGAAACCACGTCTGAGAAATACCCATCACCAATTTGTTTTTCTTTTTTCTTTCTTTGAGCTAAAAATAGGCATCTCCAGTCAGAAACTTACAACTGCCAACAAAACCAAGCTTCTTGTACTATGAGAAGCTCCATACATGCATCAAACTGAAATTTTCCATCCATAGTGTATGATACTTGCATGTGTATACTAATCTTTGCAGTTCCAAAATAATTTGACAGGGCCGTTTTTGAAGTCGCAAAGACTGCATCATTTTGGTTATGTTTGCTTGCAATCACCATAGCAGCAATTGTTCCTCGCTTTGTTGTAAAGTTTCTGTATCAGTACTATAGACCTTGTGATGTCCAGATTGCAAGAGAAGCTGAGAGGTTTGGCAATCAGAGTGCGTTATGCCCTGTACAAATAGAAATGAATGCTATCTTGGACCCCCCAAGGAGATGAGAAGGTGATGCTATTCGTTTTTTCTTCTCCTTTTTTCTTTTTCTTCTGTAATATATGTTATTCTTTAGGCTGCTTCAGAGTCTCTCTCTTGGTTGCCTCATTTTTCATTGTTTGCTATCCAAAGGATAGGGTTGTAACTTTGTAGTTCCAGGTTTATATGTTGTGTTCCGATTTTGTTTTGTTGTATCGCATACGATTCATTCAGTGTAATTAGCCTTACTTAAACGGAGAATACTCGAGTTTACCACAAAAGAGTTATAACAAGAGTTTTTGTTGTCTTCTCTTGGAGGGTTTATTTCCTTCAGTAGTTGGATTCTGGTTTGGTGAAGTGGAATGGCTTATTGAGTATGCTGGGATTTAAACTCTCTCATTATTCTCTAATTCTTGGTTTTTAACCTAAATCGTCTATTGAGTTATAAACAAGATGGGAGAATCCTCGAGTTTCTAGCAGACGACTGAAAACAAAGAATCCTTTGTTTTCAATGTAAATCATCTATCGACTTTTACCATTAGCCAGATTTTATGTTTTTACCGACTCTTGCGGATAACATTCTCAACCCAACCCTCAAAAATTGAAATAAAATGAAGGCAAGATTCCCTAGTCTTAAGTTAAAAATAAATAAATAAATGAATATAAAATAAAAAATAAAAAAATAAAAAACCATAGTCCCAGTTTAGGGTGGCAAATTTAACATATCAAAAATTCCAAAATCTGAGGCTAAGCCTAGTACATTCAAACTTAATGCATAAACAAGATAAATACTTAAAACAATTCAATCAGTTCTTTTTCTTCAAAATGGTCATGTAATTTGAGTAAAGATTAAAAGGCAAATGTTATCAAATTCTAACTATATTTTTAAAAGCTAACACTTCCACATGCTTGATCAGTTCATCTTTGCCTTTGAAATTACATGTAAGATGACTAAAAATGCATAAGGGGGATGAATAAGCCATTTTAATATTAAATCAATAGTAATAAACAATTTCGGTAGCACTTGCATAACATAAAATGAAGGAACACACAGTTAATTTATGTGGTAAAATCCCACCTATGGGGAAAACCCACGAGACTCCTTGGTCCAAAACAAATCCACTATAGAAAGATGATTACAAGTACTCACACACTTATTATTTTACGTGGTAAAAGCCCACCTCTAGGTAAAATCCAGGGACTCCTCAGTTAAAACAAATCCATTATAGAACGATGATTACAAGAAGTACTTACATACTTATCCTAGACACGGACTTCTTCATAACTCAACTTCTGTCATGAAATGATCTTTCAACACTCTTTACGTTGAACGAAATACTGGTCACGATTATTTCAAGCTCACCGAAGAAAAACCACCACCACTGTCTTGGTGCCCTCAACCATATGAGTCACCTATTAATGCAAATGAATGCAATATGAATGATAAACAGTATTTAATAAATCACCAAGTAAACATGGAACACTTAATGATTTATCTCAAATAAAAACTTAGCTTTCCAAACGTTATGGGATGCACTTCTAAAAGGATTCTTATTAAGAGAAAATCATGAAAATAAAATCATATTAAATGCCAAAAACATTTTTATCATGTATGCATGAGAAATACCATGTCTTACTCTTCAAATCAAATGTATTGTACGTGTAAGTCACAATTTTGGAATTTGGGAATTGCTGAGCTATTTTAATCCTGCAGTTTCTGGAAATTTGAGACATCAATTTTTCTTCAACGGTACAGCTAAATGACACTTCCAAATCTTAAGTTCTAGGAAATACCAACACAATTTCATACTAACAGCCTTCCTTAACCTACTTGAAATTTCATTTCATCCTTAACAACAAAGCAAAATAGCAGCAACTTACTTCAAATTTCTTTGCATCTTCAACACTCAAAGCAAAATAGTAGCAACCTACTTGACATTCCTTTGCATCCTTAACAACCAAAGCAAAACAAAAATTTGTTTGCATCCTCAATAGCCAAAGCAAAACAATAGCAAGCAACCTACTCGAAATCCCTTTGCATCCTTAATAGCCAAAGCAAAATAAGAGCAACATCACCTACAAGATAAAGGTAAAAAACAACAAAATCACAACAAAAAAAGTATTATTGAAATATTCTTCTTCAGAAGCAAAATCCTCAATTATGTTTTCAAATTCAAGCTTTTCTAGCATATCTATTCAATGCATATGATTGCTAGCCCATTTAACCTTTCTTGTAACATGGTTGACCTCAATTAAGATTTCAATAATTGTAATTTTGAAAAGCATCTTTCTACATATGCAATAGTATTCTATAGACAATCAAAACATTTGGAAAACAGTCCATATCGTTTACAAACATACAATTTCAATATTTGTATTTGCTTCTCTTGGTAAAATCAATTGCAGCACCTGTAACTCTAAAAACACATCACTTACATCAACAGAAAATTCACAATTTCTAAAGTAGTCTCAAGATTCACATCACTTACATTAGCACCTCCTTCTCTCTTCCCTCTTCTCAGACGAAATGGCAAAACTTATTTCTATGACTTTGACCTTCTTTAGAAAATTCATGCTTAATCCCCATATCATAAGCAATTGTTCTAGCTTCAATCATAGCTGATGCAAACCCAATTTCTCTATAATTCTTCATAAAAGAAATGAGCACCTTCAACTCTTTTATGTTAGCATCAATGCACATATCTTTAGATTGTAACTCTTGGCTGATTAAGTTAAATTTCAACAAAATATCATGCCAAATAACCATGCCTATTAAAAACTCAAAATTTTCAAATTCATGTGTTGCTAAACTTTCAGCTTCACTTTTTATTTTAGCACCTTCACTGATTTATGCTACTTTAAGTTCATGGATTTTTCAAATACTCATTTTCACAAGATAATTTTTGGGGGCTTTTATTCCTTACACCTCAAATAACAAAAACATAATTTTATAGGATTTTAATATCAATTATACATTGACTTATTGAGGTATCAATTTTAATCTAAACAGCTGGAATTCATATTATGACTAAAACTGAATTTTCATATTTTAATTTGTTGGGAATTTGATTACGGTTACCTTCTGAATGACCACCTTCTACAACCATATCATATATTTCAAACAGACTTTTTGCTTGATTTCAAAGATGAGGAAAAACATATATCAATCAATCAATATGACTAAGCTTTTCCAAAATCAAGCAGCTTCACTCTTGGCTTAATTTAGAATTCCAAATCAGAATTCAAAATGCAAATAAAGTTTTTCCAAATCCAACAGTTGTTATATCTGTAAAAATGGGCAGATTCCTTTTATGCACTACAAATATAATCGACAGTTATTATTGGGAGAGCTTCATTTATATTCTCCATTGTTAGGCTTACTGTTTTAAATCTTGAATTGCATTAGTCCTATTCGCCCCCCTCTAGGGTTGATTCCTTGGGCGATAGATGGTAAGATAGGATTATGAAGCCCAATAAAAGGTTGAGATTAAAGTTGGATTGAATTATCTCTACTTCTGTTAGGCCATGTAATAAGACATTTCAACTAATCCAGCATCTTACTCATGTGTAATACCAAACACATAATCTTTTCGACCCAAAAAAACAACACTGCAATAAGATAAAAATCATTCTGATTGGCACAATTTCGCTTTCTAAGTAACTTCACATTAGTTAGTTTGTAACAATATACACCACATCAATTAAATTTTTGTTGTAAATAAAATCTAAACCATCACAAACCCCAAACCATCAAAAGCAAAAGACATATTCAGGCAGTCGAGTATAACATGTCTCATCTCAGAGTTTATACTTCATATTAACTAGCTGTTTGAAAATCCCCAAAGTCATCATCTGGTATATCTTGAGTGATTTCATTTCCAGAAGAAATTGATTCTTTTGAATCATCTTCTGTTGATTCTGAGGCTTTGTGGTTAGAATCCCCCTGAAGATTGAGATTTGGGGGAAAGTTTGTGGGAGACTTCTGACCAGTAGACGGTGAAAGTGGTCCTGGGGGAGGTGGTGGTGGTTTGATACAAATCAAGGGCTCTTTTTGGTTGGCCTTTTTCTCTGGTGAGTTGTTCTCAGAAACCTTGGACTTGACAATTTCAGCGCTTTTCTGTTGACAGCAACAAGAGATTAGATTCAATCAGAGTACTCCAGTAAGTAGCATGAGTCAGAGGACACAGTTGACAAGAAAATGAAGATACACTAACGTTCTTTAATTGTAGTACAAGAGTCTCCCCCTCTTTTAAGCTGTAATCAACCAAGGAAGTTTGCTGAAATTTTTGCTCCATCTCTTCTGCAGTTTTCTTTTTGTCCAGATATCTTCAAAACAATTTAGAAAGGTACATGAGCTTGAATGATGGAAATTCATCCTCATGCATATGCATTTAAAATCACCTAACAAACTTCTAAAATGTTGTAGAGAAAATGAAGAATGGGCAAAATTGTAATCACTGTACATATGGGACATACTTCATGTGATCATGCAAGGCTGCTTGGAAATCATACGCTTCTGTTCTTTCTCGAAATCCTATGCCAATGAAAGCATGCCGAAGCCGACCATCTGCATAAATTTCAAAGTAATGAGAAATAATACATGGACAAATAACTGGAAATAAAAATTAACTGAAAAGGCAAAATTTGCATCAGAGTCAGGCACAAAATTTTGGGAAAGCGGGAATACTAAAAGGTTACACAAGAGGTAAAATAAAACAAAGCAAAAGAAGTGGCATAATCCTTCTATGGAAAAGAGTCACTCTTCTGTCTATGGTTTTCTGACATATCACCACATGGTGGTAGCACTACTCAAGCAATAAATATGCTCCCCTGTCTAACAGAAATAAATACATTCCTGTATATGCTGCCCAAATGAGAAAATGTCTTCGTCTAATTTAAAAAGTTGAGCTCCAATATGATGTGCCCTTCCAGTAAATGAATCTAGATTGGCATAGGCCTCTTTTGTTCTACCTCACATATGTATCTAATCACCCGCTATCCCAGCCTAGTATAGGCATCCCAGTTCCAACCTTTGAGAAACGATTTACAGAAGTGGGGAAATTGTATATCACAGTGATATTTAATACAGTGATCTGCAAATGCTTTCTGCATTCTTGTAAAAATACTTCTTCCGTCCTTATTTCAAGGTAGATTGTTCTTCATCTAAAATGTCTGGTCTACTCTTGTCCAAACCACTATGGACAGATGGAAAGCTTGTGAGTATTAGCCCTCTCCCACTACTAGGAATATATTTGAAAGTTTTAAAGTCGTGTAAGCATAGTTCACCATGTTTAGAATGGATATACATATATTAATGCGCACAAGTTTTGGTCTACTCTGCTGTCGTAACAACCTCTCTGTGGTATCTCTGGATCTACGACATTTCTTCTCAAAATATCATCAATAGGGAGGACCTAATTAAGGCCAAGTGTGGTTGTCCGCCCCCCAAAAAAAAAAATTGTTTTTAAGCTTAAGGTACTTGATCTCTACTTCTAAGTGGGCTAATAATGGTATTGACTGATAATCTAAGCCTCCACACAGTTCCATTTAGTCTTCTAAGAACCCACCAAGCCCCCACATGCACTAAATCTAGGGTGTGTCAAAGGTGGACATGAGGAAAGATCTATCTCAGGAGTCAATAATGCCTTTGAATCATTCCAACAATAGTCTAATAGGATTCCCTAAACAAGAGATCTTAAACCAATGAAGCAAGTATAGCAGCTCACCAATGTTCTCCTCTACACGTAGCACAAAATATCTGCAGAACGAAAAACATTATTTAGACACTTCTAGATACTAATCAAAATCCATAAATTGAAACTTAAATAAGATTCTGCAGTCCAATAAAGATGGCTCCAGTTTAACTAGAAATAGGATAAACCTGCTGCTATCAATTACAGGTTCCACTGGATGAGGCTCTCCCTTTCTCAAAAAAGCCCGAGCATATAGTTCACCTGTAAGGATATATCATATTATGTAGAAACAAAATGACTCATGCTACAAAAGGAAGAAATACAACTTCATCTGATAATAACTAAAATATCCTCACTGGTGTTCTTATCTTCAAGTCTGATAATGCACTCTTCTCCTTTGCTGATTACTTTCAATATCCCTTCCCATACCCATTTGTTTACATCCCATTCATCAGCCCTGAAATAAACTTCAGACACTTCAAACTCAACTCCAACACATGCAATGAAGAGTTCCAGCAGTTATTAATTCCAATAGAAGAGTACTCTTCTTTTTATTTGTTCATTGTATGATTAAAGAGCATCCAATCTCAGGATTACTAAAACTCATCTCCATTTGTTTGTCTATTTTTGGATCTTTTGATTTCTTGCCAATCCAACTCCATCTCAGAAAACTTATCCACAAAATAGCTTTTACAAGCTCGCACAATCTAGCCTAACTGTAAGCTTCATTTCGAGGTAACTGATCGATGTGTGGAACAGAAGCATCAAGGTTACAAATAAATCAGATTAATCACAAATAAACTGCTAAATGCTAGTAATCACAAATAAACTGCTAAATGCGTGTCACATTTTCTATTTTTATGAGTTGAGCATAACCTGTATGAAGCTGCACTTTTCCTCGGTGGTATCTGCACAAACAATATAATAGCTTAGCTTGATATCACAAATAACTTCAAGAACCCTACATAACAGTAACCATACGTTTCTCTCATTGTCGATTTCTTATAATTACTTGCTCAATTGTAATTTAAAACCCATGACTTTGTATAACTTGATAGATCCCAACAAGCACCAATAAATTACTAAATGGTAAAGGATCACACCATCAACTTGTATTAGCAAAAAATTTAAATATTTACACTCCAACAAGTTCATTTAACTAAAACATCAATAATCAAATTAACCAAAAGAACGAAGAAAAAAATGCCAATCTATTCAGCCATTAACCCAACTTACACGCTAACAAAATTCATTCAACTATTACATGCCTCAACAATCAAGAAGAAATCCAGTTGAATTATGCATTTTCCATTGCATTCCCAAGATACCCTTCAACAGAATCACTACAAAAATTCATGAAAACACAGGGATTCGGGCACATCAGGTATTGTATATCAAAATGAACTATACCAAGTAGACATAGCATTCAGGCACTTGAAAGAGAACAAGCTCCAGAGCTTCAGCTTCGTTCACTTCTTGATCATTTGGCGCCGCCTCTTCCTTCTGCATTTTACACTGAAAAGATAGAGAGACCCAGATTGGGATCAGAACGAGTGACCAAATGTGAATCTGAAACTGGTTTTCTGATTGGAATTTGGTAAATTAATTTGGGTTTTATTTAGACTTTCAAGATTTATATCTAGGAGGAGGTTTCTAGTCTCTCTCAGTTTCCTGTAAAGAGACGATTGCAGAGCTCTTTATCAGCGTCCTAGTCAGTAATTAGCATAACCAGCGGGAACCGTTGGATTAGATTACTTTTCTAATCTAAGGCTTCGTGACTGTTTGCTGATTTAAACAAAAATGGGATCGATGGACAGTTGTGATCGATGGAAAGGTCCCTATTATTGTATGCGATCGGATGGAGTCAACGAATTTGATTTAGTTCGGAGAGGTTGCTTGCATTTGTGGGAAACACCGAAAAGGGTCATTTCATTGCAACATATATGCTTTGGAATAGTAGTAAGAGGTGGTAATTTTTGATAAGATCCGATATATGACTCGAAATTTGTATAGAAAATTAGCATGTTAATCCGCAAAATTAAAATTTTTGGTTATTTTTGAGTTAATCCGTCATTGACCGATTAATAAACGGGTGAATTTCAAATCAACCCGCCAACCTACTAAAATACCTATGTAACCCGTTTATTAAACGGTCAACCTGCCAACCTATTAAAATACCTATGTAATCCGCCAACTCGTTAAAATACTTATGTAACCAATCAATTCATTTCTTTGTTTCTTCTTCCTTTTAAATTTTTTTTATTATTTCTTTTTCTCAATCTTCACACTTAGAGAGAGGCAAAATATAATCACTATTTTATATAAAAAATAAAAAAATGCAATTACTTGATTAAATTATCAAAATTCTTTTTTTATTTGTTTTTTATTTGCTACCACTTATCAGGCGATCCCGACACGACTTGAAATCCGCACGAGAAATTAATGGGTCAACCTGTATACGACGTGTTTATTAAACGAGTTAGGTTTGGCCTTTAAAACAGATAATAATAATTTCACCTTTAAAATTTCTCGTGCGAATACAATATAGAGCAAAACAGATACAATAATTTCACCTTTAAAATTTGTACCTTCAAAAAACAAAATGATGGCAAAAAGTGTAGGGGTTTACGGTTCAAGTGAAGATGATGGCATACGATATGGCCCGAGCTGATTGTCCACTTACAATCCGCCATGTGGATGGCCTCGATAGCAAAGATCTTGATATCTGGTCCCACATGACCCGACCATCCTCACAAAAACCTGACCAGACCAATTTGCCATACCATTGTTTATGACCAATCTTGGTCGGGTCGGACAGGCTCACCCAACCTAGGCACTTGGGGCAAAATCAGCATGAGCTTCTTCCCCGTGTGGTTTGACTAATCAAACTATGAGTAATTAGGATATAGATAGTTACATGCCACAACTCTAAACCAACCTGCTTGGACAAGTTTCACCACCCGGCTAGAGCATGCATTAAATAATCCTTTGGTTTTAAGCACCCCTCTCTTCATGATGGTACCATGGCTAAACACCTTCTCCTTAGATTTAAGGAGACTTGCTCCCTGTGGGCCTTCTATAAATATCCCTACCTACATTCAGACAAAGGTGATAATTCTTTCTCATTTTATTCTCTCAAACTATCTTTATTCCACTCTTATTTTGACATTAGAAAGGGTTTGGTTGGTACTACACTAGTGCCTCTTAGGTGACTAATTTTTCTCTGTGTAAAAAAAAAAAAACCACTTTTAAAGTGGAAAGAAGGCATGGTGCTTCATATCGACCATGTGGAAGCTTCGACTTTGGCCTGGTCAAAGTCCTAAATTGACTATTTAGAATAACTCATCAACAAAAGTGATCATTGTCCCTATTTTCAAGGCCATGACATAGTTCTCCCTCCTCATTTTCACTTTTTTGTAACTTTTTAAAAGAATGTTAATTAAAAAAGGTCAATTACAAAACAATGGGCGTAGTGCATTTCGGTTTAGTTTGATTATTAAATCACGCGTCGCACTAATGAAATATCGTGATTCCAATTGGTTCAATTTATATCTAATCCTTGAAATATGATGAAACTCCACTCATATATCCTTATTTGGTGGTTCGGGTAAGGAGAATAACAACGTATGATATGAAGGAAATTGAGGTTTCACCCTAAGGATGGAGGAAGTAGCCCAATTTCTTATACTCCTAGGCTAGATTACTTAATTTTTTAATGTTGGACAAACACTTTCAACATGATATCGGTATCATTTTTACTAATACATTCTAATTATTAAGTATGGTAAACAAAGAAAACTATGCGGAGAGATGGAGAGAAAATGAAGAAGCTTAACTGTGATTTTCTGAAAATCTGTGCATAAAAGGAATCACAACCATACTTGAGTATTTATACTAAAACTTAGCCTACAAATAGGATTAGTTGTATGTCTTTGATGTACTTAGAAATTTTGTATTAGGTTCGACATATGGATGTTGGTCAAGGATGTTACCCTAACAAAAATCAGTTCTAAACTAATTATATAACTACGAATGCAAGCATGCTCAAGCTCTTGTATGCCAGTGTCACATCCCAACTTCACTACCAATATATTATTCAATTTAGGCCCCGCCCATACAAATTTGTTCTTGGGCTCAAGCCTATGCTATCTTACCTAAAAGGCCTCTAACTAAGAAGTTCCCACACATATAAGGCACTTCACCTTTCTCTCCCCGAGCAATGTGGGATTACTCATTGATCTTACCAATTTTTGCCTTGCATCATTCATGGATCATAGGTCTTACAATCCACCCCCTTGGGGCCTCATGCACATTCAGTTTCTATCTCCTAGTTGCACAAAACCTTCCCCTTTTCCCTTCTGCTTCATAAATAGGTGTTTTTACTTAGGCTTTTTTATTCTTCTCTTTGATAGGAAGTGCGGCAGGAGCATGAATCACCTATCCTAGGTGCGGCTGACCTAGTAAACATGGCTAAGGTGATGTGGCATCTCCCATGATGACTTGGATGCAATTTTGATGACTTGGTGTGATGATGTGACATCTTGAGTTGCATGTTAATTGTGTGGCACTTTGACTTCTCATTTTCTTTATCTAGGCATGTTCATAATTCTTATAGATTTCACCATCACTTCGTTAACATTTTGCTCTGTAGGTCTCGAGTTTCACCATTGGTTTCCTAGTTTGATCGGGAAAACTCCATTTTTCTCAATTTTCACCAATTTGATTGACTTAACTTGCACATTCACAAAAAAATATTGAACAACTCAGATAGTAGAGAACTAGACTCAAAAACTAAGAAACAAGAGACGAAAGTCGTAAAATATGGACATTGTTATAAAATAACCTGGGATATGTGCGAATTTTGAGCTGCACATAAAGTAGATGGGACACAGTATTTAACGAGGTTCGGCTATGCCTACGTCCTCGGAGAGCAGCAACAGTAACTTTTCACTATATAATAATATGACTACAATAGTGTTTACAATATGTATGGCTCACTGAATTTTCTTTCTGCTCACTTACCCTCTTCTTTCCTCTTCTCTCTCTTTCCTCCTTTCCTTTTCCTCTTCTCTCTCTTTCCTCCTTTCCTTTTCCTCTTCTCTCTTTCCTCCTTTCTCTTTCTCTCTTTCCGTTTCCTATCTCTTTCTCTCTTCTTCTTTCTTTATTTATAGACATGTTAAATGGCACCCGTGATTCTACAATACACATCCGTGAGTGTGCAGCTGATAAACCTCCAAATACTTTGCTTAATTTCTTTGTGGGCCCCATAAATGTGGGCTCCACATGTTTCTTCTTTACAACACTCCCCCTTGGAGACCACATGTCCCTAGATTGGTTGCCTCATTAAAACCTTGCTTGGAAAAACCCAGTGGGAAAAAACTAAGCGAAGGAAAAAGAGTACAACGTGCATATGTCCTATGTTAGAGGACTCTTGAATGCTCCCCCTGATTTTGCATGCTCCAACTTGATTGCTTGCAGAGTTGTCGTAATCCGATGCCATGCACTAACTTTTGGAATGTACATTTCGGCAATGATTTAGTGAAGAGATCTGCCAGGTTATCACTTGAGCGGATTTGTCTGACTTTGATTTCTTGACTCTTCTGGAGCTCATGTGTATAGAAAAACTTTGGTGATATGTGCTTGGTCCTGTCACCCTTGATATATCCTCCTGTGATCTGAGCAATACAAGCTGCATTGTCCTCATTCAGAATTGTTGGAGTGTCTGTTGTTGAGGGTAGGGCACATGTGCTTCTGATGTGATGGATTACCGACCTTAACCAAACGCATTCACGACTGGCTTCATGGAGGGCAAGTATTTCTGAGTGATTGGAAGATGTGGCCACTAATGTTTGTTTTGTTGACCTCCATGAGATCGCAGTTCCTCCACATGTAAATCCATATCCAGTCTGTGATCGTCCTTGATGTGGATCAGAGAGATATCCTGCATCAGCATAACCAATAATACTCTGGGCGTTGGTCGATTCACTGGAATAGAATAACCCCATGTCTGTTGTCCCACAAAGGTATCGTAGAACATGTTTGATGCCGGTCCAGTGTCGCCATGTTGGAGTAGAACTGTACCTTGCTAACAGATTGACTGAGAATGATATGTCTGGTCTGGTACATTGTGCTAGGTACAATAAAGCACCTATTGCACTAAGATATGGTACTTCTGGACCAAGGACCATTTCATCATCCCCTTTTGGACGATATGGGTCTTTCTTAGTGTCAAGCGATCGATCGACCATTGGAGTGCTAAGTGGATGGGCTTTATCCATGCCAAACCGTTTCAATACTTTCTCAGTATAAGTTGATTGATGCACCAAAATTCCATTAGCATTGTGCTCAATCTGCAAGCCAAGACAATATTTTGTCTTTCCAAGGTCCTTCATCTCAAACTCACGTTTGAGATAATCAACAGTCTTTTGAAGCTCTTCAGAAGTTCCAATTAGATTCATGTCGTCGACATATACTGCCACTATCGCAAATCCAGACTCTGATTTCTTAATAAACAAACATGGGCAAATAGGATCATTTGTGTATCCTTCCTTCAGTAAATACTTACTGAGACGATTGTACCACATTCGTCCAGATTGTTTTAGCCCATATAATGATCTTCTCAATTTAACTGAGAACATGTCCCGTGGTTTGTTTCTGGCTGCTTCAAGCAACCTGAATCCTTCTGGAACTTTCATGTATATATCTATATCCAATTCTCCATACAAATATGCGGTAATGACATCCATGAGTCTCATTTCAAGTTTTTCTGAAACCGCCAAACTTATTAGGTAACGGAATGTAATTGTGTCCATTACTGGAGAGTTCGTTTCCATATAATCAATTCCAGGCCTTTGTGAAAAACCTTGCGCAACGAGTCGCGCTTTATACCTTGAGATCTCATTTTTCTCATTGTGCTTTCTTGTAAATACCCACTTGTAACCTACAGGGTTCACATTGGGTGGAGTTGGAATAATATGTCCAAAAACACTCCTTTTTTCCAAAGAATTTAATTCTGCCTTGATTGCATCTTTCCACTTAGGCCAATCTTGCCTCTGTGCACATTCATTAATAGAGCAAGGTTCAATATCATCATCTTTTATGATTTCAGCAGCCACTGAGAATGCAAATATATCATCGATGATCATCTCATTTCTACTCCACAATTCATCAATGGACGTATAATTTATGGAGATTTCTTGACTTTCAGGTACGGTTGCCACTCCAGGGGCACTTGTCTCACCAATGACGTTTTCCTTGTCAAGAAGTACCTGTCCCTCTTTGGGGGCATTTGAATTATGAATTGTGGGCTCTCTATTTATTTCATTTGGATTCATTTTGTCCATCAACTTCCTTTTTCGAGGAACTGAATCCTTTGAGCCTAGTGGTCTGCCACGCTTTAGGCGTGCAGCAGATGAACCATTTGCTGGCACATTGCTTTGTCCATTATGGACATCAATCCGTGCGGGTGCATTTGCAGCTGGGATATGAGATTTTGTCACCTTTGCTGCATCATTAAATGCATCCGGCATCTGATTTGCAATACTTTGGAGGTGAACGATCCTTCTCACTTCGTTTTCGCATTGAGCAGTATGAGGATTGAGATGAGACAATGTGGATACATTCCATGATAATTCATGTCGTTTTTCAGGAATGAGTTTGCCTTGTTCTTTAGACACAGATTTTTCCCCCCCTAATGGTGGGAAGATTGTCTCATCAAAATCACAATCCGCAAATCGTGCGGTAAAAATATCACCCGTCAGGGGTTCCAAGTATTTGATGATAGATGGTGAATCAAAACCAACATAAATCCCCAATCTGCGTTGAGGGCCCATCTTAGTACGTTGCGGTGGTGCAATAGGCACATATACCGCACACCCAAAAAATTTTAAATGTGAAATGTTTGGTTGATTTCCCAATACGAGTTGTATTGGAGAACATTGATTGTTGGCAACAGGCCTCAATCGCGCAAGTGATGCTGCATGTAAAATGGCATATCCCCAAGCAGAAATTGGCAACTTTGTTTTCATTAGCAAAGTGCGTGCTATCAATTGAAGGCGCTTAATTAAAGCTTCTGCCAAGCCATTTTGAGTATGCACATGGGGAACAGGATGTTCAATATCAATGCCTAGTGACATGCAGTAGTCATCAAAAGTTTGAGATGTAAATTCACCAGCATTATCGAGTCTGATTGACTTAATGGGATAATCTGGAAATTGGGCTCGTAATTTAATTATCTGAGCCAAAAGCCTAGCAAATGCCATATTCCGAGTAGATAAAAGACAAACATGTGACCATCGGGTAGATGCGTCCACCAAGACCATAAAGAACCGAAATGGTCCACATGGGGGATGAATAGGTCCACAAATGTCCCCTTGAATTCTCTGCAAAAATGATGGAGACTCAACATCAACCTTTGGTTGTGATGGTCTGATCACCAACTTCCCTTGTGAACAAGCTCGGCAAAAGATGTCACTTGATAACATAATGTGTTTAGTCAATAAGGGATGTCCTTTAGAGTTGGTGATGATCCTGCGCATCATGGTGGATCCAGGATGACCCAACCTGTCATGCCAAAGCTTAAAAGCATTTGAGTCAATGGACTCTTGGTCCATGACACTATGTGCCTCAATTGTCCATATGGTTGTGTAATACAACCCTGATGAGAGCTCACAAAGCTTCTCCAGTATATGCTTTTGGGTATCACTGGAGGTAATACAAAGATATTCCATGTTTTCCTCTTTCTTTGTTTCAACATGGTAGCCATTCAAACGTATATCTTTGAAACTCAACAGATTCCTTCTTGAGTTAGATGAATACAAAGCATCTGGAATGGACAGTATTGTTCCATTCGGTAACATAATTTGGGCTCTTCCTGAACCTTCAATCAGATTTGCAGGACCTGATATGGTTGTTACCTTTGCTTTTGTAAGCATTAATTTTGAGAAATACTTCCGATCTTGAAGGATCGTATGAGTAGTTGCGCTATCTGCGAGACAAATATCTCTGCCATAGCCTTTGTTTTGAGGGCATCCATAATTTACATCCATACCACCAAATAAGTAAAATAAGCTGAAATCAATAAAGAAGACAACATTACCACTTTTATTGGATTGAAATTTAAACAACACTTCAGCTAATACATATAGTACATTAA
>NC_047651.1:6859486-6879585 GCF_902201215.1 Prunus dulcis
TTCATACACTGTACTCTTTTTCCTTCATCAGGTTTTTATCCCACTGGGTTTTTCCTAATAAGGTTTTAACGAGGCAGTGTCGCTCAAGATTGACTCACAGAAGCAGTATCAACTATGTTATTTAGAAAGATGATCAACAGTATGACTTCAAGATATTTTGCCAAGCATTAGGGGGAGCGTGCTGTCAATAAAGACTTTTACACACTGTACTCTTTTTCTTTCGCCCAGGTTTTTATCCCACTGGGTTTTTCCTGGCAAGATTTTAACGAGGCAGTGTCGCACACATTATTTTATGTTCCACATGATTATGTACTCTTTTTCCTTCGACCATTTTTTTTTTTTGACCCACTGGGTTTTTACTGGCAAGGTTTTTAACGAGACATATTCTATATCATTTGTGGTCTCCAAGGGGGAGTGTTGTAAATAATAAAGTGGAGCCCACCCACCACATGAGACTTTGCCTACAAAAGGGTTCACCCCCTTTGTAATGGTTAGAGCAATGAAGAAGAAAGATCAGAATGAGAAACATAAAATCTCTATGCCTTCTCTCCATCTCAAATTCTCTCTATAATTTTCCTTAGATTTATAACACATATATGAATTTTCATGGACCAATTAGAATGATGAATGATAGAAGAAGGAAAATATATGTATAAAAGGAAAAAAAAAAAAAAAGTTACCCCAACAAAATATTTAAAGAGTAGGAAGGTTTGACGGTAGCTTAACTAGTGTGACGCATTATCATTGTAACAGTTTTGGTGACGGCGAAAAATCTTCGAAGTGGTGGGCAAGGGTTCGTCAACCACAGGTTAGATTTCGTGAGATCTACTTAATTCGTAGATTATGTTATTCGAGTTTGAATAATTAATTCTCTATTTTATTTTTAGTTTTGTTTATCAATTTCAAATAATTAATATGGGTCGCCAAGTCACTAGTGTTGATTATCATTTAGATATTTTAATTCTTCGTATCAGGAATGTTTGTACTTGGTTTGAAAAACTTCCTGATATTATTTATGATGTGTTTCTTGAGGATCGTAGTCTTGTCGAATTCTTTTGAGCAATAACATTGTTTCATTGAAATAAAGAAAGTTAATTGAAATTTTGGAGTAATTTAATTAAGTGATTGATAAGGTCATAATAATTTCACACATTTGCATGCCTTCTTTGCTTAGTAATTTTGTTTAGCTTCTCTTTATTTTGAGTCTCTTACCTATGTTTGTGTGTTTTGTAGGTTAAGACAGTAAGGGGATGACATTTGATACAATTCATGCATGTTAAGGGCTGAGTGGCACAAGAGGAATATGAGCTTAAAGACAAAACCAATTTGAGCCACACTCCTTGTCAGTCCAGTTTCGTAGGTCATATTTCAGGCCTCATTTCAGCAACTTACGCAGGTCGGATGAGGGGACATCCTTGATAGAAGTTGTTCCAATGGGTGTCTGTT
Source organism: Prunus dulcis (assembly GCF_902201215.1). NCBI lineage: Eukaryota > Viridiplantae > Streptophyta > Magnoliopsida > Rosales > Rosaceae > Prunus > Prunus dulcis. The sequence continues at coordinate 6,860,933 of NC_047651.1, forward strand.
ATAACATATCCAAATTTTAGCCCAATTGGATAAATCTAGAGCCCTCAGCATGTCAATGACTGAACCAAGTTCACAGAAATGTCATGTTGGCTGCCATCACATTTAATGTGGCTACATCCCTAGAGCCATGTGCTACACATGGGCAGTCACACATGGGAGTCAAATCAGCTCAGGAACTCAAAAGGATGAACAAAATTCAAGCCTTCTATAAAGAAACCATACCAAAACATGTATTTGGTAGCTACAGCAGTTGGCAAGTATGTCAGCTGGAGCAGTTGGCAAGTATGGGCAGCTGGAGCAGTTGGGAGCAACTAAGAGAGGTGTGGTTCACCAGCCCAAGGGGAGGACGAAATTGCACTCTACAAATAGAGAGCTGCACACTCATTCAAGAGGAAGGGCAGACACACACATTCACTTCATCCATTACTCTCATACATACATTCAGATTCATCACAAAGAGAGAAGGGAGCTTGGAACTGTCCTAGGAACATCCTTGCTGCCATCATCTAGTTCTTCTCCTCTCTTTATCCTATCTATGTATTTCTTATTTTCTGTATTCATAGTTATGTCTAACTAATCCATTTAGTTAGGGCTTAGGATGAAGCCCTAGACATGAATATTCAATGTTATGGATGATTTTATAGTTAATTGATTTCCTTGCTTTTATTATCAAGTTGTTAATCTCCAGTTTATTATGTGCTTGATGTATGTTTTCTTGGAGTAGCTAACTAGGATTTTATGCATCTAGCACAGGTTGGGAAGGGGTTTAGATTCACCAATTCTACTCTCTTTTCACAAGCAACACATGAATGGCCTAAGAATCATTCAAGGGGTTAATAACCATATGTTAACTAGGACAGATACCATGTTCTAGGACTTGTGTGATTATCATATTCTCAAGGAGCTTAATGACTCTTGTATGCTTTATTCTAAGTAGATACCATGCTTAGGTTGCATATTAGAGATCACGTGTTGTGTAGATACCATGCATAATCACATGCCTTAGAAGAATCGTGCATCCTGCACATTGAGTCAATTTCTATGCATTCATATCTTGGATAAGAAAACTAGTGGTGGATTCCAAGGCTCTAACACCTCTCAATTATTGTTTCACAATTTGTTAATTGCAGCCAGTGTTTACTTTCGAGCACTTTCATTTTGCTTTCTTCTTTTCATTTCAACAACAAAAACCCCCCATTTCGAGTGCATGTGTGGTGCTAGGATTCTGTCCTAGACCTTGAGTAATTAGCAAGAGGCACTGTTGAATTCGACCTTGCCTTTAGCTAGTTAGTCAGTTTCTTTGTTCTATGTTTTTCTAGCATTCTAAGTAATTTAACTTGGAACCAATTTACCATTCTACGTGGGATCGACCTCGTATTTACATAAGCTATACTATAAATGGTTCGTGCACTTGCGAGAATAAAAGTTGCTGTTTTTAATAACTCATTTTAGTTGTTAAGAATTGGCTCAACAGTGATATGGTACATAATTTGGAAATTCATGTAATGTATAATGTGGTGATGATAAGTTGGTATAAATAATGGGAGATGGATTGAGATTCTCAATTTGAAAATTCGAATATGACCCAAACCCGATAAATCATTGTTGAGGCCCAAAAAGTCACAAGAAACCCAAAGACATTTAAGGCTCAATATAACATATAATGTTGGTCATGCGTTAATTCAAGCTGTATTTTGGGAATTAATTTATTAAATAAATATAGAAATAGTGTACATGCCATGCCAAACCAATAATACATTTTTCCTATGCCAATCACCTCCCGAGCTCACATGAACCCAAGTCATGTGGTTTACAGGGCTTGCATGAGGGATTGTGGTGTGGAAGGTTATAAAGGTCCATAAGGCCGAAGCTCTTGGATAATTGAGACTTTGGGATAGTTACTTGGGATCACCAAAGTTCAAGCCCATTACTTGGAGTTCTCTAATATGGGTGAGCAAATGAGATATTCTTCAAGCACTCCTTTTTACACACTAGAAACAAGCCAATTCCGACACTTCCTTTTACCCATAGGAAATAGTCATTTTTCCAATGCTTGGCTTTACCTGTTGGAAATAAGTATGTCACAATGCTCCTTTTCACCCATTGGAAATAGACTAGCTCCAACACTTCCTTTTACCTATTGGAAACCAAAGAGAGCCTTCACCTTCTATAAATTGGGAGGCATTGCCCAGGCAAAACCAACTCATCTTGGTTGCTGCAAGCCTCCCAGCAACCATGAGAACTCACTCTTTTTTCAGCTACTGCAAGCATTCCAACAGCCATACCAGCCATTCCTATCACAACCATTTCTTCTATTTTCTCATCATTGAAATCCTCCATTTTCCCTATAAAGCCTCACCAAATATAACTCTAAGCTTTTCCACTCTCCTCATACCATTCCAAGATACAAACACCACAGCCTTCAAGCCTCAAGCTTTTCCTTCCATCCTCCCACCTCTAGAACTCATAAATCTCTCTAGACTCATAGTCCCAAATACCGTAGCCTTCAAAGTCTTAAGCTTTTCTTTCCTCAGCCATGCTCTTTAGAACCCCATTCATTTGACTGCTATAAGGATCCCAACAACCATCACAGCCAAACAATCAAACCACCATAGCCATGGCTTCAAACAATAACTTCTCAACACCCAAACTCAAGCATATCAAACACCAAGCCAAGCACAAGCATTATCATTGGCTGAACTTGTGGGTCTTTAGCTCCCACACTCCAAGCTCTCCTGCCAAGCTCATATAATCTTATATCAACATGAGCAAGTCATCTTCAACCATCTAGAGCACGACCAAGCAATCATCAAGCTACTGGAAATCTACTCAAGACACCCATCCTCTCTCTCTCTCTCTCTCTCTCTCTCTCTCAAAAGAATTCATCCCAAATCTAAAACCATAGTCATTACTCTTTTAGTAAGAAAATGCAGACATCGCAAGCTCTTTGTCTAGCTACCGAAAATACCAAAAATCTCAAGCCTTAATCTTTTCTTTATACCCATTTTCTCTTAGCTCCCATGCCACAAGCCTCTCATGTCAGGCCTAGTAGTATCTTAATTCACCAAAGAAAACTGACATGCCAAGCTTGTGCAACATCAATGCACCATCTCCAACTCTTCGTCAAGCTGCTGGAAACATTAGCACAAAACACGTAGCCTTGCTTCTTCCTCGGGATGCTTTGGGCTTAGTTCTCTCTAACTCAGAAAAGAGGTAATGAAGGTTTGATTCACCACTATAGCGGTCCAACGATCAACAAGCCCGGATGAGCCTTCTGACGGAAAAAGACCCCAACAACCATTAGCTTAAAATCAAATTTTAATTAGAGTTGATTCGATCCGACTTAATATAAATATTATATACTTTTTATGTGGTTGATATGGATTGAGAATACACTTAAACTTTTTATATTAATTGAGAATACAATTAAACTATTAAAAAGAAAGTCTAGTGAGATTTTTGATTTGTTTTGTTTTTTGTTCGTTTATGTAAGTCTTAAAATGAATATGAAAATAATCAGATTCCAATCGGATAGTTTATGGATACAAATTAATAAGTTCTATTTACACCATAATCAACTGAGCAGATCCAGCATTAAAACGACTAGCACCAACACAAACGCGTCATTTTCCCTGCCGAAGGAAGACACTCTTCCGAATTGGCAGACATTTGCCGAAGCTTCCAACTGCCTAAGCTTCGGACTGTCGAAGCTTCCAAATGCCGAACCTAATCTCCAAGGACACGTGTCACCACCACAGCAACTTGCACAAAATCCCACATCGAAACTTCGTGCAAACCTCCCACTTTCACTTCCCTATAAATAGGGAACAGTACCTGAGTAAAAAGGCTAACCACTTCCTTACCTTTACTGTTACTCTGCTAAATTTACCACTCATAGCTGACTTAAGCATCGGAGAGCCTTCGGCAGGCACCACACCAGTGTCCGAAGCTTGACGACTGCTTCTTCCTCTTCATCTTCTGCAGGTTCTTCCCTTACCAAAGGTCCTCACCTTCTTCCCTGTTGAAGACACTCCGCCTCTCTCTAAACTGACCCTTCTAAAAGGAGCATCAACAGTTTGGCACCGTCTGTGGGAATCAACACGAGAAGCCTTTGTTGATTCTTCCTTCTTCAGTGCCTTTCGGCACTCTTACAATCAACATCACTTAATTGTCATTCGGCAATACCCATGATGAGGCAACTATGAGTCACCAAGGCATCAAGATGCCGAAGACACTACTCTTGTCGAAACCTCCATCATATAAGTGGCACATTCATTATTTTTACAAATTATTTAATATGGAGGAACTTATTATTCTTGGGATCAAGAAAAGCCACGTGCATTATTTCTAAGAGATACAACACATTTTCTTATCTTATATTTTAGTATATTCGTAAGCATGCAATTCAATGATTGCATATATTATTCAAGTGGCTCAATCGATGGCCTAGTCATCATTCATTCTCATTTTAATATATTTTGTCCTATTTGCCATATAGAAAGTCTGGAGCAATTTAAATGGCCAAGCCAAACGGCACCCCATCCTCCAAACAGCAACCATATGCTTCAGAAAGTTCATAACTCAGAGAACCATGCTTGCTGTTACTCTTTCATGGGCTACGGTTTGGAACTTCATACCAGCAATTTTTATCAAGCCACCCAATTCCTACCCAAAAATTGTCGACAGATATATGAATAACATCTCATGGCTGGCAAACCAAGGCTTGCCGAACGACATCTCAGCTATTGGGGACAATCAAAGATTGCAAGTGCCGCACGACACATCCATCCAAACCAGCACCCAGCCACCAAATTGATCTAGACACCCAAAAAAGAAGGGGTTCATCCCCAGCAAAAACTATTACGCTTCAGCACCCCTATGAAGTGCCCATCTTGAGCAAACAGAAGGGAATAGAGAAGAATGTGACATGCCCATCGGCACCTCTTATCGACTGAAAACAGATGTCGTCCCTCCAAGGCTCTAAGGCAAAGTGCAGCTTTTGGGAAGAAAATCAAAATTGCCACAATTCACCATCTTTGCTGGAGTGGACACTAAATGGCAACATTAACAGAGTCCATCTTCGGCAATTGCTCCAACAGAAGCATCCCTCAGCCACACACGGGGAGCCACCTCTCCGTGAGCACTCTTATCCTGCCGAACGGTAATTGACATGGCCTAAGCCTCCTTCTCAGCATCAAGCTTCAAACCTGAGACCGAAAATCCCCCTTTCAAAAACGTGCTGAAGCTGTGTTGCCGAACTGGTGAGATAGCAAAAAATTTTCTTTCAATCACCCTTACCGACCGGCAAAGGCCTTGCTACAAATCTGGAAGGCTCACAAAAAACTCCTTCCACTCATCCTTACCGAACAGAAGGAGCCTTGCTGAACCCGAGAAGCTGTGACGACCTTTGCTTGCTGAAGCCTCTCCTTCGTGCAAAAGGTACTTCCAGCCAACTTTGCCGAACAGCAAGGTTTGTGTTGACAACAATGAGGACTCAAGGATTCCTTACCAAAATTCATGCCCAACCCCAGCCACACATGGTGAACCTGCTGTGGCCTCCGATGCCTCTTTCTAAATAGTCCTTGCCAAACGACAAGTCTTATGTAGAGAGAAACTCGAACTCCCCTTCTTAAAATCCTTACCGATCGGCAATTATGCTAAACATGGACAAATCTTCGATAATCTTCTCCTTCATGAGTCTTGCCGAATGGCACTCTCTCCTTGCCAATGCAGAAAACCCTAGCCAAATGGACCCTTCTAGTGGGCCAGCTCCACGGATTGCCACACCACTCTCTCTTTACCGAAGACCAGCTCCAAATTATGCCAAAACTCCAAAAGGCCCAGCCCCCTTGCAGCACGTCAAGCCAAGCCCATGGTAATTTCCTCCTAAACTAACAGGGCCTGCGCTGCCAAACCAGTGGACTTGAAAGAACTTTTTCTTTTTCCCAACTCACCCTAGCCAAACGGTAAGGGTGGTGCAGAGGCTCAAGATGCTTAATATAATAAAAAAAAAATGCACACTTGCATTTTTCCCTTCAGCACTCTTGTGCCTTTGGCAACTTCTTTGCCTTTGGCACCCTTGTGCCTTTGGCAACCCCTTTGCTTTAGGCACCCCCGTGCCTAAGCACATTGCCTTGCGACATGCAAGCTTGTGCATTTGGCAAACCCCTCTGCCTTCGACACCCTCGTGCCTTTGGCAACCCCTTTGCCTTTGGCACCTCCGTGCCTAAGCACATTGTCTTGCGACATGCAAGCTTTGTGTCGCCTTCGGCACCCTCTTGCCTAGCCACATCTTGTGTCGCCTTCGGCACCCTCGTGCCTAGCCACATCGCCTTCGGTATCCCCTTTGCCTTCGGCACCCTCTTGCCTAGCCACATCACCCTGTGACATGCAAGATTTGTTACAACTTATCTCCCTCCAATGTCCTTCTTACCCGAGGACTTGGGGGACAATGGATAGTGCACTATACAACTTGGAAGATAAATTGTGGTGTTGCTCGACCAGTGCACTTAAAATTACAAGTCCCCAACCAAGAAGTACCTTCTTACTGTCGAACTTGGGGGACTACTATTTGTACCGTGACTGACCAGCAACTAGCCAGGATAGATCATCCATGTGCCATGCTATGTGAGGTCATCACCTTAGCCAAATAAGCCTTACCACAAGTCACAAATCTAAGCAAGGCAAGAAGTCTCACTTGCAAGACTACAAGATGTGTAGACTCCCCTTCATCTATAAAAGGAGGCCACTCTCCTCTTAGGAAAGAAGGACTGGGTTGGACTTCTCACTTGTTATCTTTATATTTGGGTCCAACCTCTTGTACAAATGTAAACAAATATTATCATAATGAGAACATCCTTCTCCGTGGACATAGCCCATTCATTAAGGGTGAACCACATATAACTTGTCTTTTGTATATTTATCGCTTGCCCAAGTATTCATACACATGTTGATGAAGGTCTTTACCTTTACCCATCATCCACCATTCCACTTCTCTCTAAGTTGACCCTCTCAAAAAGACCATCAACAGTGCCAAAGCCCGGCTCTAGAGCCCGACTCCAAAGCCCTTTACCGGACCCTTTCGGGCCCCCATTGGGCTCTAGCTTCCTTGCTGAGGGAGAAATCCAACATGGTACTCACTGAGAATCTTAACCTGCTTTCTGAATGGCAAGCACCGAGCCAAAAGGCCCTGCGTCCTTGCTGAATGCCCAGGTACCTAGCTACCAACGATTTTGAAGGCTCCACAGCTTTTACCATACCTTCCAAGGGATGTGCAACTTCTAGCTTGCCAACTTGGGGGACTAGGGAATGCCTTACGGCTCTCACTGAATCTGGAATGCTCGGTCATGATTATACAAAAATCTCACAAGTTCCCAACCCAGAAGTTATTTCTTGACCACGAACTTGGGGGACTACTGTTGCACCTTAATCAACCGAGCATATCCAGCATCAAAACGATTATCCAGCATCAAAACGATTAGCACCAAGGTAGCAAAGCCTTCTTCCCTGCCGAAGGAAGACATTCATCTGAAGTGGCAGACACCTATCGAAGCTCTCGACTGCCGAAGCTTTCAAATGCCGAACCTTATCTTCAAAGACACGTGTCACCACCACAGCAACTTGCACAAAGTCCCACATCGAAACTTAATGCAAACCTCCAATTTTCACTTCCCTATAAATAGGGAAGAGTACCCGAGTAAAAAGGGTAACTACTTCCTCACCTTTACTGTTACTCTGCCAAAATTTACCACTCATAGCTGACTTAAGCATGGGAGAGCTTTCGGCAGGTGTCACACCAATGTTTGAAGCTTGACGACTGCTTCTTCCTCTTGATCTTCTGTCGGTTCTTCCTTTACCAAAGGTCCTCACCTTCTTCCCTGAAGGTTTGGGATCGTTTTTTTTCAGTGCAGGTTTCGAGTCGTTTAACGGATCATATCGGAAGTTGCCACCCCTATATCCATCCTAGCCATTCATTAGCTTGGTGGTAGGATGCCTACGCAATCCAAGAGAAGAATGACCAAAAGTTCCTTCCATCGGCCACATCAGCCAAAAAGAGTGAAATAGGGGTTGATGTTTCAATGGAGAGAAACTGATGGAAAGTGGAAAAGAAAGGCCAGAAACGTCACACACACAGAGAGGTAGAGGAGTTATCTAATGGCGGATTAGAAAAAGAAAAAAGAAAACTCAATGTTAGTTTACAAGTCATGTTGTTTAATCGTTAGATTATTGCAATGGTTCAGATTTTGTGAAATGCAAAGGCTCGGACTTACAATGTAGCCCATTAATAACCCCACCACAATGAGTGGGCCACTTATTTTATGATTAGGGTTTTTTTGTTTTACTATAAATACCAGGTAAACCCTAGCAAAAGCATAGCATCTCTTGGTTTCTTATTTACCTTGCGTGCTATTTAAGGAAAGACACATTTTGGCTTGGAGGTTGGAGTTCTTTTGATGGCCAGAGAAATTTTGGTAAATCTAAAATATATATTGTATTTTGTGATTGCAATTCTCCCTGCTCTTTTGTTTCTTTGTAAATCATATATATTTGAGAACAAACTTAATTGCAGGAAGCTTATCCTGATCATCCAAGTCCGAAGCTCTCAACCAAAATCAAATTCTCTAATACACTCCCAAGGCTACTAGTAAAGGACTTGATTCGGTGCGGATGCATATGCAAGTCTTGGTCCTCCCTCATCTTTAGCCCACCCTTTGTTACCGCCTTCCTGAACTTTCGCAGCAATGACAGCAACAAGAGCCCCATTAAATTCCATGTCGAAATCCCTGCTTGATCAGATATGTTGTTATACATATATGGTTGGCGGCCTAATCAAAATATCTTACTCGAGGTATCCTACCCGTTTCAATGTAGCCTAGCCAATATGGCCTAACCGAAATATCCTACCCGTTTCAATATAGCTTTAGCCAATATGGCCTAACCCTACCCGTTTCAATATAGCCTAAGCCAATATGGCCTAGTCAAAATGTCATACCCAAGCAATATTTGCTAGCTGACTCCTACTGCCTCAACCATGTGCAGACCACCATGCATGGCCTTGATAACAGATCTCCATGTACATCCTAACATTTCACCTGGCCACTACCCTCGATCGCTATAACACCCCGACCCTATTTTAATTACCCATTTACATTATTAAAATTGATTTAAATATGAAATTACAATTTTGCCATCGGGGATAGGGTTCTTTTGGTCATTTTTTAATTCGAAAGGATTTTGGGGAATTGGATGGCACCATGACGTAGATCGCATCGATATGAGTTCGTAGACACGTAGTGGGCTCAGCTCGGAATTGAAAGGAAGAAGTTAAGATCAACAAAAGCCCGGTGGCATAACTGTAAATATTTTGAAGTTGGATTTTAAAATATCAGATTCCTCTCTCTCTCTCTCTCTCTCTCTCTCTCTCTCTCTCTCTCTCTCTCTCTCTCATCTATCTCTTTTCCTCTAAATAGCCATCGCGACACCAGCAACTTCTAACAGAGAGTCCAGCCAAGCCAACACCGGCCTTCTTCGGCCACAAAGCCGGTCACATTCTCTTTGTCTCTCTCTCCTATATACATCTATACCAATTTCGAGCAGTGATTCTAGGTGATAAAACCAGAAATTCGAACAAAAGTGAAGCTCAAATTGGCTGTTTCAAAAACCATGGCTATTGACGGCTTTTCCGGCCAACTTTGGCCACCCCCAGCTGTGTTATCACACCCAAAACACTCCCCTACCTTCCCTCTATAATTTCCCTCAAAGATTTGACCCAATTTCATGTAGAAATCATTGAATCCAAAGCCAAAACTTTCTAGGTTTTTCGAAGAGAAACAATTCGTTTGTGGGCATTAACGGCTGTGGAGGCCCAAATATATTTTTAGCCTAGTACGACACCTAACTTAGGAAGAAACCCAATTTGGGTACGCAAGACTTCATCATATAGACTCGCACACATGCCATGGCAAGCAAATGAGCAACACGCCATGCTACAAGCTTAAGTGGGCCCAAGCCACTCAAATGCCTGAGGCTTGCTGAGCGGGTTGTGGTGTGGATGGTTACAAGCATTCACGAGGCCCATTGATGGATCAAGTAGTGGAAGTTTTGGGCTACTTGGGAGCCCCAAAACTCAAGCCCATTTCCTTATCCCAAACATATGGGCAAGCATGAAAGAGAGAAAAAGGTAGCCCATTACCCTAGAAAATTGGCCCACCCCCTTAATGAACTAGCCCATTACATTAAAGAATGGCCCAAGTGACCTATAAAATATCTGAAAGTCTCTAGCACATGGCTGGAGACAAAACCACGACAAAATCCAAAGGCCACTCACGTCTGCAAGCTGGTGGGAATCTTCAGCACATGACCAAAACCAAATCCCAACACAAGCCATCCAAAAACCAAAGGATACTTTACACCCCTTAGACCAGTGTCATTACCCACTTATTTCTCCTACCAGCTCTTGCCATGAAATAAAGGAGGAAAGAAGGAGGGATGGTAGCCAAAGATAGGGGATTGCCACAGGGACAGCTACGGGAAGACTCTAGAGCTCTCAAAATCTTGTCCTTGTGTATTTGGATTTAAGGAGATTTCATAAAAAGAGTTTGAATTGAAGAAAGAGAAGAGAAATTGAGGAGAAGACTTGGCTGAAATTGGAGAAAACCTATTAGGGTTTTTTGGGAAGAAGGAGCTTCCACCGCCTGTAAAAGAAGGCACCTTCTACCGAGCAAAAAAACTCATTGAAGGCAAGCAACCATATCCAGAGAGAGCAAGCATCACCTTTCATCTCTGGAACCCTTGGATTTCAAGCTATGTTCTTCCATTGCTTCCTATTTTCTTTTCTGTCAAGCCATCCAGGAGCCTAAAGAAGCTTTCGTCAAGCTGCTTGAAATCTGCTAAAGCTACCCATGCTTCCATCTTCTTCCCCTCTTTCCATAAACACATCCAGGAAGAGCAAGCTTCACCGTTCATCCTTGGAACCCTTCAATTTTGAGCCCTATTCTTCCATCTCCTCCCATTTTCTCTTTTGGTAAATCGTTCCAGAGCTTGACAGAGCTTTCGTCAAGCTACAGGAAACTACTCAACATACCCATTGTCATCCCCCCATCTATCTCTCTTCAACGAACCGTCTTAGAATCCCTTCCCCTTGCCTTAGAATCCCTGTTTCTGATAGGAACTCACAGCTCTCTCTCTCTCTCTCTTTAATGCCAAACTCATGACTGCTTTGCTTCCATATCACAAGCTTCTCATACTAAGTTGAGAATTTATCTGTAAGCAACTGTTGGTTTCATTGGTGAAGAAGATCAAGGTGTTTCCTAAGACTTAGTTACCCTTTCGAAGCACTCTTGGGGTCTAATCCTTGAACGCAGACTCAAGGGGCAATTTCATACATTTGGCTCTTTACAGCAACTCAGGCCCATCAATAGCTACCGAAATGAAAAAGCCCCTACAACGGCCAAATTAGTCTTCGACGCAGGTATGAAACTTACTCCTCTTGATGTGCTTGATCTTTTGGCATAGGTCTTGATCGGCGATTTGGAGATTTTTCGATCACCATATTTTACTCTAGGCCCCCACGTGAGTGGAGGCGCGTGGGCCAATTTGTGGTGGGCCATTAGGTCATAAAATGATCTCCATGTCATCCTGAGCACGACGGTATGCTCGGATTTGAATTTGGTTACCGTTTGACTGTCAATCAGATTACGCATATTAGGCATTATCTTGGTTCGATATGTTCGGACCGTTGGATCGACTCCATTTTCATATATGTTGATCTAGGAACTTCTAGGATCATGTAGGAATTCGTGGATTGTGAATCGGAGTCCCGGATGTTTTGATTCAATGATTCAAAGATTAGGGTAAACGATAACCGTCCGATCATGCGATTGCAAACGATCCGACCATTTGATTCGGAACAAAATTACAGGACATGTATGATGAACCTTGTTGAACCCACATGACCTTTCATATTGGAAATCGGAGATCATTGGCCCGGTGGCCCAGGTTGACCAAATTTGGAAAGTTTGACAACTCGGTTAATCGAGTGTCTTCCAAGGCTATTTCGCCATTTGAAACACGTAGTTGGACCTTAAGAACTTCTCGTTCGTCGTACACTCTTGAATCCTGGGAAACTAGGAAATTATTTTAAAGTTCTCATTCGAAGCACCTTATTTTAATATCGTCCTGATGTTTTTAAATAGGTACTCCGGTTGCTCATACTTAGCAGGCGGGACCTTCTTAGGATGAAGCAGCGTGGGACTACTTGTGAATGGACTTTGTTTTTAAATTATAATCATTATTTTCAAGAATGGAAAAATATGCAACACTCTTTTGTCAAAATATCGCTATAATATTGAAAATATCAATGTAATGAAAAAAAAATCACACAAAGCACACACGCAAAAGGGATTCAAACCCCTGTCATTTCATTCCTCCAACGCTTTAACCACCATGTCGCTTATATTTTTGTGATAATATGCAAAGAGGAACTCTATGTAGTACTAAGTCACTCATCTTGCCATCCAATGTTGTTTGGGCCTAATTTGGTAGGCCCAATCCGAAAGATCAAAAGCCCATATCAATTTTGGATAGCCACTAGTGTTCCCGAATAAATGGACCAAAATTACACACTCAGCCCAACACTGGAGGCCAAGAATAACAGGACAACTTCAGGACCCAAGCAGTTTGAACTTTGCATTTAAATTGAAATCAAGGGCCCAAATCCAAGAAAGCCCAGTCCAGGACCTACCAAACCAGGAGGATAAACTTGGGCTTCGAAAAAACCCAAATTGGGCTTGGCATGGTCAAGTGAAAAGAGATGAGCCCACAAAAGAAACAGACCCACGTGATTTCCTGACTCGGAAACGTCAGCAATTTCAACTGGGTTGATAAGGAGTTAATAATTACAGGTATAAAAGAAAGACATCTCTGAAATCTCTGCCACCAGAAGATCAAAGTCTCTTTTATATATTCAGAGAAATTTCTGCTCCAAAGAATGCACCATTTTCAAGAAATAAGCAGACTATGTTTTGTGAGATAAGTAGGAAGTAGGGAGTTGTTCATTTGGAAAATCAAACTAACCATCACAGTTTGAGCTTTTACAAAGAGCAGTTAAGGTTGAAGAGGGGTTAGGTTTCCTTTCAAGAAAAACAGGGAAGTGATTGCCTTAGAACTGACTATTGACGGTTTGTCTGCTAGAACAGATAACTTCCCTTTTTCCTTTGCATTTAAAAATGAAAGATTTTTTTGAGAATTTTGCCGCCCATGATTAAAGGATTAGAAGCCCTACTTCAAAACATTTCTTATAAATATAAGAGAGGGTGAACAGAGCAAAGGACAACTAAGAAAATCAATCAAAGACAAGAACTCAAAATGATCACTTGATCTTAAAAAACCTTCAACAAACTGAAGCAATCGAAAGCTCATTGAGCCACAGAAAGAAGCCAGCTACAAATCAAAACTTCCAGTTTCAGACTTAGAGAAATAAGTCATTCAAAACGAGATTTCTCTAGTTACAAATTTGGTTCAGCAAAAGCCAAATGAAGCAGAGTTCAGGTTTTTACAAATATGAAAATGTCAACAAATTTATGGAGACCCCTGATCAAGCAGAGCAGGTATCAAAGTGTAGTTCCAGCTAAGTAATCCTCAAGTCCAGCCACTTATGCCCTTTTCAGACTGAAGAGACCGCAATTATGCCCGTTCAAAAAGCCTTCCAAGGCTTGAAAAAGATTAAAACTCTGCTAAACTCGAACGTCGGTATCGATTTACAGTTAAAACCTAATAGTTGAAGTTGTTGACAGTCCAGTCCAGCACAGGCATACCCGGTCCAGCCCAGTCAGAAGCTTCTATCCAAGCAGAAATGGAAGTCCAGCCTTCTTTTTGTCTTTCTAGAGTTGATTTTTTCCCTTTGAGTTTTGTAAAAGGCAGTTCCGCCTGAAACAGTTCACTTTCTTACTATTTATTCTGGTCAGAACTACCAATCTCGTACTGTGAAAAATTGTGAAGTCCTCACCAGTCTGAGGCAAGAAAAGAACTTACTTGGGAGATATTGCTCACCCAAATTCACAATCGCTTGTTTAGAAATCAGTAAATTGGAGCGCAAGTTATCTATTTTTAAGAAGTTTGCTAGGATTTTTCATTGCTAGTAGTGGCACGCTCGCACACTAAAGAAAGTTGACTTGTTGACCAGTCAATGGTTTTCAAGGTAATGGGGAACTTTGCCCTACCATCACAAGAACAAACATGAAATGGGTGAACAAATGTATAAAGTGTAAAATATTGTAGTAAATCATTATATATAAATGGTTATGGTGTGTTTAATCTTCTTTCATTAATTACTACATATTTTCTATACTCTAGTATTTGTCAGCTCGCTATATAATCAACTTAAACTAGTTAAACCCATCATGCAATGCATTTCCTTCTAATTTTTTGTGATAAACTAATAAATAATTGACTAAATAAACATCCTCTAAAGTTCTAATAAATTTTTTCAAGTTTTTCTTACAATTTCTATGATTTTTATTCAATTTTTATCAATATCAATAATATCCAAATATTTTCATCAAAATTTCCTTGTTTATGGGTTATCGATATTTTTGATATACAAAGTGGTACAGTTCGATTTTGAGCCTAACTTGACTTTGTTCCGGTCTTTTTCGATACGGTTCGGCTCGATTCATTGGTTGAAAACTTGAAATGCCCTGAAGCTTCAAAATTGCCGGGAAGCCAAACGGATCCCTAAAACCCTAGCCTCCCTCCACAGTCTGCGTCACTAAAGCTTCGAATTTGGTCCAAAATCAAAGCTCTCTCTCTCTCTCTCTCTCTCTCTCTCTCTCTCTCTCTCTCCTCTCTCTCTCTCTCTCAGCTTTCCAATTTTCGTGAGAACCACACGGCTCTTGCCCTTTTATGCTTAAACCCTAGTCCCCATTTCCATGCTCAATCACATCCCCATTTCCATGCTCAATCACATCCGTAAATGGAAGCCCACACATATATTACAAAAATCTCGAATTCTCGCTCCCCTCTCTTCTCTCATCTTCACTCAACCCTCAGTGTCTGCAGCAAAGCTCGATGACGAGTCCACCGTCTTCCCAAACCCTAGAAACGCAGTCTCCGAAGTCATTGCTGGCTTGAGAATGTTTGGTTTGGGAAATTGTGTTGGTGATCATCGTTTCAAAACCATTATCCCGACTTTGAATCAGCCTCAGGTGGATTTGATTATTGAAAGCTTGAGCACTGAGAACCCGGAGTCGGCTTTTGGTTTCTTCAACCTTTTGAGGAATGAGTATGCGTTTCGGCATTCCAGGGTTTCAGAGTTTATTGTTGCTCATGTATTAGCAGGGAGAAGGCTGTTTAAAGAACTGCGTTTGTTTGTGAAGCAAATGGTGGATCAGGAAGGTATGGTTTTTTAAGTACTTTCTTTTTATTATAGATTGTGAGCCTGATTTCTGAGATCAGGCAAGGCTCATAGGTACATTGGGGCTGGCTGACTAATGGGTGGAGCCTAATTGTTTCGTCGCTTTTGTTCTTTATCTTTGATCAATTTTTTATTATAGATTTCTTGTGATTTGTGATAGGGCCCGGTTCGGCACATTTACTTTGTGAGCTGCTCTTACATAGATTCAGGGACTGGGACTCGAGTGGTGTGGTGTGGGATATGTTGGAGTTTGCTTATTCAAGATCTGAGATGATTCATGATGCTCTGTCTGTTCTTGCTAGGATGAAAGATCTGAATTTGAACGTTTCAACACCAACCTATAACTGCCTGTTGCATAACTTAAGACATACAGATATCATGTGGAGTGTTTATGATGAAATTAAAGATAGTGGAACTCATCAGAGTGACCACACTTTTGCCATACTTATAGATGGACTATGTGAGCAATCCGGCCTACAAGATGCAGTTTCGTTCCTCATGGGTGTGGAAAGGGGGGATAGTGGGCCTTCAGTTGTTTCATTCAATACCATCATGTCTAGGTTTTGTAAATTGGGTTTCGTGGATATTGCAAAGTCGTTTTTTTGTATGATGTTCAAGTGTGGACTACTTCCAGATTCATACAGTTATAATATTCTTATTCATGGGCTGTGTATAGCTGGTTCATTGGAAGAAGCATTGGAGTTCACTAAAGACATGGAGAGGCATGGGGTACAGCCTGACACAGTCACCTACAACATTCTTTGTAAGGGGTTTCATCTACTTGGTTTGATGAGTGGAGCTCGCGAGGTCATTCAGAAGATGTTGATTAAAGGGTTGAATCTGGATCATGTGACTTATACAATTTTGATATGTGGGCACTGCCATGCTGGCAATATTGAAGAAGCCCTTAAGTTGCAGAAAGAGATGCTTTCAAGGGGTTTTCAGTTGAGTGTCATTTTATACAGTGTACTTCTCAGCAGTTTGTGTAAAAGTGGACGAGTAGAAGAAGCGTTGCGATTGCTGTATGAGATGGAAGCCGTTGGCTTGCAACCAGATCTTATAACATACTCTATCCTCATTCATGGCCTATGCAAGCAAGGAGATGTTCAGAGGGCAAGTGAACTATATAGAGAAATGTACATGAAGAGAATCATTCCCAATTATTTTGCACACCGTTCTATTCTGTTAGGTCTGCGTGAGAAAGGGGATATATCCGAAGCAAGGAAGTATTTTGAGAATCTACTAACAAGGGATGTGACAAAGGATATTGTGCTGTATAATATTATGATGGATGGATATGTAAAATTAGGTAACATTGTAGAATCCACACGATTATATAGACAAATACTTGAAAAGGGAATAAATCCTAGTATTGTCACTTTCAATACTCTTATTTATGGTTTCTGCAAAACTGGGAAACTGGTTGAGGCTCATAAGATGTTGGATACCATCAAGCTGCATGGCTTGCTCCCAAGTCCATTTACTTATACTACTCTTATGAATGCCAACATTGAACGAGGAAACATCCATAGCATGCTTAAGTTGCTTGAGGAGATGGAAGAAAATGCTGTACAGCCAACCCATGTATCTTACACGGTAGTAATTAAAGCACTTTTCAAACTGGGGAAGCTGCAGGAGGCTGTTCACTTAGTTGAGGATATGTATGCTAAGGGCCTAACCCCAGACCAGATCACGTATAATACACTGATCAAATGTTTCTGCAGAGCTCGAGACTTCTTGAAAGCTTTTCAGTTGCATAATGAGATGTTGGTTCATAATCTTGAGCCTACTCCTGTTACATATAATGTTCTCATCAATGGTCTTTGTGTATATGGCGAGCTAATGGATGCTGACAGGCTACTGGTTTCTCTTTGTGACTGCAATATCAATTTGACAAAAGTTGCTTATACCACATTGATCAAAGCACATTGTGCAAAGGGTGATGTACATAGGGCAGTGGGGCTCTTCCATCAAATGGTGAAGAAAGGATTTGAAATCTCCATTCGGGATTATAGTGCTGTTATTAATAGATTGTGCAAAAGGTGTCTAATAACTGATGCAAAATATTTTTTCTGTATGATGCTGTCCAATGGGATTTGTCCTGATCAAGAACTGTGTGAGGTAATGCTGAATACTTTTCGTCGTGTTGGTGATCTCAATTCAGTAGCTGAGCTTCTAGCTGAGATGTTCAAACTTGGCTTTCTTCGTGAGTAATCCATGGGGAAGTGAATATCCTTTGGCATCTGACCATGGGGAAAACTTGTTCACCGGCTCAGTAGAAAAATTCAGTTCATGAGGTATAACATTATATTCATATATCTCCATTCTCTCATAAAAAATAAATATTTCCAGAGATGACCAAGTCAAAACAGCACTTAGGATTCCTTTCCTAGTTCTTTCATAATAACATAATACTGTTTTCCAGAGGACATTTTATGCTTTTCCAGACTTCTTTTTCTTCTTCTTAAATTAAGTTTCATCCCATTTCCAGACCTCTGATGTCTTATGGAGAACTATCTTAAAGTTATATTTCTCCTTTCAACCGGATGACAAGTATGAATTCTCATAGCCGGCCCAGATCCAGGGTTTTGTGAAGAATTACTTGCAGTCTGTTTCCTTCCTGATCTATACATGGCGAGAAAAATCAAGGACTGTTGAGATGAGGACTTCATTTTCTATATGGCAAAATATGGCAAGTTTTGAAGGGATTCGTAGAATTGGATACCTGCATGTGAGTCATCTTTTCCTTAATGGTTGGACTGTTACTTCTTTATTAGTTGAAGGTGCATGTCAAGTGTATTGTAGGTGATGATAAAAAAAGTATTGTTATATTCGTCCAAAAAAAAAAAAAAAAAAGTATTGTTATCAAAATATGACTCTTGAGTAGAAACTTTTATCAAAATCAGAAAGTATTGCAAACTAATCCTTGACGCTATATTTCTTATATACCTTGCAGTTATAAGTTTAAGAGAATCTGTTGTTCTTACGTGTATTTTAGATTCTGCATGGTCTGTTTGCCCAATGTGCTTGTATTTTCTTGTTATATATGTTGTTGGCCTTTTTTAAAACTAATTTTGCTTTTGTTCTTGTGCAGATGCAGAATCCAAAAGAAATTGAAAAAATGAGTACCATGAATTTTACAAGAAAACTTTCAGTGGGTTCTTGGATCCAGTTGCATACACTCACTTCACGACTGAGGTACTAGAATGGTCTCTCTCTCTCTCTCTCTCTCTTGTTGGCA
>NC_047651.1:6879685-6917461 GCF_902201215.1 Prunus dulcis
AACCTCTCCACATTATCTTCATCACTTTGGCATCTCCCAAGCTATAGGATATGGCTTAGAATCAGCTTAAATGGGTAATTGAAGGCCTACCTCACCCCACTTCACTTCCCCTATTCTCAAAACTCGTATCAAGCGAAGATTTGTTCATCTGCCTGGCAGTGTCCAACTAGGCAGTTAGCTTAGCTCTCATTCGAGAAGAGTTAGGGGTGCAACATCTGGTATTCTACACACCAAAAGCCCTCATTGATGCAAAGACTCGCTATTCGAAAATGGAAAGGCTTATTTTGTCCCTTGTAGTTTCCTCGAGAAAGTTAAGACCCTAGTACCAAGCTCACCGAATAATCGTCATGACATAATTTCCTTTGAGATCGATTTATCACAGCCTTGATGCTTCTCAATGACTCATGAAATGTGCTATCGAACTTAGTTAGCACAACCTCTTCTACTAGCCAAAGACTGCTACTAAAGCCCAAGCTTTATCAGATTTTGTTGTAGAGTTTACTCCATCAACCGAAGAAGAGAAGCTGGTCATAAAAAACGAAGAAAGTTCTAGAGCAAATAATACCTCCTCCATCGATCCAGACTTGCCTAAAGACATGTGGCAGTTTTGTGTAAACGGAGCATTGAATCACAAGGGAGCTGGAGCAAGCATCATCATAATCACCCCAGATGGAACTTTGTTTGAACAAGCCATCACACTAGGCTTTACAGCTTCAAACAACAAAGCAGAATATGAGGCATTGCTCCCCAGACTGCCCTTACCAAAAGAGTTGTCAATCAAGAAATTGACAACTTAAGTCGCATACGTGAATAAAACAAGCATCTAATACTTAAGAACTTTAGCCATAACCTACACAACAAAAACATTCTAAATGACAGATTCATTTTTTTAATACTAGTTGAGCTAAACCTCTTTCATTTTAAACCAAGTATCTTAGCCTAGTCTCTTCGAACACAAATAGAAAAAGGAGAAAGGGAATAGATCTTTACCCTTGATGATCTTTTCTTGATTTCTCAAGAATAAACATCTTTGTTGGAAAGGCCTTTTCTTTCTCTTGATTTTAACTCCTTCACCATAAGGCTCCACAATTAGAGTCCTCTACCACACCACACCAAATGCTCTTAGAGATGAAGAGAAGGCAATCAAGAAGTATGGATGCTAGTCAACTTCTTGATTGGACCAATTTTTGGTTTATGGAAGATGAGATATAAAGATGATCACTAATCAACCAAAGTAGGACAACACAAAAGGCAAAGGAAGAGCTTCCCCTTAGTTGCCAAATTTGGGTGGGTATTTGGGGCTCCATTTGGTCCATGGGTTATGTGATCTTATCCCACTGATCTCTTGGGCCCAATCCAATATTTCTATATGTCAATATTAATTCCATACTTAATCTTTTAATTATAATTTAATAGTTAAATTATAATTATAGTCTTACTTAATTGACCCGGTCAAACTATTTGACTTTGGTCAATTGCTTCGGTCAACATGTTGACTTTTGACCGTTGACTTTCACATTTGATTATCAACCATTGACTTGTGTCTCCTCATTTATACCTCTAATCACATTCTTTCGGCGTGCAGATCCATAGGTTCCCTTTAGCAAGATAGTGGATTGACTCAACTCCTTAGAGATGATATACAAATTTAATTACAGAATTTAATTCTTCCTCTAAATAAAGGTTAATTGAAATCTTTTAGAATATCCACAAATCATGGTTGTCCCGTAGTAGCAAGTAGGGGTGGGCACGGTCTGGTTCGCCCGGTTCTCTTCTAAACCCTAAACCGAAACCGGCACTGCTCATGTGATCCAGTTTTTCATTAAAATGCCTTCAAGAACCGGACCAACCTGGACTAGTATATATCCGATTCGGTTTTCAGTTTTCCAGTTTGGACCAGCTCTTAAACCCACTTGTTTTTTTTTTTTTGTGTGGGAATTTTTAGAGATTTAAGCCCAATTGAATTTGTTTGAAAATTTTGGGCTTACAGATTCACAATTAGCCCAATTCCCATCCAATCATCCCAAACGAAATCTAGCAAACATTAAATTTAAAATTACAACCCAATAACAAAACAAAAACACAATTAGCCCCATCTTCGCCTTGTTAGAGGCATCTTCTTCAAACCTTCTCTATTAAGATCCTTTCCCAGCCCCTGCATGTAGACATAATATATTGAATTGAGCTTGATTTGTATGTTGGGTGTTCCGAGATTTTTGTAAGTTTTTGTTGGCGACATAATACTAATCAACATAATAAAGAGATTGTTTTGAAAATTTATACAATCAAACATAAATTTTTAAAAAGATTTTACCTGATCTCTTAGAAAAGAGACTAGAGAGAAGCACACAAAAAAAAAAAAATACAAAAAGAGAAAGAAATTAATAGTATGCACAACCAATAATTTCTCAAAATAAACTTACATGGGTATGCACAGTCAAGGTCTAAAATATCGATGGTATTGGAAATATTGGTAGTCCAAAAATACGAAAATTTCAATGGAAATATCGAGATATTATCGATATCGATAAAAATTGAATAAAAACCATGGAAATTGTAAGAAAAACTTGAAATCTTTTATTAAAACTTTGGAGGATGTTTATTTAGTCAATTATCTATTAGTTTATCACTAAAAATTGGAAGAAAACGCATAGCATGATGGGTTTTAAGTTGATTATATAGTGAGATGACAAACACTGTGTATAAAATATGTAGTAATTAAGTAAAAAAGATTAAACACACCATAATCATTTATATATAATGATTCACTACAATATTTTATACTTTATACATTGTTTGGTAAGATACATGAGTGACTTAGTACCACATAGAGTTCTTATGAGGTTCAAATTTTTCACTGTCTTCATCATCTTTATGTGTAGATTAAATGTATTATGAAGAATAGTCATCAAATGATAAATTCCCAAAATAGTTTTACATGTAATTTTTAACATGCCACCCGTATGGATCTGAGATTGGTTGACGTTGTCCATAAGAAAAATCATTTGAAGATTGGGTCTCGGATTCTTTCCATGAGCCACTCGATTCTATCTCAAAAGGAAAGGTCAAAAACTCACATTCTCATGTGAAAATCTAATTCTTGCAGGAAAACAAAACAATATAAATGTACATATTTTAGCATTCACAAAAACATAATTAATATGGTGGTTAAGGCATTGGAGGAGTGAAATGATAGGGGTTTGAATCCCCTTTGCGTGTGTGCTTTGTGTTTTTTTTCCTTTATTTTTTCATTACATCGATATTTTTGATATTATAGTGATATTTTGACAAAATATTGCTGAAGTGTGGGCAAAATTATCGACAATTATATTTTCCGATATTATCGATATTTATACGATATGTGTATGGATACATTCTGAAGTATCCGTGACTCGAAACAACGATAATATCCTCAATATTTCGTCGATATTATCGATATTTTACACTATGTGCACAATATAAGTGGTGGTCTCATGGAAATCTTGATTATAGATAAACTACTACCGATTCCAAATCACACTTTCTCAAAGTCTAGTCTTGCCAGTAAACTAATTTTGCATGTACAGAAATAGTGAAATAGCACAATATCAGAAATGTGGTGAAATTACCATGGTTCAGTTCGATGCGAATCCAAAGACTTAACTCTCTCTATTCTTTGCACAAATTTTCTCTGCATAATTGGTAGTTATAGTAAGCATAATATCTAAAATTCTCAAAACGAAAAGCTCAAAGTGGAAAAGAATAACACAAATTCAAAGGAACTAAGAGAAAACTACCTGAGGGGCTGCAGAAATCCCATAGAAACAGCAGACATTTAAATGGAAAGAGTTAGATGAAACCAAAGAGAGAGAGAAATGGAAAAAGAAAAACACAGAAAAAAAAAAAAAAAGCAGTGGAAAGTAAAGGAAGAGAGGAAGGAAAGAAAAAGTGGTTGTAGGGTTCGGTGTTGGTTGATGGGCCTTCATTGTTGGGCTTGGGTAAGGTTAGATGTTGGCAGTTGGGCTTGGGATGGGATTAGTATTTGGGCCACCAAAATATATACATTTGTTTTTATTTGATTCTAGTCCGGTCCAGTTCGGTTTGATTTTAAGGGATGTTAAATCGAAACTGGAACCGGTCAGAACCGGTCCGGTTCAATTTTTGGTCAACTCGACTTTTTCTATATTTTTTTTTAGCTCGGTCCGGCTCGGTTTTTCAGTTTTTCGATTTTTCAATTTAAATGCCCACCCCTAGTAGCAAGTCACAGTTATCATAGCTAAATGAGACGTTGTGAAAGAACCTATTCAACTTGGAATGACCGTGCAATTGAATCCTTCTCTTATGTCCATACTCCTTATTCACTTTATTAGATCATGGAATCCGATTATCAATATCCTAATGTGAATCGTTCCTTTTATATGATTATCCTGGTAAGATTTGAAGACTTCTTCTTTCAAGTCTTATCTACTACTCTGCATAAAGATTTGACCCATCATATCTTCCATGACTCTATTGAGAATCCTGATGAGCACCTTTAAACTATGCCCAATTCAACCTGACCGTATAGTGCCCTCAAAGATTAACAATATAGCCACAAATCGTCTATGATGCCTTAGCTCTAAGGATTAGTTTGCACCATTGCAATTTATGAATTCCAGCTTGACATATGAGTAAAGACTTCCATGTTGTAACTCATGTGTTGGATCGCATTTAGTGTACTTGTTCTTCTATAAGCACCTACACACATATTGATGTGTCTCCACACTTAATGAATTGAGACCTTGTCATTCCCTACATATAGAGACGATACTGTGTGTATTGGTCTTTGCGGAATATTAACACCCAATCAATATTCCTATGACCCGAAATATATTCAGGATTTAGGGATGATGAGAAGACTCCATGTACGCAATCTCATTACATAACTCTCATATGTATTCCTTGGACTATAGTTGTTCTACATATTGAAAGATAATATAGAATGATTTAATGTATAAAACAACATTTCTTGCCCATTGATAACATAATGTCTTTTATCAAATATATCCTTAACTCTAACTATTACATAATTAGTTGGCTTTAAAGGCATATTTCTAACAATCTCCCACTTATACTTTAAAGCCAATCTGACATGTATCTAATACCTATTATCTCCATGGGTCGGTCCAGCTGAAGTTGACTCATAGGCTTTGTGAGTGGATCTACTACGTTGTTTGTTGAAGCCATCTTAAGCATGCTAATATCTCAATCAGCAACATATTCCCTGATTAAGTGATAACACCTTTGAATGTGCTTGGATCTTTGATGAGACCTTGGTTCCTTGGCTTGTGTTGTAGCCCCATTATTGTCATAGTATAAAATGGCTGGTGACTCAATGCTTGGGACCACTCCACTTTCAGTAATGAACTTCCTCATCCAGATTGCTTCCTTTGCTGCTTACGAAGTAGCTATGTATTCTATTCAGTTATGGAGTCTACAGTGGTGCTCTGCTTGCAACATCTCCAACTGATTGCCCCTCCATTCAATGTGAACACATATCCAGAAGTGGATTTACGATCATCAACATCAAATTCAAAATTTGAGTTTGTGTATCCTTCCACTAGCAATTCTGGGTTTCTTCCATAGACTA
Organism: Prunus dulcis; assembly: GCF_902201215.1. Lineage (NCBI taxonomy): Eukaryota > Viridiplantae > Streptophyta > Magnoliopsida > Rosales > Rosaceae > Prunus > Prunus dulcis. The sequence goes on from NC_047651.1 coordinate 6,885,294, forward strand.
GGAACATATCTTTGGTCCTTTTGAGGTACTTTAACACAGCCTTTAGAGCACTTCAATGCTTTGATCCTGGGTTTGATTGATTTGTGATGCTCACAACATAGCTGATATCAGGCCTTATACACAACATGGCATACATTAGGCTCCCAATTGCGGAGGCATATGGGATCCTGTTCATCTGTATCATTGCTTCTGGGGTTTTAGGGCTCATGCTCTTAGACAAGTGAATACCATGTTTGACTAGTAGAAAACCCTTCTTGGAATGTTCCATTTGGAATTTTTTGAGCACATTGTCCACATACAAGGATTGAGATAATCCAATTAGTTTCTTGATCTATCCCTACAGATCTTGATACCCAGTATGTAAGATGCATTTCCTAAATCCTTCATTAAGAAGGTCTTTGATAACCATAGTTTCACAGAGGTCAACATGCCTATGTCGTTTCCAAACATTATTATGTCATCTACATATAGTACAAGGAATACGACTGCACTCCCACTGTTTTTCTTGTACACACAAGGTTCATTTTTATTTTGGCTAAAACCATAACCTTTAATAGCTTCATCAAAATGAATGTTCCAACACCTTGAAGCCTACTTCAATCCATAGATTGACCTTTGAAGTTTGTATACGCTCTTCTCTTCATGTTTAGATATGAATCCTTCAGGTCGATCCATGTAGATTTCTTCCTGAAGATGGCCATTCAGAAAAGCTGTTTTCACATCCATCTACCATATCTCATAGTCATAATATGCTACTATGGCGAGAAGTATGCGGATGGATTTATCATTGCTACAGGAGAGAAAATTTAGTCATAGTCAATTCCCTCTCTCTATCTGTAGCCTTTAGCTCCTAATCTAGCTTTATAGGTCTATACCTTGCCTTCTAAGCCCTTCTTCCTCTTGAAGACCCATTTGTTTCCTATTGTTACAATACCTTCGGGAGGGTCAACCAGAGTCTACACTTGGTTGGCATACACAGAATCTATCTCAAACTTCATGGCTTCCTACCATTTCTTTGAGTCAATGTCCAACATTGCCTTCGTGTAGGTTTCAGGAGCTCCCATGAGAAGATGAAAGCCAAAAATTTAGGCAACTAAAGGGAAGCTCTCCCCTTGCCTTTTGTGTTGTCCGAAATAAGCTAAGTGTTGGAGAAAACCTAGCTAGGGTTGTTGGTTTCCTACTTTGGTTGATGAGTGATCATCTTTGTATCTCATCTTCCATAAACCAAAAATTGGTCCAATCAATAAGTAGACTAGCATCCATACTTCTTGATTGCCTTCTCTTCATCTCTAGGAGCATTTGGTGTGGTGAGGTAGAGGACCCCAATCTTGAAGCCTTAAGGTGAAGGAGTCAAAATCAAGAGAAAGAAAAGGCCTTTCCAACAAAGGTGTTCATTCTTGAGAAATCAAGAAAAGGTCATCAAGGGTAAAGATCTATTCCCTTTTTCCATTTCCTATTTGTGTTCAAAGAGACTAGGCTAAGATACTTGGTTTAAAATAAAAAAATGTTTACCTGAACTAGTATAAACAAAATGAATCTGCCATTTAGAATGTTTTTGTTGTATAGGTTGTGGTTAAAGTTCATTTCCTAAGAATTAGTTGCATGTTTCCTTCAACGCAGTCATCCCATGTGGAGTTTGACTTGTCAACCTATGGACCTACTGTTCACGTTTTCGAAGAACCTTTAGCCCAAGCAGATGAATCTCTGGCCTTCTTAGCCATCACCATCCTGGCCTCCAAACGAGTCAATGATGCCGAATCATATCCATGTTTGATTCATCTTAGCTCAATTGTTGGATCGCAATGGTTAGGCCGAAGAGCAATCCTCCTAGTTCGATCCTCATCCCTTGACTAGTGTAGACGACTTGAACTTCGAGAAGGAATGTCAACATCTCTTTGCTTCTTGGCTGGCGAACAGGTTCATGAATAGACTTCTTTGCGAGGCAGATTGCAGGTTCTAAGCTTGTCAGTTAGAGACTTGAGTTGAATGTCCCAAACATTTCGCATGCCACCAATCTTCTTACTATCCGCATCGACGAGGTGTTTGTCCTTGGCAGATGACGAAGGAACAGCTCCTACTTGAGTCTTCTCAACAGACGAGACCTCTTTCGAAGAATACTTGAACATAGTAGAAGAAAGTCTTGGCTTCTTTCTCAACGAAAACACATCCCTGCCCGTGAGGTTCCAGCTTCATCTTTGAAGCACCAGGTATCAGCCTTCCTCTTTTCAGGGAGTTCAGTTGAGGACTCCTCCCGTTCGGCAAGCAGATTTACCCAATTAGTGCCATACTGCTTCCATTTCTCAACATCATTGGCAAGAGGCAGTCCACCAAATTTCTTATGATACTTGCTCAACAACAAACGTCATTTGAGAAACATCGCAGGGATGTTTAGGGTCCAGCAGACCCTAGCTATGTCCGACACAAGATCCAGTTTCTTGCTGATGTCATTTTCTGCAAGCATAAGACAGTCACACATTAAAAAATTTAGACATAATTGAAGTAGATCAATAGAAGTATGACATATCATCACAGTAAGTGAGGGAAACAAGTGGACACTCACCTTCCCACCTTCCTTAACACATCGACATGTCATTCGTGATTTCCTTGGCTGAGACTGTCAAATAGCTTGGCTTTGCATACAAGGACTTGGGCATACTTCTCATAGTGCCTCACTTTGAAAGAGTAAAAGAACTCTCACACCGTTAGATCCAGCTACAAGGAACGACTCAGATTCTCAAAACACATAATCTCCCGATAGATTCAGAGTACATTAGCTTAAGGCACACTCCATGGCGCAGAACACCTTCCTTAAGAACTTCGACCACAGGAACGTGAAGTCCAAGGAGAAATAGAAGGTAAAGAATGTGATAATTCTAGCATTCAGATCGTTTGAATCCACATAAGGAGCATTGTCAGTCGAAGACACCACTAACTTGACATGCACGTCAACCGGTATGGCAGAAGCATAGGTGGCATGCCACTTCTGGAAGTGAGCTTTAGACATAACGCGATGCAGATTAGCCACAAATCTCTTCTTGTGCACCTTGGAATAATCCATAAATACAAAGGCACTTGCGAACTCGGTGATCGGCTACCATCATTAGAAGACATGATCGGAATAGCTGCAAAAAGGGAATAAAATTGCAAGTCATATAGCATATCAAAACCCTAAGTTACGGTACAAAAAAAATATTATATATATATATAAGTTGCACAGCCCAAGCCGCAAGCACAATTAGAGCCAAGCCAAGCTCCAAGGCGAGGCCTAAGCAGCAGACGTTTCTTGGACCAAGATGCAACCCAGCTACCAAACAGCTGGAACAGTCGCGATCCAACAACTAGGACTCGACGCATCTCACCGTGCTAGCATCAATGCCTCAGACCAGCAGCACAGCTCAAATTGCGCCAGGCCGCCGCACCTCCACCGAATCAGCACGTTGCGCTCCCAGTAGCTTAAAAAGAAAAGAAAAAAGATACTAGGCTGCAACCGGCGTAACAGTCACCACCGTCGGCAACAGCGTCGATCACGATGATAACCAGCCGAGTCCAAGAAGCGGGTCCTCATCGTGGAAAGAAACACACAAATTTGACCCACCTTGGTGTGCACAAGGACTCCTTCCCTCGACAAGCAGTACAATTCTCCAAGATCTCTCTCACAAGCTAGAAAGTAGAGGAAACAAGTTTGCAATTTGAAGAGTGAAGAGAAGCCTTGTATTTATAAAGGATAGGCATCCTAGGTCAAGGAGGAATCACAAGCCTATTCCTATTGGGAGCCCAACTCCAAGAAGAAGTCAAAAGCCTACTCCAATTAGGAGTCCAACTAGCAAAAGGAGCCCAACTCACAAAAAGAGGCCAATTCAAAGAAGAGAGCCCATATTTAGTTGGAAAGCCTGATAAATATTTCTTATCTCCTCAAACCAGCCCATATGCAGTTGTGGGAACATATATTTTTCTGGCCAATAAGAAGACGACATGTGGAATACGAATATTCCTTAAGTCAAACTATTTACCCTAAATCAAGGAACCAATCTCCACTAAATCTCTTGGAGTAATTCCTATCATCTTTTTGGGGAAGAATAATCCTAACCAAATAAGGATTATTCTTCCAAAACCCTTGCACACAAGGAGACTATAAATACACGGCTACACAAGACATTTAAGGTAATTCCAAAACCCTTTGAAAAGCCTCCTCTCTCTCTCTCTCTCTCTCTCTCTCTCTCTCTCTCTCTCTCTCTCTCTCCCCTTGTTGTCACCCACCCTCATCTCTCTTTCCTCACACGGCTAAATGCCACCACACACAATTATGGCCACCCGGCTATCCCTGTAAGAGAAAACTCCGTCTATTTTAGATATTTCCATATCTTTTCTCAAAGATCCAATTGAACTAACTTATGCATCGGAGGGCCTTTGGCCAACACCTCCAAAGTGTGGTCTATTTACTCCTATTTGTTTTGCAAGGATTGAGGAAGAGAGGGAACGAAGCTCGAAGGGCAAACACGTGAATATTCTCCTGTGAAAAATTTGCACAAACAATAGGGTGAGGCAGGTTGAGTTAAGAGGAGGAGGTTAGGTCAGTAGGGGAAGAGGGATATGAGAAGGTGGTTGAGGAAGATTGGGCCAAAATGACCTCTATATTACAGTAATTTGACATAAATTAGGGATTATCTTTTGATTGCTTGAAATTGAAATTACATTGATAAAATTAATCAAATTGAAACTACATGAATGGTAAAAGTGGTAAACTACAGAGATTAAAAGCGACTTTTTGCCTTAAAAAAAAAAAAGACACTTTTGGTGGTCGGTTAAGGTAGAGTTTGGTAGTGCTTAAATTTTAAAAAAAGCGGATTGAATAAAATTTTTGCAAACCTATGGTGTTTGGTAAACATCAAGAATAAGCTTCTTTTTTTTAAATTGCTGCCAATGACTGCTGTTTTTTCAAAGCAGGGATAACCCAACTTTTAAAAGCTGCTTTAAAAAAAATTTAACTAGCGCTTTAATGAATTTTTTACTTTCCCATAATGCCCTTACTTATTTTTCAAATAGACAATCCTTGTCCCTCCAATAGACATCGAGCGATGCAAACTCCTCTTCTTCTCCATTCTAGAAACTCCCTTTTTCTTCTTCATTCTGTTCATTCGCAACCCTCCCCCTTTCTATTCATTCTAACTCACATCCCTTTTTCTATTCATAGTCTGCAACAAATCCCACCCAAGCGCCAACCACAACCACAACCACAACCTCCGACTATGGGCTATAGAAGAAGACAATGACAGACGAGCACCGATGGCAGACGACGATGACAACAATGACAAATGACGAAGACTCCATAGCTTGGACTGTAGACGACGATGACTATTAGGTCGTTATCCTCATTATGACTAGTAACTGGTGGTTTAAACCCAATGAATGCCAGCACATAATTGTTTGCAGCTGTTACATTATTATTAGATTGTACATGCATTTCCGTTATGTAGTAACTGATAGGTTTTATGTTCATATTCGTCATGTATAAATAGATTGTAATATCAGTTTTGATAAATAAGAAAACTCTGCTTCTTCATGGTATCAGAGCCTAAACTTTTCTTTTTTTTTTTCCTTTTCTCTTTTCGATGGCTTCAAGCAATGTCCCCACTATCTCCAATCCCAATATCTCTCATCTTGTCTCTATCAAACTATCCGATACCAACTATCTTGTATGGGAAAGCCAGGTAAAACCCTTCTTACTAGGCCAAAATCTTCGACGCTTTGTTGATGGCTCTCATCCTTGCCCTTCACCTACGCTTTCTCCTTCTGATAAGTCTGAATCCTCGACTCTGTTGTCGGTCAACCTTGACTATGTCACTTGGTTTCAAACTAACCAAAGCTTGATTAGTATTCTTCGTGTGACGCTGTCAGAGAGTGTTCTTCCCCAAGTTATTGGGTTCTCCACCTCGAAGGAAATTTGGGATTGTCTCCAACAAAATTTCTCACAACAATCCCTTGCCAATTCTGCCCAACTCAAATTTCGCCTCTTCTCTCTTACCAAAGGTTCTAAATCCATCTTTGAATACCTTGCTCAGGCCAAGAGTTTGGCTGATGAACTCACTGCGATCCAGGAACCTGTCTCCAACTCCGACCTGGTTACTTATGTGCTTCGTGGTCTGGGTCTTGACTACCAAATGATTGTGACGGCAATTTTGAACTTCCCACCACTTCCATCCTTCTCGAATCTCCGAACTCGCCTCCTTGCTTTCGAAGGGCAACAGGCCTTAGTAGCTCAGATGGCTCCTGTTGCTTCCCCTACTACTTTTGTTGCTGCTCGCTTTCACCGTGGCCCCTGCCACTGCGCCCGCATGACCAACCCCCTCGTCCTTTTGGTGGTCTGTCTCCAGTCCGTCTTTTCTCTGGCCCGGGCCAGCATTTTCATCGTGCTCCGCGTCATTCCTTGTCTTCTCAAGGTCTTTTGGGTCCTCCACTTTCTCGCCAGTCAATTCAATGTTGGAATTGCAATCAATTTGGCCATGTTCAAGCCAAGTGCCCTTCTCCTCGTCCTTTCGCTGGCATGCATATTGCATCCTCTTCAGACCCGAACTGGTATTTGGATTCCGGTGCCACCAATCACATGACCCACGATGCACAACAATTACACTCTGGCACTCCGTATGCCCCTTCAAATCAAGTGGTTATTGGTAATGGTGACACCCTCCCCATCACTCATTCTGGTAAACTTTCCTTTTCTTCTGGTACCTTTGTCTTTCATCTCTCTGATGTTCTCCGTGTTCCTTCCCTTCGTAAAAATCTTTTATATATTGCTCAATTTACTCGTGATTTCAATGTTAGTATTACTTTCTTTCCTTGGGGATACCAAATTCGTGACTTACTGTGTGGTGTTGTTCTCTTTCAGGCCTATGTAAAGATGGTCTTTATCCTATATTTCCAACGCTATTGTCTGGTTCCAAGCAAGCTTGTTCTTCTATTGTCGCGTCGTCCTCCCTGTGGCATCGTGGTCTTGGTCATCCCTCCAATAAAGTTCTTTGCACACCTGTTTCTAGTTCCTTATTAGGTTCTCTTTCTCGTTTATCCAATTCACCTTGTAGTCATTGTGCGTTAGCTAAATCAATAAAACTTTCCTTTTGGTCTCATGACCATTGTTCTACTGAGCCATTTGCTTTAATCCATTCAGATGTGTGGATGTCTCCTATTGTTTCTGTTTCTTGATATCGATATTATGTCTTGTTTATGGAAGATTACACTTGTTATTCATGGATTTTTCCTATGCGTCTTAAATCTGAAGTTTTTGGTCATTTTTCTACTTTTGCTATGTAGGTTAAAACTTAATTCTCTCTGTCTATCAAACAATTTCAAAGTGATGGGGGGAAGGAATATGATAACTTGCAATTTAAATAGTTTTGTGCTACTAATGGCATTGTGCATCGTTTTTCTTGTCCTCATACACCCCAGCAGAATGGATTAGTAGAGCGAAAACACACAACCTATGGGTCGAAGCATTTTGTACGGTAGTTTATTTGATTAATCGACTTCCAACCCCTATCCTTAAAGGGATTTCCCCCTACAAGTTATTATTTGGCATTTCCCCGGATTACGCGTTCCGTCGTGTTTTTGGCTGTATTTGTTACCCTTACCTTGGAGATTATGTAACTCACAAATTACAACCTCGTTCTCTTCAGTGTGTTTTTGTTGGCTACAGTGATCGCCATCATGGTTACTGCTACCTCCATCCTCCTACAAGTCGGCTTTACGTTTCCCGCCATGTCATTTTTCATGAAGACCAACTCTATTGTGCTGTTGTTTCTAAACCTGTTCAGCTCTTAGATCTTGCTGTAGTCCCCCTGGGCTTTCTTCCTAGCCCACCAGCTCAGCCCGTTATTGCTATCAATTCCCAGGAATCAGCCCAGCCCACATCTGGGTCCACTTCCTCTCCATCTTTTCCTGTCGACCCTAGCTCTCCACAACCAGCTCCCATCTCTTCTCCACAATCACCCATGTCGCCCTCATCATCAGTCCTATGTTCTTCAATCCCACTAGACTGTCGTTCCCTTCTTCACCCCAATGTCTTCCTCCTTCTTCTCCAACACTGGCATCTCATCCCCCTTCTTCGACCCATCTTCTCCAACCCCACCAGACTGCCTTCGTCTTCTTTCCCAGCCATCCGTATCCATCTCTTCTCCATCACCTTGTTCATCGTCTCCTCCTATTCCTGTTAATGTCCCTGTCGTCGCTTCTCCACCACCACCAGCCCGTCTCAGTCCTGTTCACACCCGATCCAAATCTGGAATTGTCAAGCCCAATCCCAAATATCATGCCAATTTTTCTACTCGGTATCCCGTTCCTCATGCTTTCTCTGCTTTGGTCAACACAGACATTGAACCCACATGTTACACACAAGCATGTCGCCTTCCCGAATGGAAACAGGCCATGCTAGATGAATATCATGCCCTTCTTCAGCAGGGCACCTGGACCTTGGTACCACCCTCTCCTTTGCTCAATATGGTTAGTTGCAAATAGGTCTTCAGAATCAAGCGGCGCTCCGATGGCACAATTGAACTATATAAAGCACGCCTTGTTGCCAAAGGCTTCCATCAACAATCTGGTCTCGATTATTTTGATACATTCAATCTGTGGTTAAGCCCACAACTATCCGCACTGTGCTCTGTTTGGCTATCTCTTTTGGATGGCCTCTTCGGCAACTCGATGTCAAAAATGCATTTTTGCATGGGTCCCTATCCGAAGATGTCTATATGTGGCAACCACTTGGCTTTGCTGATCCTCACCGGCCCAATCATGTATGTAAACTTCATAAGGCCATTTATGGCCTTAAGCAGGCTCTCCGAGCATGGTTTCAGCGTTTTAGTCAATTCCTCCTATATGTAGCTGACATCATTCTCACTGGCAGCAATTCTTCTCATCTCCTTGCCTTTCTCCGTACATTGGGCACTGAGTTTGATATAAAAGATTTGGGGCGTTTGCATTATTTCCTTGGTGTGGAGGTCCATTATCACCCTCCTTCCATCCATCTTACTCAAAACAAGCACACCGTTGATCTTTTCAAATGCAGCAATCTCTTAGAATGCAAACCAGTTTCTACACCCATGACTTCTAAAGGTACCCTTTCTCGAACCTATGGTACTCTCCTTATGGATCCTACACCTTATCGGCAGATGGTTGGAGCCTTACAGTATCTCACCATGACTCGTCTTGATATCTCCTATGCTATTCAACATGTCTCTCAATTCATGGGATCACCTCGAGATGTTCATTTTGAAGCTGTCAAAAGGATTTTCAGTTATCTAAAAGGCACCCTTGGAGTTGGCCTTCCTATACGCATGTCCCCTGACTATTCTTTCTTAGTCGCCTATTCCGATGCAGATTGGGCTGGATGTCCTGACACTCGCAGGTCCACAACTGAGTATTATGTGTTCTTGGGACCCAACCTCATTTCGTGGAGTGCCAAGAAGCAGCCCACGGTTTCCCGTTCCAGTGCCTAGGCTGAATATCAAGCTCTTGTCTATGCCTGTACAGATACTCTGTGGATTCAAGGTCTCTTAACTGAACTTCGTTGTCCGCTTACCCGTCCGGTCTTACTTCACTGTGACAACCTGTCTGCCACGTACTTAGCCGCTAATCCTGTCTTCCATGCTCGTACAAAACACATTGCTATTGATTTTCACTTTGTCCGTGAACGAGTCACCTCTGGCAGTCACAAAGTTCAATTCGTTCCCTCTCACCTTCAGCTTGCGGGTGTCTTCACAAAAGGGTTACCCGTTGATCGTTTTGCCCGTCTTGTTTCTAAACTCGTCACCTATCCAGTGTCCAGTTTGGGGGGGAATATTAGGCTATTATCCTCATTATGACCAGTAACTGGTGGTTTAAACCCAATGAATGCCAGCACATAATTGTTTGTAGTTGTTACGTTATTATTAGATTGTACATGCATTTCCGTTATGTAGTAATTGATAGGTTTTATGTTCATATTCTTCATGTATAAATAGATTGTAATATCAGTTTTGATAAATAAAAAAACTCTGCTTCTTCAATGACAATCGTGCAAAGAGGACGACTTCTCTAGGCAGAGGGAGAAAATTAGAACAAGGAGAAGAAGGAGTATAAGAGAAAAAAAAATTTAATAAAAAATGTGCAGAGAGAAACAAGAAGAAGCAAGTGGTAGAAGGAGAAGATGAAGATGAAAAAGGAGGAGCTGCAGAAATAGATGCACAGATTGGGGGAAAAAAAAGGGGTTCCAGAAAAAAATATATATATATATATGCAGAGAGAGACGAAAAGTTGGACCCAGAAAAAGTGTAAATTAAAACTAAATAAAAAAAATTATGTAGCGTAAAGTTGGTTTTTTTTTTTTTTTTTTTTTTTTCTTAAGTATGAAAAGAAATAAGAAAACAACAAATAATTTCATCATCATGATTGATGTCTTTTTTTATCATTGTATACACTAAAAACACTTCTAATAAAAATTTACCAAGCACTTTAATGAACAGAACTTTTCAAATATAATTTACTAAAAGTCTAATTGATTTTTTTCATAGCCGATTATTCTCACAGCATAATAAAAACAGTTTTTTTTTTAAAGCAATTTTTTTTAAAGCACAGTAATGTCAAATTAGGCCTAAGTGACTTTCATGTAACGGTTAGCCGAGGCCGAGATGTTTTGCTATCCCCCTTGCAAGTAGTTTTACTGGGTCTTGCTGTTTCATTTGGAGCTTTTTGTCATACTGCGACTCTGCGAGTCCAACCTGAGGCAATGTCTGCAGTGAGAGATCCAGCCGTTAAGCTCTTCGGGAGGAATATTCTGGTGCAGGAACGCCAGATTCCGGATATGTCCGTACATAATTCCAACGAAGAATGTTGGGTTGCAGATATGCCCAAAGCTGACATGGTAAGCTTCATATATGCCAATCGAGTCTAAAAAGTCTTTGCGTTTTTTCCTTTTTTCTACTCTGTTTCCAGTTTTGGTATCTGGGCTTCTACTGCTCTACAATATTCTTTTTCTATTTTGTAAAAAATCACATATACTGCTTTGTTTAGCTTTTAAATGGCTATGTTTCGAATTTCAGGACGCTGTGTTCTTCCTTCATAGTACTTAAAATTTTAAATGCCATAAAGTTTTGCTGGATTTGCTTTACAAGCAGAAGGGGCAGCTTATAGAAAGATTTCAACCAAATTTCCTCCCATCAATAAAAATCAGCATGAACCCACATTTTGTTTTTGTTTCTCATTCGTGATTAGTTATTTTGGAAATCATAATTTGATAATGCGTGGATGATGTGAGGAGATTTATATAGATTGTAACTTGGTGTATTGTATCTGGGCATGTGGCTGCAGCTTCATTTTGTAACTATCATTTGTTTTTACCTTTTTCTTGGCCATGAACTTAATTTTTACTAATGCATGTAATTGATGTTATTGCTCATCTTTGATGCCGAATTCCTTGTTGTACATGCTGAGAATTAACTATAACTTGCTGTTATTGCGATTTGATTTCCATAAACAATCAAAATTTTCAATTTTCAGGGTGAGTGTAGAGAAATGGACCCTTCTGTGAAAGTATCCTGCATGCAAGATCAATTTTTCGAACTAGATAAAGTCAGTGAAAACAGTCACCATGGTCAAATCTTGGAGAATGAGGGTGAAGTTGATTGTAATCCAGAAGAAGACTGCATTGCAAGTGATACTGATGATGGCAAAGAAAAGGCTTCCACAAAGCCAGACAAGGTTCTTCCTTGCCCTCGCTGCAACAGTTTAAAAACAAAGTTTTGCTATTTTAATAATTATAGTGTATACCAACCGAGGCACTTTTGCAAGAGCTGCCGAAGATATTGGACAGCCGGGGGAACAATAAGAAATCTTCCTTTAGGGACTAGGCGGCACATGAATAAGCATTCATCTTCACAGTATCATCAAGTTGTGGGCGAACCGAGTGCAGTACCAATCACCCAAGGAGACACCCTTAACTTTGTTGGCCAACAGCATCTATCGCCTGTTCAACTTCCTGCCTCTCCAAAACCTGTCAATGGGATGAGGGAAGTCTTAAATTCTTGCACAGATACAGTTTTAGTTGAATCTATAGCGACTGCGCTTAATCATAAAGACCAGAAGAGAAGTTCTAAAGATGGCTCTACAGCCGCTGGAGATAATAGTGAGGAGCCCTCATCATCCAGCTCTTCCTTGACAGCCACTACTTCACAGCAAAATGCATGCCTGGGAAAAGAAATGGAGCAGGTTGATCTGCCAAGATATGGAAACGATTATAATCTTACATATACTGAGCAATATTTTCCTGTTCCACAATGGGCTGAGAACCCAAGTTGGGGCATGGTGATGTTTGGACCTCATAGCAATAATCCTAATCCTTCTCATATGGATTCTCTGCCTATGGTTACAGTTCCGGGTTTTTGTATTCCCAGTTTCATTTTCCCAATTGCACCTTCCTCATACCAGGGTTACATGCCAAGCTTGGATGCTAGAAAATGGAATGCTCCATTGGTTGGATCTGATGGCAGCTTGTCACCTTCATCTTCCAATGGCAACAGCAGATGTTCAGGCAATAGCTCGCCAAGATCGGGAAAATATTCTAGAGATGCAAATGTACAGGCAGGAATAAAAACAAAACAGTGCCTTTGGGTACCCAAGACATTGAGAATTGATGACCCAGATGAGGCTGCAAAGAGTTCTATATGGTCTACCTTGTGTATCAAACCTGATAAGAATGCACCTATACTTAGAGGTGGTATTTTTAAAGCTTTCCAAAAGAAATCAGACACTAAATCCCAAACACCAAATGCTGATCGAGTTTTACAAGCAAACCCAGCAGCTGACTCACACTCTCAATTGTTCCAGGTGACCATGTAAAGGCGCTGATTGAGTTTGATATACAGAGTTATGTTTGAGGTTTGTCTACCGATATCCCAGTCTTTGTTCAGTAAAATCAGGAGTGAATGCTTATCATGTCTACATTCTAAGCTTAATTTGGTTGTGAAGGAATAAGGCAGAAGCTAGTTGAGACAATTTTCAGGCATTTCTTTAGCTTTTCTCTTGAACAAAGAGTGAGTAGCCAGCCATCAAGATTGTTGTATAAGGTGTGGTTCTATAACAGGTGGCAAATTGAATTCTTAACAACCGAGTCATACATAACATGGTATATGTATCTCAATTTAATCCAAGACCATGGGGACAAATAAAAGGGAACGATTCCATGGAGGAGAGTTTAATATTTGGAAGGTAGAAATGCCAGTCTGCGACTGAAGTTACAGTTTCTTAATCCACAGTCCACAGCCGTTGATACTAACTCTTAATTGTTGTTTCCTTCATAAATTTTGTAGGATTGATCTCTCTCTCACGGGTGAAACTTTTTGTATTTTATTGTATTTTTCCAAGCCCTCTAACATGTAGCAAGTATTCATATTGCAATGTGAACATCCATAGCCCCCCTTAGTACTCCATCATGGGAGGTAAAAGTATGAAGAAATGTCAGTGATTGTCCATAACAATAAAATGTTGAGTCTGATTTGAATAAACTCCGAGTACATACAATTCATTGATCAGCCTGCGTCAAATATGGATTTTAGATCAATGGGGCCCATGTTAGAATGCCCCGTCAATATAGTAACGTTGGAGGAGGGGAAGAAGAGGAATTAAACTTAAAACATCGGATGCATGGATTCATTTCAAAGAAGGCAATTAGGCCTATTAAAAATGGGTCACATCACACTCCTAGTTTAACTTATTTCAATCCCTTTGTGTTTGTGAGTATAAAAATTATAAATTTCATAGTTTGGAGCGGAAGAAGCTAAACGAATGCCAAAATCGCTACCCGTATGAAAGCATATACAGTATAAGAAATACTAGACAAAGAATATCATCTCATATACAATATTTTCATAGGACAACAAATGGTCTGGAACTGCAAAGAAAGTTCATCTGGTACCAATTTTTCCATCTCCAAATACAAGATTAGACAGAGTAAGGCAGTGTTTTGACCAACCACATTTAATTCCAAGCATTAAGAGCAGAAACGTCACAAAGTCCATCAAATTTTTGGTAGGGCTTGTTGTGGGACCCTGGAGCTCATCATGAGGTGAAAAAAACCATAACTAAATAAAATAACTAAACATTTTTAAAAAGAAAAAGGAATTAAGGCCTCGTGGAGCATTTTTTTTTTTCTTTTTTTTTCTTAAGAAAATGAATTTCATTAACACATCAAGAATATAGTATAAGATATGACAACGTGCAGACAAAGTGGCCTCATTAAACCCTGAACACTTATACATCTTGTATGGTACATTACATACACTGGCCCTGCTAACTTCTAATTCATGGAAAGTTAGCAAGGTGAAAGTCAGACTTGTTGGGATGAGGAAAATGGTGAGCCTTGATGACTCAGATAGTCTTCTCTCACTAAATCCTGAACTTGTGCTGCAAACTGCAAATTCCACAGAATGTCGTCAACGGAGGGCCTATCAGTTGGCTCTTTGGACAGACACCTCACACATATCTCCATCATTGTCTTCAATGATTCATCGGAGCACTCCTTGTGCACTGCTGGATCAACAATGCTCCTTCGACCCGTGTCATCAGTCATTAAACTTACTTGTAACTTCATAAGAACCAAAACCAAATTGCTAGTTTAGTTGGAGAAAGAAAATTTTATGTTTCAGGGTGTTTCAGTTCTGTCAGTATTCAGTAATGAAACAAAAGTTGGGCTTAGCTAGGGGCATATGTTCTATGCAATTTTTTGGTCTTTGCAGGATTTAATTTTCCAAACTTTTCTAACTGGGAAGTAGTAGCAGCCTAATCTTAATGTAAGAGTTTTAGAGTAAACAAAGGGAACCAATTGATTAAGAGAAAACACTCACAAGGTCTTTCAAAACACCGACTTCATTTTGGAACATGATAGGCCTCCCCAAAATGATTTCCAGCAAGATGACTCCAATATCATAAACATCATTCTTACACTCATGGCTTGCCCTGCAAAAGACTGTCAATTAACAAAGCAATCCCAGTATGCATGCATGTGTTGCGTACTAGTACGCATAGATGCGTTTATGGCATATATAGTTACAGATGCATTCTCTGAATAATAACTAGCATTTTTTTGAAAGAATTACTGAGGAATGCATTATTCAGGTTTCCAGGGGCCTCACATGGAAATTTTTTTCAGAATATGAAGGATCAAGATAAATAGTATAAATATAAAGAATGCAATCCCAAGCATATGAGGAAAAGATGACGCAGGAAAAATCTAATCTTCCACTTCTTTTAATTGGATCTATTTTCTGTATTAAAAGGGAAAACTGGGTCAGGAATTGCTTATGAAACTATCACCAATATACAAAGTACGCAAAAATGAATAAAAAATTTTAAAAGTTAAGTTCTGTGAGATAGTGAAACAATTATATTGTTGGCATTTTGCACCACCAATGACAATGTACGGTTTAACCAAACAATAATGAGGTTGGGTAAACGAGAAATGACTAAGGAATGCATTTTTGTGAAGCTACATTCAATGACAATTAACTTCGTTTAGGATGGTCCCTTGTTGCTACTGATGATGAGTAACTGAACCGGAAGGGAGTAATTTATAATTTTGTTGTAGAAGAGATTCATGCAGGATTTGTCTAGATAGTTGAAATTGTTGGTCTTGTTTTTTTCTTTTTTGGCAGAGAAATTTTTTGTCTTGTTCATTTGTGTATAAATATGAAAAGGGAATTCAGTTTAGAAAAGTAGTGTATGATTTTGGGAAAGTAAGCATGTTAGTACCTAGCTTGAACACTTCCTTTTGGTGCCGGAGAAGAAACTGTGGTGCCCATCTGAAGGATTAAAAAGCAAAAGTTAAGTCAGGACAATCTCAAGGGTGATGCATTCACCCAAACAGATACATATTTTTTATGTCTTACCATTCCCCTGCTTTCAGCCAAAAGAGGTAGGTTATAGCTGCTTATTTTTACATGAAGATTGTGATCCAATAAGACATTTTTTATCCTCAGATTATTTGATTTAACACCAGGAACAATCCCTGTATGCAGAAACTGAATACCCTTTGCAACTCCAATTGCAGCTATTATTCTCTGCGGCCAGGTAAGCTTCCGTCCTGGAGGTCCATCTGCCAAACTAAGTGTTAGCAATGAATATTTAATTGATGAAAATGCTAAGACAGCGAGGGAGGAAATCAATCCAAGAAAAAGAAGAAGAAGAAGAAAGTAGTGAGTGGGGTTTTACTCTCCATTGCAACCTGTATGGCATGTATGCAATGTTGAGCAATTGAATAGGTCACACCTAGATCTTCTAAAAAATATGAAATATTGTTGATAAATTCGGCACTTGATGCATTAGATATTATAGATTACTTTAAACAATAACTTGATTGATTTATCTTCATTTCATATGCGTTACGTGTAGAGTATGAGATAACATCTGAATCTGCAATCACTCTCTCTGAATAGCAAACCAATGACTCATATAACAAGCTCAGAGTAGGAGCACATTCTATATATCTTCATGGAATAAACTATAAGGTCATTTGCAAATGCGATCCATTTGTTCTAGTTAGCAGTATAAGTACATGAAAAGAACTTTACCAGAGATGCAGCCTCTGAGCGTTCCATTTGGAACAAACTCAAATATAAGAAATATTCTACTGACGCCTGAATCATCTGGATGGCACTCCAAGCAATGTCCAAGAGCGCTAACCAAATGGCTATGTCTCAGTTTTGAAATCTGCTCAAGGAGGTGTGTGTAGACCTGTGGACTCTGCCTCTTTCTCATTTTCAAGCCTTTTATAGCAACAAAGGTTCCATCAGGAAGCTTCCCTCTATATATCTGGCATTGTTATTTTATTTTGAAGCAGAAACAGTGAGAAAATTGCATGCTGAAAACTCTCAAGGATTTCTTGAACAAAGTATATCAGTCAATAGTGCATAGGACAATTAACTAGAACAAAGAGATTCCAAATTCTTGTACAAATTCAAATGATAAGTATTGGACCACTTTAACATTTATAGTAGACTTTCCGCGAACCATTGCAATATGCATAAGATCTATCTGATGGTATAACATCAATGAGTATCTTCTCAGAACGAGCAGAGTTTCACCAGCCCTTGAAAAATTCCCATTACCATTTCAGATTTGGATCCGAGCCAATCGTTGAAAGTTTGATTCAAATTAAACAGAACTCAAAGGAGTTTTTTTTTTTAATTTGGTCGATTTGAAAGGCTGATAACTATAACTTAACAGGAGTAGCATATCTTAATATATGTTTCAAGGACACCAGGAAATACACAAGTAACCTTGTTTGTCGTGACATGGATATAATAAGGTTAGTGTGTCCGACGTGCCTAAATTGGAAACATACCTTAAAAAAGGCTGCTTGAAAGGACTAGATGTGCTCCTGCAACCTCTTTTGCAAATTAGTCTTTTGTTCTCTTTCAATTTCTACTCTTTTTTCATTAAATGTGAGGCCACCTTGGAGTTGTTTATTTTTTATTTTTTGAATAGAAACATTGTATTGATAATCAAGAGGAAAAATCCTCAATCAAACAAGCCGCCTTGGAGTTTTAAAGGGAATCATCACTCAACAGAAGCCTGTTTAAGATGGAGAAGTCTCACATTTTAAGCATATCAGAAGTTCTACAAAGTAATTCCTAAATCTATTGACATCATGCTTTTGAGGAGTATGAACTCTAAATTAAATAGAGATTACTAAATCTATATACACATTCATACACACATACATATGTCAGTGTGTGTATTTAAGTTGCTTCAACTATGTAGTTCTTCAATTGTGTACCAAGAACTGGAGACTAGATGAAAATCAAGAACCTAGACACACAGGAGCTATCACCATGCATCGGTGAGCCATCGTAATCTAGTCCTACATTATACTTAAATTCAACATCTACATAATATAGATTCTCTTATCTGAGGTTCTTCAATCCACAAAGGATCCTTTGCATATCCAAATGGATGGAATTATATAAGCAAGAAACATAAAATGTGAAAGCAGGTGCAAATTAAGAGAGAACATCGTATTACTATTACGATGTACTGAATTAGTTAGAATTGTTTTGCAACCATAAAGAATGAATACCTGTCCATGTGAACCTTCACCTAGTAATGTTGAATCATCAAAGTTATGGGTGGCTTCCTGGAGCTCCTCCAAAGCAAAAGTTCTATAAGCAGGAAGGCTAGCTCCCAGCTTCATTGTGTCTGATATATATTCTGCAAAGAAAAGATTCTAGTGTTATGACTTATTATAAAAGGATTACTGATGCTAATTTATTTACCTACTGCCAATTTGAATGAAGTGGTGCCTGGGGTTTTAATAAGAATAAAATTTTGAGCAGTCAATTTGAGCAAGAAAAATTGCTTTCCTGGATGTATAAGCCAGAATTTTCGAGTTTATCATTATAGCAAAAATGAAAGATTCACGAATTGTAACACGCTAAATTAGCATGAGAAAAATGCTTCATTTGAAACTGCAGAGCATGGACCTGAACAAGATTTACCATATTCTCCATATTTTTGAATATCAGAATATCCAAGGAAAACTATAAGGAATTGGTGGTACAATAAAATAAAATTCTCTCCATCTTAGTTCGAACCTAAAGACTCCAAAATAAGCTAATATGTCTTTTTGGGGTAGCAATATAGTTTTTGGAAACTATTTTCTATAATTAGTAGTTCTTCCTGGAATTTTCTGGAAACATACATCAGTCTAGTTCTTGGACTTCTATGGAAATCTCAACCTTCATGCTACTCAAATAAAATAAAAACATCACATGGAAATGGTTGCTAATCTATACAGCAAGTTCCCTTTTTCATTTATTTTCTTCGCAAAATCAGCCTTGATCCTCGTACATTAAACAGAAGCAACAAAAAGTTGGTACCAAAAGGAACAGCTATAAAAAAATAAAAAATAAAGGTAGAAAATTTAAACTTACTTGCATCAGAGAGTAGCTTAGCTGTGTTCACAGCTGAGACTGTATCTGTAATTAACCTTGTTTGGGGAGTTTTAGTAGTGTGCTCACTATAAAACTTCTTAGCAGCCATGAAAGCTAAACCAACAACAGCAATTGCACCCACAATACCTCCCACTGCACTTGATGCAACAACTTGTTTACCATAAGTTCTCCTATGCTTTTCCTCACTTGGAGGTGGTATTCGCACAGCCAGAGCTTCATTGTGGCACAAGTAAGAAGGGTGCTGCTTCTGATCTTCATTTGCTAAACAATTCCCAGAATACAGAACAACCCTGCTCTTAGAATCCTTTTTCAGACAAGTGGGCAAATACCCTGACAAAAGATTTGAGGATAAATTGACAAAAGCAAGCTCAGAATTGCAAGTCATGTTCTCAAAGAGAAGTCCAGTGAGTTTATTTCCAGCAATGTCAAGATATTTAATGGAAGGCAGTGACAACCATGATGACAAAAATGGCCCCACAAATCCATTCAATGAAATGTCCAGCTTCTGGAGCTGATAGCAGGAGCCTAATGCAGTCTGGATTCCCAAGCGAAACTTGTTCTTTCTTAGCACAAGGGTGACCAACTTGGAAGGCATACTTGGAAAATGAGGCCCAAAATAGTTGTCTTCCAAATCAAGAACTTGCAAGTTTGTCAAGTTTCTGAGATCAGGCACTTCCCCTGACAAGAAGTTACTTGATAGGCAGAGAACTCTGAGAGTTTGTAAAGATGCCAAAGAATATGGCAAAGACCCATTAAGCATATTGTTTTTCAAACTGAGAACGGCCAAGACTGGAAGTGAACTCAGCCAACCTGGAACTTGACCAGTGAACTTGTTATGGTCAAGTATGAGAGTCTGAAGGTTCCTCAGATATGAAAGTTGGAGAGGAACTGTACCATTTAAGTAATTTGTGCTTACATTAAGAATCTCCAGTGAAGACAAATTCCCAATACTTGCAGGCATTGGGCCCCATAAACCAAGAGAAACCAGTGAAAGCACTTTCAAGCCTGGTAAGCCAACAAGAGTGGCAAAGAAATAGTCTGCTGAGAAATCATGAGGCAGTGGAGGAAACCCATTGTTGCCAATAATGTGCAGCTGGGTTATATTGCCTTCATAACAGGATAGAGTCAAAGATGGAGTTGGTTCAATTTTGCAGAAGTCTCTGGTGTTGCTTCTATGGCTATGGCTGAAGCTGTTTAAAGCTGATGGGTAGTTGAGAAGCTGCTGGATCTTCAGAAGGGTTTGTGACTGAGTGTGTTGTTGTAGCTGGCTTGAAGGATGGAGAGAGAGGGAAACTATGATGAGCAGAAGAAGATATGAATGGCAAACTAGCTTTGCCATTAGAACCATCAACAAAACCCAAGTTGCAGAAACAACACTCAATAGATGAATCTATTTCTCCCCTTCTTTCTCTGCTTCACTTCTTCTAGGAAGGCTTAAAACTTAGCTTTTGGGGTAATGAGAACCAGATTTTGCTAGCAAAAATATGATGACATTTTCAATTCCACCAAACTGACTTGGCCCTTCAAAGTCTATCCTTCAATTTATTTTCCACTTTTTCTTTTCTTTTCTCTCTTTGGTTATGTTTACTAATTAAACTTCTGAACCCAACAAACTTAGTGTGCTAATTATGGAAAATACTTCTGTACCACCTAGTTCCTTACAAACTACAGAACCAGTTAGGTCTAAAATCATAGGGCTTCTTTACTCCACAAGAATTAAAACCACTTGATCTCATGAAAAATTTTCTACCTAACACAACAAATTTGCCCTCCTCTATCCACCTCAAAAAATCGAACATGAGACACCAAATAAGTTAGTACATGAGAACTGTACTACGTGGTCCATGCACATGAAGTAGATAACCAATTATTTAGTTCACTGTCAATTGAATTACAATTTTTTATTTCTACAATTCTAATTATTTTTTATTTTTTATTTTAATATTTTTTAATGCAATTAATAGTGTAAATGATAAGAAAATGAAAATTTTTCACACACACTACAAAGATGTCATCGAAATTCAAACCTAAAACTACTAAAACTCCATGTCATAATAATTTCGAATTAAAAGTATTTCCAATTCACATGTGATGACATTTCTGTCTCTCAAAAATATTTTCAATTTAACTCAAAAAGTAATAATTTTTGTTTATTTTTCTTAATAATTTTATATTTGTATGACTTGATTGTCATACAAACAAAATTACGAAACTAAAATTGTCATAATAAAAATAAAAGAGATCCAAATGCAATTTGACCAGAAGAAATTAATCACTGTCCTGCTTGGCAGATTAATAAATTAGGAAATTCCTCAAAAGTAGTAGTAAAGGCGCATTGAAGTTGTGAACTTTCTGCATGACCCAAAGGCCAAAGCAAAATGTTTATAAGTGTGTGGCAGAACAAGTGCAGATAATTCCAAAGAAGTGTCAGGTCTGCATTTTTGCTTTTTACGTCAGAAACTGACACAAACATACCAAAGGAAAGGAAATTTACAATATGTTCCATAAATTCTTCACGAGAAAACAATAATAATAATAATTTATAAGGAATTCCAATTTGTCATCCCTAGCAGCTATTGCTGTTAGTGAGTCATGTTCTTCCGGTGGGTGTAATTCTGTCAAGTAGATCTGAAGTATTAGTCATATGAAACAACATCTAATTATCTAATTGTTGACTAATAAATAGATGAACACAACTTTTTATGAACAATGAAAATTTTCACGATAATAATTAAATGACGAAATAATTTTTAGTTTGGTTAATTATTTGTAATGATGATATTGAAATGATAACTTGAAAAATGACAAATTCAATCGTGATATGACATTGTGTAATGGACCCAAACAAGTGGTTCATATCGTATTAACTCACTAACACGCTAGCTATCATGAGGTGAAGCCCTCGGAGATGAACATTGCGCGGCTCCTTTTCGGTTCATTCCTCAAATGCAAAACAATTAGAGCCTAACACATCCGGACTCACAAATATTTACCTCATTCAATGGGAGACTTTGTAAAAGAGCTAAATATTTTCCTCGAAGACACAAGCCAGAGAAAGTGACATATGAAAATGCTTGCGTTTCTGAATGGTTCACGGGAGCTCATATGCTCTACAAAAGTAGTATAAGAATACAAGTAGGTAAAGGACTAAATATGCCGCACCAGAAATAATATGAAGCAAGCATTGTTGTTGCAGAGGGAAAAAGATACCGTAAGAATTCATAAAGCTCAAATCAGTCATTTTCCAGAGGAAAACCCACGTTAAACAAGTGGGTTTTTATTGGCCATTCCTCAAGAATACAAACAAACAATTGTCTTTTGTCGGCCAGACAGTTTCACATCTTGAGAGTCACGGATGAACTTTTTAATAATTCAGTGCCATGGTGGTGCTTAACAATGGATACGTCCAAAACTATGAAGTTATTTCAGTGCTAATGCTGAAAAATAAATATATAAAAATATAGTGCACAATCAATACAGGCTTTTTTAGCACGAAAATTCTGTGGTACATCAGCTGTACCAGTGCAGCCAGTAATCCAAAGGTCAGTATTGCATTTTAAAAATGAAGGGCTAAGATTGAATGACTGGAAGACTTGTTGTGCCTTTTGTTATTAAATATCACGTGACTAAGAAAACAAGTAAAAAGCTTCAACGAAAGCGTGGAAGCCCTCACGCGCATTGGAGCTGCTTATCTCTGCGATCGATCTCTCTCTTGGAAATCCAATCCTCATCTGTGTCCCCAAATCAGAATCTGGGAGTCTCACCTCTGCCGACGCCGAGATGCAACAGTCATCGGACATCGCCGATTCCGGAATCACCATCCACGCAAGGTTTGCCTGCTTAATTGTCTTCTTTTTCCATCGGTTCAATTCAGAATCGATTTTTGTCTTTGAAGAATCTTTATCAAGAAGCTTGGAAGCAATTGGGTTTTGGGGTTGATACATGTGGCAGATCACCACATGCTCTCCATTTGTTTGCTGAAATGTCACACTCATGTTGGGTATGCAATGGCGGTGCTGCACTTCTTGATTTTGATCTTGGCTACCATATGGGCATTCGAGACGATGGTGGTGGTGAGTTTCTCACGAGTTGCTTCATTGGAGGGTTGATGACAGAGAGCTTCGCCAGGACTTGTACTTGCTCCGTTTTGTTCCTGTTCAAGAAGCCTCTACGCCAAATCTAAAATTGCTCAAGGTAATACAGGGCTTTATCAAGAATTGTTCAGTTGTCATTTTCCTTGATTCTAGTAGTTCACGAAATTTCATTGGTTTGGCACTATTCAAATGGTTAGGGTCCAGGATTATGATTGTGTCCACACTGTTTTTACTCTTCCGTTGGGTAATTGCATTCTTGATTTTGATGTTGGCTACCTTCTGGGCATACGTGGCCAGGGTGGTGGATTTGAAGTTGATAATGGGCATACTGGAAAAGAAGAAAATTTCTGCAAGGTTTATGGCTATGAGCTTGAGTCATTGAGAGCTTTACTTCTTTCTCCCAGGGCTCATTCCAAAGGACTTGGAGCCATTGATGTGTTAGTGAGCTTTCCAATAATTGGGGAGTTTTATGTGGGTGGGCTGCCAATCCAGCAGCAGTGAGACCATGAGTATTGTTTGGTTCAGCATCTCTGTAATTGCATGCTCTGATGGTGGCCTTGTTCAAGCCAACCAATTGATATATTGCTACAACAATATGAGTTCAATGGCACACATCCATCACTGAAATGGCAGCAACTTGTTGGTTCGAATTCCAGAATTTCATCCTTGAGGACAAGGATTGTTTTTGTGGGGAGGGTAGATAGGAATCTCTATATAAGCTGGAACTAGGTTAGTTGTTAACCATTAGTTAGGCTATGCTTAGTTGACAGTTGGTTAGGTTAACTCTATATTAACTAAGTGAGTCTGTATTTGAGGGAGTTAGTTGAGAAATTGTATCTTTTTCTTTGTGAAAGAAATAATATCATTGCTCTTGAGATATTGAGTTAAAGTAGAAGGCAGGTACTATCAATTTATACAAGAACTGCTAAAACTCTAAACCTAAGATCGAAGTGGAGGATAACGCAGAGGCCAATGCACAATGATGGCTTCCTGCACACACTAGGCTTCACTTTCTCACCTGCTTCCCGTGTAATCTCTCTCTCTCTCTCTCTCTGAAATAATTGGGCAAAAATAAAACTAAATGCATACGAAACTCCAATTCTCAATTTGTGCATTGATCCTTCTTATCTGTTTGGCTGCAGAGGGTGCAACTTGAGAGTGGAAAATTCAATGTTTTCCAACTCCTCCTTTAGGCCACAGGTTACAAATTGTTGTCATTTCTCAGTGTGTTTTTTAGCTTCTTCCCAATTTGGTTTTAATTATAAACATTTTGCAGGTAACTTCCGGAATGCAAAAAATGGCAGCAGTTGGCGAATGTAGTGCCGAAGGAAATTGGTACGAAAGGGAAAACTCCAATTGACTGCTTGCGTAATCTTTCTTGTTAATAGTGTGAATTATATGACAAAACAAAGAAATTTAATTTGGGAACCCAATTTTAGAGTTTTCACATGTCTAAATTGAAATGTTTTTGTAAGTGAAAGCTCATCATGAAAAAGGTATAGAGTTATGTAAGTTATCGTAAACTCATGTTTTCATACTCTCTCTCTCCCTAAACCCAGGTTTTGGATGCACAGTTCTGTTTCTAATTGAAGCTTAATATGCTTTGGAAATTAGATTCTTTAAAGTGGGTTTTTCTTCAGGGTATTCTGAAAGCAAAACCCAACAATCTCAGCTACATTTTTTTGAAAGAATTACCTAAATTGGTGGTATGTTTCTGCTATTGAGTCAAATTTTGTTTTTGGTTTTTCCTAGTAGGAAGTAGTTTCTATGACGTGGCTCTTTTGCTATGCAATCACCAGGCTTCTGGTTTGTAATCTTGAATACTCCATGATTTTAATTAACATTGCCAGTCAAGAAATCGTTTTTAGGAAGGTGAATTCCCAATGTGGTTTTTTCAAGGGCTTTCAAGAGACCAACTCAATCACTTGAAAAGCTAATGGATGTTATGAGGGAAGAGCTTCCTAACACAATGGCTGCTGTTCGTATATCCGGGATAGAGCTCAGTGTCTTGGGTTGCCATTACCATTTCAAAGATTGTATTGCTAAATTAGGAAGTGTATGGTTCAAATGTGATGCTCATGATTGGTATTGGTTGCTATGATTGCCATAACTGCTATATATTGGTGGCTCTGGCTAATGATTCAGGAAAAGAGCAATTAAGAAAAGTGCACTTTTGTTACACTGAAATATATGTTTTGAGATACCATCACAGTGTTTAAATAATCTCTCTCTACCTCCCTCGCATTTGCAGGAAGGGGTATGCTCACTTGGACTTTTCATGCATACTTGGCGAGATTCTCACCTTTTTCTGAGAGCCTAATATTTAGGGGCTAACATTTGTGTACTCTACAAGTTAAAATTGTGCTAAACGTATTACAAAATATTTTAAGGTAAAGTGTTTTCTTTGCTTATGTTTCTTTTTTGAGATCTTATTTCTTATTTATGTGACATGTAGTCTTGGTTAGAGAAAATAGATTATATGACATTTAATTTTCTATAGCTTTTAGGTAGTAGTAGATTATCCGTATTGTCATGCAAATGAACACACACAAAAAAGAGGCCCTCTAGCCAAAAAGAGGAAATTTGGTGATCTTTGCATACATTATAAGAGTGTGATCCAATGAGCCTTCTGGTAAAAACAACAAAGTTAAAAACCAAAAGAAGGGCGGAATGCAATTGCATATTGTAAACTAAGAATTGCAAACAGACATTACGAAATTGCATACATATATATGCAATTGCATATTGTAAAATGAGAATTGCACATAGATGCTACAAAATTGCATACAGGTTTATGCATATGCATATTATAAACTGAGAATTGCACACATGTGCTATCAAATATGCGATATATGCCCAAAAACCATTAAACATGGCTAAATTGTTGATTTAGTCCTTGAACTTGTACCCAATTTTCAATTTATCTCATGACATTTTTTTATAAAATTAAGGATATGAATTTGTCTTTATCGCCAATATCTTCCCTGCCGTTTAATTACCTAACATTTCGTCCAATTTGTCATTAAATATGAGGGAAAATTGGTCATTTCATACGTTAAACATAATTGAATTATGTAAAATAAGATAATATGAAAGGATGTTAAATATATGCCATAAAGCCAAACATGTGATGTTGCTTTCTTTTCTGGATATTTCACCATCATTTATGGGTAAAATCGTTGTTTTCAACTATGATATTTAGTCTAAAATCATAATAGCACAATAATACTTGGAATATGGTTCGTATCAGGGCTATGCAATGAGACTCGATATAAGAAGACTTCTCATACTTTCACTTCATGTCATAAACATTCATGATCATATATTATCAATTGGGCATTGATCATAATCGAAAGAGTCCAATTTTCTTTTTCGTCAATTCAATGTGGCTTAATCAATCGACCATTAAGTAATAATTTTTGTTGAAAGTTTTTAAATTTATATTTGTACAACAATCATATGTTTGATATTATTGATTTTTTTCAATTAACAATGTTGTAATAATTGGAGACAATCAACAAAGTTCAATTTTATTCCCAATATTTCATTGGGTTAAATTAGTAGTAAATCACGAAAGTTATATTGAGTAATTTATGCCAACAAACCTACCTAACGAAAGCTAAGTGACTCGTTCGTCGGGTAAATGATGTTGCCCGTTGACCACATTACCCAACGAACTCCATGATTTACTCAACAAACAAGGTATTTTACTTCGAGGAAGTAAGGGGTGCATTCGTTGATTAAAATTGGTCATTCCTCGTGATATTGGACCAACTAACTTACTTTTTCAAACAAATACTACTTGTTCACGCGAACGCAAGGGTTGCGTTCGTTGAGTGAAGTTGCCCGTTCTCCATAAAAATGAGTCTAACTAACTTACTTTTTAAACAAACGGGCTATTTGTTCTTGCTTTTGTTGACTAAAGTTGCCTGTTCTTCGGAAAAATGGGTCTCACTAACTTACTTTTTCAAATAAACGGGATATTTTTTCACACCAACGCAACAGCTGCGTTCGTTGAGGAAAGTTTTCTGTTCGCCGAAAATATATTTCCAACCAACTTACTTTTTCAAACAAACGGACTATTTGTTCACGTAAACGCAGGGGTTGCGTTCATGGAGTAAAGTTGCTCGTTCTTCTAAAAAATAGGCATAACTAATTTACTTTTTCAAACAAACGGGCTATTTGTTCATGTAAACGCAGGAGTTGTGTTCGTTGAGTAAAGTTGCCCGTTCCCCGAAAAAAAGGGCAAAACTAACTTATTTTTTCAAACAAACGGGCTATTTGTTCATGTCAATGCAGGGGTTGCGTTCGTTGAGTAAAGTTGTTAGTTCCTCGAAAAAATTGGCCCAATTAACTTACTTTTTTCAAACAAACCGGCTATTTGTTCATGTGAACGCAGGGATTGCGTTCGTTGAGTAAAGTTGCCCGTTCCCCGAAAAAATAGGCCAAACTAACTTACTTTTTCAAACAAATGGACTATTTGTTCACATAAACGCAGGGATTGCGTTCGTTTAGTAAATTTGCTCGTTCCGTGAAAAAATGGGCCCAACTAACTTACTTTTTCAAACAAATGGGCTATTTGTTCAGCGAACGTAGGGGTTGCATTTGTTAAGAAATGTTGCCCGTTCCCCGAAAAAATAAGCCAAACTAACTTAATTTTTCAAACAAACGGGCTATTTGTTCACGTAAACGTAGATGTTGCGTTTGTTGAGTAAAGCTTCCCATTCCCCTGAAAAATGGGCCCAACTAACTTACTTTTTCAAACAAACGGGTTATTTGTTCACGCGAACACTGAGGTTGCATTCGTTGAGTAAAGTTGCCCGTTCCCCGAAAAAAAAGGCCAAACTAACTTACTTTTTCAAACAAATGGACCATTTGTTCACATAAACGCAGGGATTGCGTTCGTTGAGTAAACTTGTCCGTTCCCTGAAAAAATGGGCTCAACTAACTTACTTTTTCAAACAAATGGGCTATTTGTTCAGCGAACGTAAGGGTTGCATTTGTTAAGAAAAGTTGGCCGTTCCCCGAAAAAATAAGCCAAACTAACTTAATTTTTCAAACAAACGGGCTATTTGTTCACATAAACGTAGAGGTTGCGTTTGTTGAGTAAAGTTTCCCATTCCCCTGAAAAATGGGCCCAACTAACTTACTATTTCAAACAAACGGGTTATTTGTTCACGCGAACATTGAGGTTGCGTTCGTTGAGTAAAGTTGCCCGTTCTCCGAAAAAATGGGCCAAATGAACTTACTTTTTCAAACAAACTGGATATTTGTTCATGCGAAGGCAAGGAGTGTGTTCGTAGAGTAAAGTTGTCCGTTCCTCGGGAAAATGGACCCCACTAACTTTCTTTTTCAAACAAACGCACTATATTTTTTTTTTCTTCTCTTCTTCTCTCCCTCCCTTTATTTTTTTTTAATTATATATAAATAATCTAATCAACCAACATTTTGCTTCTCTTGTTTTATCATTATGCAAGACTAATCCTGAACTTGTAGATTTTTGGATGGTGTTTATGAAAGATGAAAATTGGGAGAAAAGGGCAGAGATAGGGGGTTGCTAGCTCGTTTTGGGATATATATATATATATATATATATATATTTCCTAGTTTATTCTTAACGGTTTGTGTTTGGGTCTGATATTTCTCACATGTTAGCTTAACGAGTCGTGTCGTGTCAACCCATTAAATTAACGGGTTAACACGAATATGACCCCAAATCCATTTGCCAGGTCTAGCAGAAATTGGATTCATCACTATCCATGTTAAGGGTAATGATTAAAATATCGATCTCGAGCATAAAAACCTGAAAACCATTTGAGTTCCAAAAACCTGAAAAAGTTTCACTTGCTTATTAAATCTACACTAGTTTGTCTACTTCGAGAAAGCACGAGAGTGAAATTTGTTTGTACAAATGATAATAATTGCATATATAGGGTCAACTATTGCATAAATGGTATGCAATTGCATATCCTGGTTTACAAAAGTCATTAAAAATGAATTTTATTCAAGTTTAGGCTTTAAAGAGACTGCGCAATTGCACGTCCCATGATACAAAAACTAGACAGCGGTGTACAATTACCCTTTCCTCCATCTGTTTTGTTTGTAATCAATCAACAACCAACATAACCAATGGGGCATTGGTTAATTTATGTTAATTCACTTCTGCAAAGCTTCATAACTCATTCAGTAGCAAAACCAAGCTAAACCTAATAATAAAATAAATATTTAAAAATAAATTGAAAATTGAAATTGCAAACTAATTAGAATAAATATAATTACATACAACCTGCAAATCTATCCATTGTAACATGATATTTAAATCACAATAAAAATTACATTTAAAACTAAAAATACTCAAAATGAACTAAGTTATCTAGCATTTAGAAGATCACGAGCAATTAGAAGATCACGAGCAACACAGTATAAGAAAACCTTTATGGGAAATCCATCCTTACTATATGGCACTTTATATATGGGAACAACATATGGCGCATAACCATTTTCTCAAGTCCTCACTATATGGCACTTTATGGGAACAATGCTTGTTGTTCATTAAAAGCAGAAGACATCAGAGTAAGAAATAAATAAAACTTCCAATTGAAAATCACCCTCATGATGTTACTCTGACATTACTTGATTACAAGATGTAGATGAAGTGTTCGTGAATTGTTACATGAAAGAGTATCACTTGCGTACTTAAACCCTTTCCAAACATCCTATACATATCATGCATTTATCTGATACATCTCACATGGGAAAGCATGAACTCATTATAACACAATAGATTTCTACATGCCTATCCATGGAAACTATCCAACACCAATCCAGATTACCTGTTTATATACCACCTGTGATACAGTTTTTTGAAATCAAGAGCACACCAACATTACTTAATTGTCAACTCCAAATAAAAGAAAATCATAGAGCGTTTCGGTACACGGTACACTATCCACTAGAAGATCTGTAGATTGATAAATTAACCGTCCACAAATGCCAAAACATCATGTAAGACCTAATATATTTTTAAAAAATAATTGAATCTGACATAAATAATTAAAAAGGTTTTACCAGTCACTTGTAGGTGCCAACATGGAAATTAAATTGAGAGCATGGAACTTAAGGCACTCAACAACTTGGGTTGTGTTTTAACTAGGCAACAACAGATGTTTGATACCACAGTTGAAGAAAACTATGAGCTTTAAGAAGTGAGCAAGAGAAAAAATAGAAGTAGCCTTACATTGTCTTGAACCATATCCTGCCTTGCCCACCACAGAAAAGCACCCACACCAACAATTGCTACAAGCACTGCAAAGAGCTGGATGTGGAAAGGCATCAATTTCATTAGAGATATAATCCTACATGCTGATGTCAGAGATGCTGAACCAAACAATACTCATGGTCTCACTGCTGCTGGATTGGCAGCCCACCCACATAAAACTCCCCAATTATTGGAAAGCTCACTAACACATCAATGGCTCCAAGTCCTTTGGAATGAGCCCTGGGAGAAAGAAGTAAAGCTCTCAATGACTCAAGCTCATAGCCATAAACCTTGCAGAAATTTTCTTCTTTTCCAGTATGCCCATTATCAACTTCAAATCCACCACCCTGGCCACGTAGGGTTTAGGAGGTAGCCAACATCAAAATCAAGCGAATAATGGAATTACATGACATGCGACGGTCGTGTCATGCAATTGCACTTGCTATATTACAAAAGAACCCTGACTGTGTGCAAATAGGGATATATACATGCAATTACACCTAATTTGTAAACCCTAAACCCTATGACCTACTGTCAAACTTTCTACTTTGCTTGGGAGCGTGTTATTGGCTTCCTTGCGATGGGATGATGAGGGATGAAGGGACCATGTTCGGCCAACTTGTCAAGTTGTTCGTCGACAACTCTTTGAACGAACTCCCTTACTTCCTTTAGATGCGTGTTTTTTGGAATCGGTCTGCGCTGCATCTAGTGATAAAACCCTTCTCATTCACTGAGTCGTTTACTTGCGTACTCGAACCTTCCAAGGCAGAACCATATGTAGCCTTCTCTTTAAGGTTTAATTTCCTCCATTTATTAGCAATCTCTTCTTGTACCTGGAAAAAAAAATCTCATTAAAAGAGCCTTTTTAATAAAATAATTAATAAACTAACCCAATCCATTGCCATCTCTCACCTTATTGTCCAACTTTGCATTTGCCACTTTCCCCATTTTATGTCTTTTTTTTTTCTTTTTTTTTTTGTAAATCATTTATTTTTAATCAAAAAACCATCATAATATTAAGCAACCACATTTTCGATTTTTAGATGTACGTGTAACTTACATGAAATTAAAAAATGCATCTCGGCCAACTCTTGATTGTTGCACATTACTGTCGACCTTGCGCTTTCCTTTTGTTGATCCCCTTTTTTGAGCTTCCATAACTTGCACAAATCAAGTACAAAACACTATCATGCATGTCTTTAGCACCAAACTTTCAAAATGACAAACCCACTTCATCTCATGAATATGAGAAACCTACTTCCCCTCTTGCCCCAAGTCATCACCACAGAATTTCAATTAACAATACCATAAAACAATGTTAACCTACCTTCACAAGGAACTAATACCAAATGCTTTCACAAGGGTCGATTGCAGACGAGAGGAGTGCCAATAACCCACCAGTGACTGGAAAAACTGAATTCCAATTCCTATTATCAACCCAAAATGCTAACCCCTAAAATTTTCCCCAAAATCCAAACCCTAGAATAGGTGGTTTTTGACAATGATGACAAAGAAGAGAGAGAGAGGTTGCAGAAAGGAGGAAGAAACTTTCTACAGAAGAGGAGTTGAAGACAGGTGTAATTATGCCTGTACAAAAGAGTATGATTCAATTTTCTGAACAATTAAGGGTTTGCGCACAGAAGGACTTGCATTGCAGCATTGTCATGCAATTGCATGTGCTAAAGGCAAATACCGACCCCCTATGTGCAAACTGAACAAAGCTTAACAACGCTATGCTGATTAATGTATAGCGCAATGACAAACAAAACCAAGCACAGACTTTATTATGACCCTATGTCTATTATTCAATATGTACACAATTCGGGATCTTCCCTCAAGTCATTTGTG
>NC_047651.1:6917471-7025515 GCF_902201215.1 Prunus dulcis
GATCTACCCTCAAGTCATTTGTGGTACATGACAATGTGTAGTACAACGTAATTTCGATAATTGGTCGTTTTGTAATATAAGATGTTCGCCTTATTGCCCATTATCGTTTCTCATGCTCTGTATTTCGGTTAATTTCGACCTTCGATTTATAGTTCAAAAAACAGGTATAATTATGCATGTACAAAAGAGTATGATTCATTTTTCTGAACAATTAGGGGTTTGCGCACAACAGACCCCCATCTTCCCTTTCAAGTTCTTAAAGTTGAGTTTAAACATATCAACACCCTCCAAGTATTTGGAATTCAAGCAAACACATACCAACATAAAGGGTACATAAATGATCTCCGGGTTTCTACATGGCATATCTTAAGAGACTGAAACGAGTGCTTCATACCAGGAACTAATGCTTGCAATACAGGCTTCAGATAACCAACAAATTACTGAAACATCGACTTGCTTGCCAAGTCCTGTGTGAAGTGAAGTTCCCACCATAATTAAATCATACACAATCAGAGGCCTCATGGGTATTTATATATACAATCAGATCAAGAGGCACTATAACAACCCAGCAGAAATGCAGAGTGGGAAAAGAAATACAAAATTTGAATAATTAATTTCTCGAATTGTTCAGTGAAAAAACTGAAACAACAATTCAAAATCACTAGTGATTAGCAATTTACAGCACCAAAAATCACCTCACTCACATCATATAAACATGATAACAAAATCCTTGATTTAATTACCAAAAAAGAGAAAATGAAAGCTGGTTGGCTGACTTAATAGAGATTACTTACTAACAATCATTAGAGAACATAAAAATATATGCGATAAAATTGGAGTTGTCTATCGTTTGGCACAAAAAGGGAAGACAAATCGATGTTTACCTAGAGCAGCAAGTTACTGAAAAGCAAAAATAGAGTAGTTCGTTAAGTACATAACTTTAATTTTCTAAATTCTTTAATCAACTGCACAATAATCTACCAAATTCTCATTTACAGCCAAATTGTAAATCACATATTAAATTTTAAAAGGAACAAATAAATGGCAAAACCCAAAATTTCATTTACAGCCACACCGGTCAAAATTCACACAAAAGAAGAATAAATTAAATAGAACCATCAATTACACATAACGAAAATCAACACACGAACTTACCGAGATGGAGGAAGCAGCTGGAGAAGACGAAGTGGGTTTCTGGGTTTTGGCTGAAATCTGCTCCTCAGATGGAGAAGACGAAGTGGGTTTCTGGGTTTTGGCTGAAATCTGCTCCTCAGATGGAGAAGACGAAGTGGGGGGAGCTTCTTCAGGCTGTAGAAAGCTGTGCAGCTGTGACTTCAATGAAATAGAGCTGTGGCTGTGCAAAGCTATGGAGGAGGAGATAGACGAAATCGAGTACGCATCCTAGGTTTTGAAGGAGCATGATTTTTTTTTCCTTATTTTAACTGGTTAACCAAAACAACCAGTTTCAATTGTTTTTAAAAAAAGCCCACGTGACTAGCATGTGATCGGCTGTACCGGTACAGCCGATGCACCACAGACGCACTCTTTTTAGCAACCTGCACCGAAATTTTGTATAAAATATTCATTTTGGAATACAAATGGCTAAAATAGTCAGAAAATCGCTACTCTTTGTGTTAAAAAAAAGGTTTTTCACCGAAATAGTCTCTTAATTATTGCTTGAGTTTTATTTTAGTCCACGAACTAAAATTTTTATTTCAATAGTCCTTTAATTCTCTATTTAATATTAAAACAGTCCTACTATTTAAGGGGCAAAACCATTTTTTGAGGCAAAATTATCTAAAAATAAAAAAATTACTAAAAAGAATATCGCTCTCTCTCTCTCCTCTATCTCTTTCTCCCCTTCTCCCCACCCAGGTGTCAACCCATCCCCACCCCCACCCCCACCCCAACCCACCTGCTTCTTCATAGGCTGAGCTTGTTGAGGCTTCAAATTTGAAATTGGCTTTTCCTTCTCTATCTTTCTCTATTTTATTGACCCAAAAAAAAAAAAATTATTTCTTTGTCTTCTAGATTTTCTCTTTTCTCTATTTCTTCAGGGCTCCCCATATTGCAAAGGGAATCTTTTTTTTTTTCTTCTTCAGTGGCTGATCCAGGATTCGAAGCTAGTCGGACGAAACTTACATTAAAAACTTGACGATACGACTGAATTTCATTAATAAACATAGAAAAATGCACCTAGTCAATAGACATAATGAACATTACCCTAAAATGCATCTTTATACATAAATAAAAGCATATAAAAAAACAAATAAATACAATGCAACAATATATATATATATATATATATATATATATATAGCACAAGCTCACCCACAAATATTAATATATTATCAACAAATAACCAAAACTCATACTATACAACTCATTCACAAAATAGGTTGGGCAGTTGCCCGCCCTGCCCTCCTCGTCGCCCATGCTTATTCTTGTTTTGTTTTTTTGGGTGTTGAAAGTTTGGTGGGCTTTACGCTTAAAATGGCTGGGTTTCCTCCAAATCTGGATGATGGTGAATTATGGCTTCCCTCTGATATTTTCCTCTCTCTCTCTCTCTCTCTCTCTCTCTCTCACACACACACACACAGAGCTAGCTTTCTATTCGATTTGAAAGAGAAAACTCATGCTTCCAATTTGGATCAAACAAACTGCAAGGATATCAAAGTACATGGTTCCAATTGCCAAAATTAAAATCACACGGACAAAAATGGAAAACAAACTGCAAGGACCAAAGTAACTTTTTGCCTTTAAATTTTAAATTTTTATGTTTTTTTTATCTGTGAAAATATTCCTCCTAGCCACACCCTCAAAAATTTACTCCATGTTAACGGTGTTATCTTTATTATTTACTGCAGGAATATTTCCAAGTAGCCTCCCTCTTGCAGTTGGATGTCTTGATTGCAGAATCCTGATTGTCGACAAAATTACAGTAGCTCAGCCATCCCATTCCAATACAAGTTTTGCAGCCTCCCCTTCTTCAAGACTTGAACTCAAGCACCTGCATGAACAAAATTTCACTCACTTTAGGTTTAAACCAAGAATCATAAAGAGAGAGAATTCTCTGTCTTTACAAACTAAAGCCAGTCAAAGTATACGTACCATTCACAACAAAATCAGCAGAGGACCTTGCAGTGCAGCAGAAGCATTGAATTTTCAGTACTTGTTCCCTGTATTCTATAATTTTTACAGCTTCACAAATCACTATCAGAACGTTAATGAATTTGCTATTAGTCTCCATCTGTCATGAGCTGTAGGAAGCACTTTTACTGTTTCGAAAAGCAACCAAACATTCTCATAAAAATAAAAATCATAAAAAGCAACCAAACAACAAAGTATGAGACCCAAAAAAAAACAAATAAGAAAATGAACATAGCATAAAGTTATAATTCGAGAAGTAATTATGAAAACAAAAGCAAGAATCCCAATGAAAATTCACGGCATGGACAATGGAACATTTGTGAAAAGAAAATGCAAATCGTCATCTTCAAAGATCAATTAACCTATTTGGTCAATCAATTACAAGCCTAAACAGATTCAGAAAAATCATGTCTTCTAGTGGAGGATATCATAAATCCAAATGGAAAACAAAATTTTCTTTTAAAGTTCAACAACTATCACCAAGATTTGAAAAATGTTTCTGAAAAAAAAAAAAAAAATTCAATCGAAGATCAAGGCCAAGTTTATCCATCAAAAATGAATATTTTATTTTTTAGTTTTGAAATGAAACGATGTAATTTTATTTCACAATAGAAACTGTGCACAAACAGGGATAAGCAATCCACCAAGAATCTATGAGAGAAAAAACAACAATTCAAGCTACATCTAATTTAACAAACCTAAACATATTCATGACACTTCAGCTTTCCAGTCTAGAACAATGACAGGAACAGAAGCGTTCCTAAACAGGTGCCCAAAGTGCTGCCTGATACTTGACCTTCCCCACACCTCCTCCACTTACATCCACCTAAAATCTTCGAAGATCCGTTGGTTTCTTTCCGACCAAATAGATTAAATGATAGCCATCATCATACAGCCCCGTATTACTTTAGCATTCTTTCCACCACCCAATACTTTAGATTTCTCACCCAGAAAAGATAAACAGTGTTGTGGCGCCACCTAACTAACATTAATCTCATTAAATAGAACATCATAATTTCCAGCTAAACCGGCAGGATAAGAAAACATGATCCGCACTCTCCCCCACACTCTTGCATAAAATACACCAAATGAAGAATGAAAATACCCTAAAACTACCACGCAGTTCATTGAGCTCTGCAAATAACTTTGGTGCAACCTACATGCCAGAGGGCCATATCAGTGAGAAACTTAGATAAAGAGTATGAAGAATTATTATATGAATACTAGCACATTTATCGACACAAGATAAGAAGTCAAAGTACTGACCCTTACAATGTCTCTGACCACGTCATCACCTTCAATCCTCTTAAACATATTCCTACAGTATGTAACATTTGAATCCTTTCTATACCATAATTAACCTAGGTCCATGCAAAAACCAAATCTGACATGTTCACCAAAACACAAATAAATACCAAAGCCAACGATTCTGATTTATTACACAAATCATCTCTTTTATTATTATAAAAGGAAAAATAAACAGAAAGGAAAATTTCAAAGTTTAATCTTGTGACTCAAATTCATTGCAGATAGTACAAAACCAATTAGCTATGGCAGAAGACAAGTAGGTGCAAAGAGTAAAAATCAAGAAAATAGGAAGACATTTTTATCCACAAGTTTTAAGATGTGAGCTATAGTTGATGCTCAACAGAAATAACTGCCTCATCATCCACTCTTTGTTGGTAAAGACTATAATAGTCTATTAACAGTAGCTCAGTAATTGAAGTAACTCGGATTTACCAATATTGCAAGCATTTTAATGAATTTCCAGCTTGCATTAAGTACATTCAAACCACAAATCCATATAAAACACTAAACTCAGTAGTTTAGTTGACGTGAAATGCTTGAACAAAGTAATTTGTTGTTCTTTCTCAAAAGTAACATACAAATTAAAAGTAGACCAACCATAAAAATTGATCTGCTTATAACCGAGATATTCGAAAACAACATCCAACCCTTGAAATCATCGCATTTATTGGTTTTAACCCTCACTGAACTCTAGCAAACAAAAAATCTCAACTGCACAAGAAACACAAAATTTACCAGAAATAACTTAAACCTATAAACAAGCACCCACATGAGACATTGCAACTTATGCATGTCTCACATCAAAGAACCCCAAATTAATACATAAAAAACTAATGAGGCACCAAACCAGAATATCTAAGCCTAGAAGTTTGTCAATGACTGATGAGTTGTAAGTAGCTCCGGAATATCAACCAAAGGATGAAACAGTATTGCATACAATTTTGAACAAACAATTTATGTGTATGGCTTGATATGCCAAGGGTTACAATATGTTATCTATATTGATGTAGTCTGTAGGCTAGAGTAGCATAAAAAATTAGTATACTAGAAAAAGAGAACTTACACGCCCGATATAAACAATATTGAATAAATGCGTGATTCTTGTTACTTTGGAAAGCCCAGCACGTTCTCTATGGACCGACTGGCTGAAAACACATGCTATAGTGGACGATGGAGGACAAATATACACATTGTTGAACTGTCGAAACTCAATTCTGTGTGCTAATCTTTGCATTTTTCATTTTCTTCTAGAAGAAATGGACAGACAACATGTTTGTACGTTTGTCTGTCAGGAATTACTCCCTTAATCACCATGTAGTCATGTAATTCAATGACTTCTTCTGGGCTGCAATTCTTACTGAAATTGGTAATAAGAGTGGTGTATGTTATAAAATCAGGAACCATACCCCTAGAAATCATTACCTTCATAAGTTCCTTTGCTTGTTGAGAACACCCAAACTTGCACAAAAAATTGATCAATATATTGTAAGTGACTCTATTGAATGAAATCCCAACCTCTTCCATTTCCCGAAACAAAAAAAATGCCTCATCAATCTTCCCACAGATTAAATAGGCATGAATCAATGTGTTATAGGTTATAATGTCAAGAAAATCTATCCTCTGTAATGCATCCATCAAATTTCTTGCAATATCCACTGATGCCTCTTTGCATAACCCATTTACGACAGAATTGTATATCACCAAATTAGGTTTTTTCTCCACATCTATCAGTTTGTCATAAATTTGAACTGCACTTCCTATGTTTCCTTCTTTGCAGTACCAATCAATCAAGGTTCCATAGGTGACAGTGTCAGGAAGTAGACCACGAACAAACATACTGCCCAACAATTGCATGGCTCCTATCAAGTTTTTGTTTTTGCACATATAATCGATGAGGATATTATGAGAAAAAACATCCTTGACAAGGCTTTTCTCAAGAATTTGGTTATGGAATCTTAGTGCTTCAGTCACAAGCCCATTTCGGCAGAGCCCGTTAATGAGGATTGAGTAGGTAAATTGATCAGGGCATAAATGCCTGTCAATCAAGTCGGAAAACAACAAACATGCTTCCTCAACATCTCCTTCTTTGCAAAGCCAATGGATAATTGAATTGTAAACAACAGAGTTAGGGGTCAGACCCCTTTCCACCATTTCATCACACAATCTAAGTGCCACCTCCAAACTCCCTCCTCTTGCATACCCATCTACTAGAGTTGCATAAGTCCTCAAATTGGACTCAACACCTGCCTGGGTCATTTCAGCTTGGATTTCCTCTGCAAAAGATAAACTACCAATTTTGCAAAACCCATTAATGATACAATTGTACGAAACTAAATTGGGCGTAACACACTCCCCCGACATTACTCCCATCTTCCTCAAAAGCTTCAAGGCAAGTTCCATATCACCCATCTTGCACGCTCCATCTATAATCATGTTAAAAGTAACAACACTAGGCCAAATTCCACTCTTCAACATCCGATAATATTCCGACATTGCTTCTAGTAATTTGCATTCCTTACAGAGAGCATAAATAACCAAATTGAAGGTATTGACATTTTCAACATACCCATATGAAACCATTTCTTTATATAGCTTCCAAAACCTAGCAATTTCATTCAACTTCAGTACATGATTAAGAAAGTTATTCCAAGCGTGAACCGTAACCCAATAACCATCCATCCTCAGCTTCTTAATTACCTCATAAGCACCTTCGGTCTGCCCGAATCGAGTACAAGCCCTCACAAGTGCATCAAACACTGCAGGGCTTGAACAACCACAAGCTTCATCATAGCTACTAACCAACCCTTCCAAAACAACCAATGGGAGCAGACCATCTGCACTCATTAGATTCTCCATAAGAGACAAGGCATCATCAAATCTCCTACAATGGACCAACACATGAATTACAGTACAAGAACATTCTAAACAGTGAGGAAAGCTCTTGTTTTCTCGAACCCAATTGTAAAATTCTAAACCCAACTGTGGGGAGTTTCGAAACTCGAGAACAACACGACTTACTAAGGAATTGGTAAGAGTGGGTGATATCTGCTCTAGAAACTTCCATCTCCTCTGTTTGAGATTAACACAAATTGCTCTAAAAATAATGTTCTCAGAACTTGGGCTTGAGAATTGCTTACCCAAGTGAAGGCCGCGGCAAATTAGACGGTTTTGGGTAGAGAGAAGCTCAGCACCCAGTTCATCAAAGAGCACAGTTTCTGCAATAAACCTTCAGAGCAAGGAAACCCCACTCATCAATTCTTCTTCTTCGTCCTTAAGAAGCCCAGATCTTCCTTTTTCTTCTTCATCCAGCGGCGCCTCTACTCATCAATTTCTTCTTCTTCATTCTTCATTGTCGGCGGCGTCGGGTTCTTTTCTCCATTTTCATTTTGTTTTCTCACGCGTGCTTCTCTGTTCCTTTGACAAAGGGATTTTGTTTTTTGTTTTTTTTGTTTTGTTTTTTTTTTTTTCAGTCAAAGGTTTTTGTTTGTTTAATATTCACAGTTTCACCCACACCCCACGTGATGGCTGGTCTTATCGTTTTGACAAAAGGATTTTGTTTTGTTTGTCTTATTAAAAGTAATAATATTATAACCAAGACAAGTGGAAGTATGTTAAAAGTAATAATATCAAAAGTAATAATATTATCATTTTTATGTTATTTAAAATATGTTATAAATTATATATATTGTTATTTTTAAATTATTATATATTATTTAAATTGCCGTATCCACGACGTATCGTATCCTAATTTTTAGAAATTTATCGTATCCCCGTGTCGTGTCGTATCGTATCCCCGTATCCATATCCGTGTCCGTGCTTCTTAGATCATAACTTCTATGATGTTTCTCTTTTAAGACGATAAGGCTAGCTGACTGAGATACCACGAGCAAGGGCGAGCGAAGGGTTCTTCGTCCGGGGGAACACGGAGTTTTACTCTTTTTTTTCTTTTCAGTTTGTGTTTTGAAAACAGAGTTAGGGTTTTTAACTTTATTTTTTGGAGGCTTTTTAGTGACAGTTCGGCATTGCTTATTTTTGGGTGATAAGTGATTTTTTAAAATTTTTGGGAAGATAGCTCGTTTGGTAAACTATGAGAAAATCACTTATTGCTAAAAATTGCTGTGAGAGAAAGCTATAAGGAAAAGCAGTATGAGGTGCTTTCATTTTCTGATTATGCAGGAATCAATTTCAAAGAGGTACTGGGTTTAATGATTATGCAACAATCATTTTCTGATTATGTGGGAATTAGTACCAACAACACTTTTAACAAAAAGTTTATCAAACGCCAAACTGCTTTCTCTCATAACTGATTTCTCTCACAGCAAATTTGATAGTGATTATTTTCACAGCACATCAATGCCAAACTGGCCCTTAACTTTATTGGTCCTTGAACTTATATTTTATATTTTATTTGTTTTACAAGCGTTATTCTCTTTAATTGAATCTAAATTATGACTTAGGAAATTGGAACTCGAGTAGGGAGCACATAGCTACTTTATTTCACAGCTGTTTATTCTCACAACACAGTATAAATAATTTTTTAAAAAGCACAACAATATCAAACTAGCCCTAAGTCCATGTATGTCATCATTGGTTTTTTAGGCAATTAGTTCCTCCTACTCTTTCATTTGTGTTGTGTTACTCACAATTGTACAGGCTAATTAGTAGTATAGCAAGACAAGTACGAAGTCGTACCTATGAGGACTAAGAAGTTAAACTTAGTTATGTACTTAGATTACCAAAATAGGAATTTAAGTCTAAAATAGAATTTTAAGTGAGAGTGATTGTGATTGTCAAAATAAATGAAGCAAAATGAAAATGGAATTTGAAGTGAGAGAGAGTGCTTGTGATTGTGAAAACAAACAAACAACGTGAAATTGCAAACGAATGTAAGTAAACAAGTGTAACAAAGAGTGGTCTTGAGGGTTGAAAAACAAATTTTTAGACTAGGCATTTGATTCACCATAACAATCCAATTCTAGGTTATAAGGTTCAAGTGACAAGTCTAATTTAGATTTAAAAAGGTGTAACAAAGAGGTGTCTACTTTAGTTTCAACCGAAATACACAAATTTAAATGGTAGCTTGGCATTCCGATTAGCATATAGGCAGGTGGGCATAATGAATAAGAACATGAATCATGAATCAAACTTAAAACTTGAAATTTATAAACCCAGAATAGTCATGTTAGCTTACATCTACTTATGGATTTAGCTACTCATAATGGGAAAGAAACCTAAAAAGAAATGAGAAAACATAACGAATGCAAAAAGAGTAGAAAAAACCCTTTTCTAAAGTTCTTGTGGTGTCCAATGCTTCTCCAAGAGCTTCTCCACGTCTAATTCTTCTCCAAGAGCTTCGCCACATCTAGAAGGATGTATGAAGGTTAAGGAGGTGATTTGGGATGAGTTTGGGTGAGTGGTGATGGTTAAGAAAGAGGAAATTCGTAAGGAAATTGAAGAGAGACTTGCTGAGATAGTTTTGGTGATTTGGAGCTGTTTAGCGCTGTAGGTTGATTGCTGGAGTGTTTGGGGTTTGAGGGTGATTTATGAATGTGTTTGGAAAATGATGGGAGTATGGAGGATGGAATGAAGGATGGATGAGTTGTGGGAGTGTGAATCCCAGGATCTGGTTCCATTTGGTGTGGAATGGAAGTGGTATTTGTAGGGAGAAGGGAGTGAGAAAGCTGAATTGAGTATGGCTTTCACCTATAACACCCACTTCACCAACCTTACCTAACACATCAATGCAATAGAAAATCAGTTTATTTTCTTATTTGGATGCTGCATTTCACCAACAAATCCCACCAGAAACAATAGCTCTCGCAGAGCTCATCATGACCAAGCAACAATTAGCTCATGCTTACGTCAGAATGACAGCAACTTCATGGCCACAAATTGGACTTTCCTTACGCAAATGACGACTTTGAGCCCTCCATCTTGAAGATCAGAATGTCATCTTTCCAACCTCATGTCATTTGGGCCAATCCAAGGTCGAAGGAAGAAGTTAAGGCTAGAACAAATTGCTAACTCAGTTTGTACGTTTTTACACCATTTTGCATCTTTTCTTATCCAAAGCCACTATTGCTACCAAAAGCTCAATTAACTTAATGACAAAGACAAAAGAGATTAAAAGCACAAGTTTAACTCAAAAATATAACCAAATCATAGTTAGAAGGGTACAAAATGATATATAATTATGCACTGATCAAATACCCCCAGATCTAGATTTTGCTAATTCTTGAGCAAAACAAATCAAAACAAAAACAAAAATTAAACAAGAAGTTAACTAGATCACTTCCGTAGGTGACTCGATTGCATTGAGCGTATGCAATAAACCTTTAAACCTCTAGGCATCCCTAGTAGGAGGAGTTGTGTCTCCTAAGGGTTTAACAGATACGATACCCACAAAGGCTTTACCAACTCTACAAAACAAAGTGGTTAGAGAAACCTTTGAAATCAACTAATGAATATGAAAGAAAACTTTAGTGATACCTCCAACACCATAGAGCTGCTAAGATAGGGGATCAATCAGTGTGTAGAGTGGAAGCTATAGCTCAAAGGCACACGGCTTCAAAGCAAACACACTCAAACCTTGAAGAAAGAACATGCTTTGATTCTGATTCTCTCTGATATCACTCAATCACTATCATTGATCTGCAAGGTATCATTGATTTAGAATGGCATAGCTGCAAACTTCATGGTATCACTTGCAATAGACCTTATTTTTCACACTTATATCATATCAAAAACTTTCTCTTTTATCTTTCTTATTTGTTGATTTGATCTGCATCTTCTTTAACTTCATTACACAGATTCACACAATTTTCATTTAGGTACATGGCAGCAACTTCTTTGCTTCAAACTTTATCTTGGCACACCTTGGTATCTTTCTAAGCTATAAGGTATGGTTACAAGAGGTTAAATATCTCAGATTGAGATACAAAGGTAGGAAAATGATGTAGAAGAAAAGGGCTTGACGTGTTTTGGCTTTAAGAGGGCTGATGGAACACACATATGGGTAGGGTGAAAAGGAAGTATATAGAATGGCGAAGCACACATAGCCTAGCATCATTTCAATGAGTTCATTCATTCATGAGAGCAAGCACATGATATCTGCAAAAGAGATTCATTATATGTATATTTTCAGTGGATTGAAGATGATGAATCTTGGACCTTGGTTTTTATCAGAAATTGGTGTATATTTTAAGTGTAGTTAAGAATCAGTTTATTGGAAAGTTGATATGAAGGTCGGAAAATGGATTGTGAAATAAGGGAAAATTTATGATGAGTTTCAAAATATGGTTTTCAAACCCACCTCAGGAATACCCCCCCTATTGCCCTTGAAACAGATTTGTCATTTATGACATGCCCCACAAGTTTCGCGAATACATGAACTGTGTGGTGCGAGGATATGCGTTCTCGGGGCGACTACATATCCCCCGAGTTCTTGCAGGAATGCGGTTTAGGCTGACTAATGGTCCCCTGAGGCCTGTGAGGAATGTGGCTCGGTTAACTTTGTTTTTCCGAGGACTGCGAGGATGGAATTGACGGAATGATATTGGAATTGACGGAATGTAATTGGAATTGACGGAATATGGATGGGGGTACGTCCAGGTGGAGAGTTTTCTAAATTTTAAGGATTTTATACATATCACAAGTAAAAGAGGAAAATATATGTTTCAGTTAAGCTGTTGTTATTGACATTAAGATTTCACGTGGTCAATGTTATTTTAATAATTTTCTCGTTTTCCTACTTATTGGTAATAAGTTAAATATAAATCTTTATATATATTTATGTTAGTTTTGAAGGAAAGGTTAAAAGTGTCTTCGGCGGTTGTTTGTTATTTTTATTTTCATCTTTATTTTTACTATATATATATATATTAATCTAAGCCAGTAATAGATAAATTGATTTATCTAGTTCTTCTCATTGATAGTGGATTTTCTTACTGGCTTGGTCCCCCAGTTTTCCCTCTTGTTGGGTTTCTGGGTTAACAAATCTTTGTGTATGTTTATATTCATGTTGTCATTAGTTGTACTTGATGCGTTTTGTTCAAATGACATCAGTACACTAACCTGGATCAATACAGCGTTGCACTGTATTGATCCAAAATCACAAGGGTTTCCGTTTGTATTAATACGTGGTGTCGTCTGTATCAATCCAGTTTCATGCAGTCAGTTCCACTTACTCACTCTAGGGCTTGTTTTACAGAAGTGCTTTATTTAATTAAGTTATCGTGTTCTTCATAATAGGTACTCAGGCTCC
Organism: Prunus dulcis; assembly: GCF_902201215.1. Lineage (NCBI taxonomy): Eukaryota > Viridiplantae > Streptophyta > Magnoliopsida > Rosales > Rosaceae > Prunus > Prunus dulcis. Next base: position 6,930,193 of record NC_047651.1, read on the forward strand.
ACATGCTCAACAGGCGGGACCCTCTCAGGGTCAAGTAGCTTTGGATTATCTGTGAGTGGACTTTGTTTTTAAATGATCATTATTTTCAAAAATGGAATGTCATGCATATATATATATATATATATTTGATTATTACTATTGAGACTATGGAATTATTATATTGTCATAACTTTGGCTTTGTATCATTTGTGGGAGTTGGGTATCTATATTATATATAAATATTTGGGTATTGAGTTATGGATGCTATTATTGTCCAGAAGTTTATGTATATAGGTTTGGGTACATTGGGATGATATGGAAATTGGATATGGTCGTGGTATATGAGTTGGGATGTGGGATATGTTATGTTGGAGTGTTGATAGCACCACCTGGTGTACCTCCTCGACACTATAGATACTTAGAAACGATTGATACTTGGATATATTGGAACCCGAGCACCCTTGATGGGGTGTTACCATAGGCCCTTGCTGGGCAGTCTACGTGCATAGGACTTAGTTCAGCCGCACGAGTATTGAGGATTCTGCTGTGCGTGTCTAGGAGCCCAATCCCCTGGTTGGACTGCTCATCCCTAGCCACATGGTTATTGAGGATTCTTCCATATGGTTTAGTCAAATAATTCCCCGATTAGATTGTTTCCCCTGTACTAGTATTGGTGTAGTGGTTTTACACACACACACACACACACACCCATACACACACACACACACACACATATATACATATATTTTCTTTCTTATTTCTTTGTGAGGATCCTTCCTCGCTCGTTGTGCTCACAGGCATGTGTCTTGGAAGAAAGTGGACTGGGAAGGGAAAAAGATCCTGTTTGAGTCTGTGTTATATGCTATATCGGGAATATGGTATACCTTGATTTTAAACCGGATTATGTATATAAATGGTTTTGTTGCATGTTTTAGCATAGTTTTCCAAAACGGTGGGGTTAGTATGTTTGTTTACAATTATGTTAAAACTTTGTTTTTGTCCACTTAAAAATTTTTGTTTTGTGCCCCCCAGGCAATAGTTTGACATCATCCAAACAACTAAGCCCAGCCTTCCTCTACTCGTTCCTCGACTTAATTGTAGGACACTTGTTCCTCTACTCGTTCCTCGACTTAATTGTAGGACACTTGTTTTCCGTTTCCTTGAAACTTTTACTTTGGTTTTTTTTAACTAGAGATTCTTAGACTGCTCTGATATTGCCCTTGTAGGGTTGAATTTAAGGTCGGAGGCCTATTCTGTAATCTATGTGCTATTGCATTGCGTATGTTGGTGGTTGGACTATTAATTATGTTGTTTTTCACAGGTGGAAAATTTGGTAAAGTTGATTTTTCAGTAGAGACTACCGAAATTTTGGTAGAAGCCCTTTTTCCTTTGTTTCAGAGAAGAGGATGTTTCTAATAAGTGGGCCAGGCATCGGTTAGATGTCGGAAAAACCATAGGATTCGCCACTGATTTAGAGGAATTTGGGGCTAGTCCTGTCAAATACGATTGGTAGTTTGGAATTCCAATTAGCATATAGGTAGGTAGGAATAATGAATAAGAACATTAATCATAAATCAAACGAGGAACTTGAAATTTATAAATCCATAATATTCATGTTAGCTTACATCGACACCCTAGTTATGGATTTAGTCACTTATAATGGGAAATAAACTTAAACAGAAATGAGAAAACATAATGAATGCACAAAAAGTAGACAAACCCTTTTATGAAGTTCTTGTGGTGTCCAATGCTTATTCAAGAGTTTCTCCACGTCTAATGCTTCTCCAAGAGCTTCGCCATGTCTAGAAGGATGTATAAAGGTTAAGGAGGTGATTTGGGATGAGTTTGGGTGAGTGGTGATGGCTGAGAAAGAGGAAATTGGATTTCGGGATGTTTAGAGATGTGGGTTGATTGCTGGAGTGTTTGGGGTTGTGTGAGTGTTCGAGGGTGATTTTGTTATAAAAAATAATAGTTTTCCTCTTTCCATAAAGCCAAATACAAAACATTTATATTATAAATAACATATAAACAAATTGAAAGCTTTGAAGGTGTAATAAAATTGAAGAAAACAAAATAATAGGTAAGTAAAAGGAAAATAAATAATAAGTAAGAAAGTGAGTTTGGTACGGTGAAGCACGTCAAAGACGCTGTCCTAAAGCCTTTGTAGCCTCCCTACGTGCAGGTACTGACGGTCTACAAGACTCCAAGATACGACCCTTGTACACAAACTCAAGATCCGCTATGAGCACATTCACAGACAGATATAGGTATCCAAGTCACATAACCATTGCCCAAAATAATAATAATATAAAGTAGAGAATATATGTAAAAGTAGACAAGGAGAGAATTAGAATGTGTATGTGATATTCTGATAATGTATTGTGTGTTATTGTGTGTATTGTGTGTATATCAAATGTGAAGGAGGAGTGGCCTTTTATAGGCATCCAAAAACATGTAACCTTCACCAACCATAAAAGTCCACCAACCAAAAAATTAAGGCATTCACCAACCAGAAATAAAACCTAAATATTAAATATTTATAACCCCCATAATAAATAAAATAAAACAGCCAAAATAATTAAATAAATAAAATGGTTAAATTTTTAAAACCTTTTAAAATTCCAACAATCCCCCACAAGGTTTTCAAAATTTTACCATGACAAAAAAAACAGTGAAAAATATATAATATATATATGGGCAATATAATACTATGTAATAGGTGTAGGTGCCTTCCGGGCTTGAACCTTCACTTAGTGATGATAGTCTCCATTTGAGGAACCTGAGTGTACACAGTATTGAACTCGGCACCTTTGACCAAACTTCAACATATCCCACACATAGTATTAGTTGAGACTTGGATGCGGGGTAGCGCTATTTATGGCCATGCGCTAATCTTGATTCTCATGAGAGTTACTAGAGAATAGCCCAATTCTCATAGTCGCGGCCTCACGACGTCTCTCACTTAGGTGAGTTCTCCAAGAGTACATGTGACCTGCACCCTGCGGGAGTTTGCCCGCCTCGAAACTCATTCAGGGATAAATCCCTTCCTAACGTCACATAAAATAGCACTTTTGCCTTAGGGATGAGCAGAAGAATATCTCAAGGATATCTCCATAGTTTTATGAGTGCTATATGAGTCACGCAATATGGATTGTTTCTACCACATTGAACTTCCTTCATGGGATCTCCAATCACAGAAGTTGGGTTACCTCCCTAGGTGACTCCCTTATGGGCTTAAGCACATCCCCCTCGACATTTTGCATTAATAGCCTCCTCCACGAGGCATGCATATCAAAACTAGCCTTCACAAGGCATATATAATGTAGGTCATGTCTTTGTTCTCCATTTTAGCGCGCTTTAAACCTGCATGTTATTAAAATATTTCCTACACAATCTTGCACACAAATAATTAATGGATTTCACCTCAGTATAATTGGAAATTAAATACGCATTGGTATACAGTTAAGTATAATGGAAATACATCATACATTAAATCTTCTGATCAAGAGTACCTCTCAAGTCCATGAAACTTTGAGTACACCTGCTACCACTTATGAACAACAATATAACAATTAATTCATTAAATAAATTTAACTATAAACACTGAGTATTTCAGGATACCCTTACTCCCTTTTGTGCACTCCAAATGGTTGAAATCATGATCACATATCCAAGTTGAAATTGTATCTTGTCGATTCTCAATATGAACCTATAAGACAATAAGAAGTCTCTACCAAAATTTTATGCCAAAATCATCATTAGTTGCAAATATTTTCGTATCAAATTGAAGATAAATTAGTCTCATAATAAACTTGCATAATGAAACAAATTTCATACAGACACAGTATGTTTGCCAATAAAATATAAAAAGTATTATGTCACTAAATGAATCTTTCCCATGAGAGCATAAAGAAATTGAAAACACACAAAAATATGGGAAAGAGAGAAGGAAATGAATCTAATATTTTCCAGTATAAAAGCAAAAATTGCTTAATGTTACTAACAAATTAAATTACAGTACTAAAGTTCCCATTTAGGAAAATTCAACTTCCACAAATTGGTCCACACGTTTTAAAATAAAAATATTAATAATTATCAAAACGCAAATAACATAAGCATTGAGCGTTAATTAAAATAGAATAAATCTGAATAAAGGAGATATGAAAACTTATATAATAAATGTACAAAATAACTTCAGTTTTAAAGAGGTAATCAAATCACTCAAAAACTGGAATATTAAATTTTAAAAAATAAGTATTGATATTAATTTTGTATTTGAAATACCCACAAAAATTCCAACAAATACCCACATAGTTAAGGAAAAACTCAACCCCCACAAATTAGGGAATTCTCAAAATATATGAAGATTGTACCAAAATTTATTTAATTTTAAATTCATAAGATATGTACTCACAGTCATCTTGATAGTCATTGTAAATATAATAAAACCATCGAAAGCCTCAAAAGAAAAAAATGCCTCAAAAATTTAGGGTTTGAAAGCCTTACACCAAAACTCAAAATTAATGCCACTTACAGTGATATAATTTATTATTTCATTTCAGTTTTCTCAGGAGGATTCCACAGTGTACACTTCATGGCAATTAACTCAATGTGACATCTGTCAAGACTTTATAATCAAAAGAACATTAGTTCACTCAATATATTTGTATCAAGATTAACTCAAGTAACTAATATGAAGGATTGCACAATCGAAATATATAGGTGTTGGCAACTTTAAAAAGAATCCAAGGCATTAAAACAAAGATGTAATTAAATTGCATAAATGATTAGAACATTAAAGGCAATAATCACCTAACAATATCAACAATTTTACTGCCAAAATAAAAGCTCTAAATGTCATGAAATTGACATTAAAGTTTTGAAACTAAAGCTGCATAAATTAAAAAAAGAAATAAAATCTCGTAATTGAATGTGAAATGCAAAAGCTTCCAAAAGAAGTTAAGAGCAATTAACTAATTCTGGAATCAAAAGGAGCTAACGTCCAAGGTGTTAAAGTGATACATTTATCCTACAAAAAAAAAAAAACATAGGTTTTTCTCCCAAATTCAAAGCAATGACAGCCATCAAAATAAAGAATAATTAGGCTCAATAAAACTTGCAATAATATCACATAAACTCTCTGCACGTTTTCGCAAAAATTAATAGATATAAATGAAAATAAGAATCAATATAAAAATTGAATACACAGATAGGCCAAATCTAAAACTGACGCAATATTAGATTTTGAATTCAGAATTAAACTAAAAAAAACTGTTTGCACCTTTTTTCTTTCAAGAATTTGAAACCAAAGTAAGTAGTATACTACACAGATTTGCAAGGATGCAACAATTGAATATTCAAATCAAATTTATCTTCATAAAAGAAAACTTAATTGTCTGTTGACCAATAATGCTTTATTCCTTCATAATGCATTAAACCACATAAAGATAGTGTATAAAAACCCAACATTAAAACAGTAATTTCAAACACTAAACTTTAGTGCTAAGAATATATTATAATTGCTTCTCACGTTGGTATGAAGGACTTCCAAAAGTAAGAACAATAAAATGATATTAAGTCCAACAAAAAAAATAAGGGACCGTTATATAAAAGAAGATTGATGGCAACCAAAATGAATGAAGGCAAATGTAAAAGGCCCAACACAATAAAATCAAATATATATACTTGTTCTAAATATATATATATATATATATATTTGCTTTGAAATTTCAATTAAAAGGAAAAATAGACCAAAGATTTTGAAACACTTCAACGTTTCGGTTTTAAACACTTCAACCATTCAATATTGGATGTTTCAACGTAAATTGATTAATGAGTAATAATAAAGTAATCCGTAATGAAACAATAGAAGCTATTTAAAACAAACAGTAGCTTAGAAAAACATAGCTCACTTCAATATATATATTTTCCATTATTTCAATGGTCATTAATTAGCTTTTGAATGCTATTAACAATTTTAAGATTCTGAAATATATTTTAAAAACAATTGTGCTGTAGAAAACGGACACACCACATAAAATAATAATACGTTGAGCTATAATAATAATACCACATAAATTAGTCGGTAGGTTTTATTTTCAAACACTAGCAGTAATTTCCCAAACGTTAGCAACAAATTATAAACATATAAATGTACCAACAATATTTAAAGCAGTTGAAATTGTATAGACAATATGAAAGCTTCAAACTGTATCTACCCAAAATAAATCGTAATTTTCATTTTGAAAATCCAATACAAATGCAAAAGCTTCAGTCAAAGAGTTAAAAGATATTAAAGCTAGGAATACGGGAAGAAAACAACTTTAACTTACAAAGGCTTTAGATTGTTATAAAAAATAATAGTTTTCCTCTTTCCGTAAAGCCAAATACAAAATATTTATATTATAAATAACATATAAACAAATTGGAAAGTTTTGAAGGTATAATGAAATTGAAGAAAACAAAATAATAGGTAAGTAAAAGGAAAATAAATAATAAGTAAGAAGGTGAGTTTGGTACGGTGAAGCACGTCAAAGACGCTGTCCTAAAGCCTTTGTAGCCTCCCTATGTGCAGGTACTGACGGTCTACAAGACTCCAAGATACGACCCCTTGTACACAAACTCAAGATCCGCTATGAGCACATTCACAGACAGATATAGGTATCCAAGTCACATAACCATTGCCCAAAATAATAATAATATAAAGTAGAGAATATATGTAAAAGTAGACAAGGAGAGAATTAGAATGTGTATGTGATATTCTGATAATGTATTGTGCGTTATTGTGTGTTATTGTGTGTATGTCAAATGTGAAGGAGGAGTGGCCTTTTATAGGCATCCAAAAACATGTAACCTTCACCAACCATAAAAGTCCACCAACCAAAAAATTAGGCATTCACCAACCAGAAATAAACAACTAAAAAATGAACCAATTCAATATTCAACATATTCATTCACCAAAATAAGTGATGCCTAAGTTACAAATTCAAAGATAGTTTAGCTACTGATATTTTAGGCAGGGCTCAGCCCAGGGTAATTCCTTGTTAGTTTTGTTTGTTGTTGGCTTAGGCCTGCCATTTAACTAAAAGAAAAAAAGCCTCCATCTTAATCAAGATTCTAAGTGACTTTTCTATAAAAAAAAAGTAAAGAGTCCAAGGATAATCCTAAAATCAAATGGTGATAGGCACTAATTTTATTAAGAGATAAAAAGTACATACTGTTTCTTTCTTTTCTTTCACTCAAAGGGTCTTGGTTGAATATTTTACAACTATTTTATTTATTATATTCTCATCATGAAAAGCTTTTCACCTATAAATCAAAAATTACTAATTGAGCTGCTTGAAGAAAGATGACTTTTGCCAAATAAATCAAAGAAAAAGGCTCTATAAACATACACACAAAGGCAATCAAAATTATATTTAAGTACTATTCGGTACGGTACGGTATTGACTGGTACCAAAATCTTGATACTGCTACCATACCATACTCTATTGTACGGTTCGGTACGGTACCGAATATCTCCTCATACCAAATGAAATGGTATGAAATTGGTATGATACGGTACGGTTAGGGTATGGTTTCTGTATTTCAGTTTAAGATGCCCATCCCTACTTTCACTTACAACACCCACTTCACCAACCTTACCTAACACATCAATGCAAAAGAAAATCAGTTTCTTTTCTTATTTGGCTACAGCATTTCACCAACAAATCCTGCCATAAACCATAGCTCAGGCATAACTCATCATGACCAACAACAATTAGCTCATGCTTACGTCAGAATGACAGCAACATCATGAGCTCAAGAATTGGAATTTTCTTAAGCAAATGACGACTTTGAGACCTCCATTTTGAAGTTCAGAATGTCATCTTTCCAACCACATGTCATTGGGGCCAATCCAAGGCCGGAGGAAGAAGTTAAGGCCGAAACAAATTGCTAACTCAGTTTGCATGTTTTTGCACCATTTTGCATATTTTCCTATCTAAAGCCACCATTGCCACAAAAATCTCAATTAACTGAATGACAAAGACAATATAGATTAAAAGCACAAGTTTAACTCAAAAACATTAGTAAATCATAAGTTAGAAAGATACAAAATAATATATAATTATGCACTATCAATTCGTTCCCATGTTTTTGTCACATTTTATCAATTTATGGCTTAAAATCGTTCATCTAAATAAAAATATTAATAATGAATTAAAATTTAAAATAAAGTAAAATTAAAACTGGAACTGAACCTTACTCCTACAGCTACCAAAGCAACCCCACCCCACCCCACCCAACGAGTTTTTTTTTTTAAAATAGTCAAAATTTACTTAAAACTTTCATGAATGTCAGTTACATTCTTATAATAAAAATTCAAAAACTCACTTAAATAGACTTAATGCTCTCAAAACTAAAATCCACATAATAATGTCAGTTCTCTCATCTTTGTATGGTAAACTAATTGCATTGGCAATATTTTTAATTTATTTATTTGAGCAATTCTTTTCTTATAGAATTGGAGCAGCTATTCTATGTTATGTTTTTTTTCTGGCCAAACCCTAGGGAGAATTCTATGTTATGTTGTTTCGTACTGTGTTGCACTCTTCTATTTTCTTCTATTTTCTTTGGCTGAATTGCATTTATTTATATGGGATTTAAGTATATTTAAGTGAATTTTTGGTATTTTTAAATTTTTTTTTTTAAAAATCGATATTTATGAAAAATGAAGAGTAAATTTTAGCTATTTCAATCATTTATACAATTTCTTTTGTTCTTTAGTTCAATCACTCATGTAAATTGAATAAAATGTGGTGGCCCTTGAGTGACCCCAGACTTTACCAATTCAAAAAATATAACAATAAATTGTGCTCTCACTGATATCACCAATATTGAGGCATTTAATCAAACACTTAATGGGCATTTGATCGAATACTTGTGGGCATTTGATCCAAGAAGTCCATTCATGACAAAAGGACCTACAGAAGACTATCCCAATGACCAAAAAATGGAACCAAGGCTCTCTAGAAGCTCTCATCTCCATGAATGCTTTGACGAATAAACAAAACTTTGCGGAGTTAAGGTTCAATTCAATACAATTGAACCAAAGAAAATAACAAGTACATAAAACTCATATGGATATTGAAACACCAAAAAAAAACAAAAAAAACAAAAAAAAATCTTAAGGTCCCATTTGGTTCACGGAATGAATTTGAGGGGAAATAATTTCTCATGTCATTTTCCAATGGATGGGAAATGGAAGATTCATTTCCCACGTTTGGTAATGCTAGGAAAGTAACCGAGAAATAACACTTTATTTCCTTTTCCATGTTTGTTTTGAGTAGGAATGGAAAACAAAGTTTGTACCAAATTTCAATTATACCCATATTAGATTAAATAAAAAAAGAATGCATTTAATAATATATTGTAATTCTAAATTGTTAATGGGGACAAAATGGTCATGAAAAATGTGTATTTAATGTTGATTCATTTCCCCAAACTTTCCCATGAGGAGGAAAAACAAAACCCAAGTTGGGAGGATGACTTCACTTTCCCCCTTACTTTCCCATGGGCCAGGCAACGATTTCTTATTCTTGGACTTATCAAATATAGGAAAGTAATTGATTTCTCATTCTCAAATCTCATTTTCCATGAACCAAACGAGGCCTAAGAGTTGAGACCAATAAAATAATATTTTGGAAAAAAACAAAAGGTTTTTTTGTTGTTATATACCCACTTATAGCATCAATATCTTGAAAATATCCAATTTATCTAATTTGGATAAAGAAATCCAAAATTAACCACAAGTTATTTATTTAATTATATTTTATATATGAGATTCCTTTTTTTATTCATAATTTTGCATGAATTTGAGAGACAAAAAGTCCACATCTTGTCAGCTGTGTTAAATTTAAAGAAAAAGTCCACCAGCTGGGTTAGGTTTAGACAAAAAATCTCAATAGCTGTTTTAATTGCCTTCACATCTGAATTTACTTAATTTCCTTCGCCTTTAATTGTTTTTTTTTTTTTTTTTTTTTTTTTGGGTTATGAGTCAAACACAACTTGTTCGTTTGAAGCAACTCATTTGTTCTTAATTGGTTGGGAGCTCTTGCTTTGATTTCTATGATTTCTGGTGCGATTTTTAAATAAGAAACGTAGATTTTTGTGCTTTATCTCCAATTTTTGGTTCACTTGCAGTTTGATCTTTGATTTTCCGACTGTTGTTGCACTGTAGGATTTTTCGCTCGAATCTTTGTTCTTCTTTGAAGTGCGATTGTGGATTCTAGTTGAATTTTGAGTTCTGAAATTGTGAGGGAAGTTAGATTCTCCCGATTTTAAAGCTTTTTCGGATTCAAAGCAAGTGAGTTCTTCTAAATTTTGTTTTCTTCCGAATTTACTCAAATTTGGATTATTAATGTTTATTCTCATGCAAAACATGTTTTTCTTTCGATTTTTGGAGGTTTTAATTTCTATGATTTCTATTGCAATTTCTATATATGAAACGTAGGTTTGAGTGCGATTTCTTCAATTTTTGTTTTATCTAATGCATGATGTATTATTTTTATTTTATTTTTGTGCTTTTGTTCTTCTTTGTTGTAGACTTACGGATGACATTTGAATTGCCAAATGCACTTACGGTGCAAAAACCCTTATTTAGTTTTGTCGAAGGATTTTCGTTTTGATTGGTTGTGCAATGAGGTGTGTAGTAGGTTCAAAATGCTAAAGTTATGGCACTTTGAGTAGAGATACTCGGACACGGAGTCAAATTATTTGTTGGAATTGGATAATGACTTAAAGGTCATGTTCATAGTTTGTGGACTAATGAAGGATCAATTAATCCACATTTTTGTTGAGGGTGAAGCTGTGATTAATGACTTGCAATTAGTTGTTGGGAATATAAGTTTTGCATTTCCTTTGATGTTAGTAATACAAGTTCTTTATCTTTAATAAAAGATTCTAGTATAGATGTTATTGCTTCTTGTTTGAGTTCCGAGGTGTGTAGTAGCAATGAGGATGTCAACCAATATTAGCCAAATATGGGAGTTCTTGAGGTCAGAGGTACTTAACTAGTGATTGGGAGAGCTATATTTCTCATGAAGGATGGAGGTTTGAGGGTGGAGTGTGAATTTCGTAAGAATTTGCTGAAATCTTCAATGATTTAAAAGAGGTTTTGAGTTGGGAGTTCTTCTTCGATACTTTGAAGTATCGATACATCAAATTTTTAAGGATAAATATGTCTTTTCATCTTATTTTCAAAACAACATGAAAAAACTAGTATAGAAGGTAACCAGTTTGCTTGGATGCTTTTGACGCATCGTCTCCACTTTAGCACCTCTTCGACTTCAAGATGGGCTGCAAAACCACCAAAATACCATCATTGCTCTCTCTCTCTCTCTCTCTCTCTCTCTCTCTCTCTCTCTCTCTCTCAGAAATATATGGGCAAGGGATTCTACTTGTCTTCCTTTTCTATATTCGTTCATGGCTATAGTTTTCAATACATACTCATTTTTCTCTTCTGCCTAACTCACCCATTTGACTATTCAATTGTTGGAAGTCTCCAATAAACTTATATAAGTATTATTTTCTTATATAAATTATTTTTTGGTTAAGAATGTTTAGTGGGTAATACCCATTAACATTAAATGTCGGCAACTATTCATTTGGCTGAGAATGTTTTCATTCAGTTTTCGTTTTTGTTCTGTTTGTCACATGAGAAAATCGGATATAGTATAAAGGGTTATTGATCCCAATGGTCTCTTAAATATTGCTCCAATATCATTTTGGTCCATGAACTAAAATTTTCATTTGAACGGTCTTTCAACTTTTTTTTTTTTTGGTATCAAGATGGTCCTAACGTTAAAGTCTGTCAAATATTTCGTTAAATTAAGGGGAAAAAAAGTAAAATATTATTTAAAGGGTTAATGACTGAAATGGTCCCCCAACTATTGCTCTAGTACCATTTTGGTCCATCAACTGAAATTTTCATTTGAACCGTCCTTCAACTCTTTTTTTTTTTTTTTTTCTGTATGAAGATGGTCCTACCGTCGAAGTCTGTCAATTTTATTGTTATTTATTTTATTGTTTATCTGATTTTAAAATTTTTAATTAATTTAAACAATAGAGAAAAAAATTATTACTTTTTAAGTTCATGTCAGCAAAAAAAAAGCCATGTTGGTGGTGAGATTCAATTTTTTCAATTTTAAAATTTGGTACAAGTTCCTATAATAGTTTCCTTTAATTTTTAATTATTGTTTACTCTTTTAAAAAATTTGATATTTTATTTTTATATTTATGTATTTTTAATTTTTAATTAATTTAAACAATAGAGAATTTTTTATATATTAATTGTTAGATCAGTCTCACGAAAGAAAATCCATGTGGCCGGTGAGATTCAATTTTTTTAAAATTTTCTAAGTTTTATAATAGTTTCATTTAATTTTTAATTATATATTACTATTTTAATTCATAGAGACATTTTTACCCCTCAATTTAACAATAAAATTGACAGACTTTAACGATAGGACCATCTTGATACAAAAAAATAGTTGAAGGATGGTTCAAATGAAAATTTTAGTTGGTGGACCAAAATGATACTGAAGTAATAGTTGGAGGACCATTGGGATCAATAACCCTAGTATAAAACTATAGGGGTAAATTACTCAAATGATCCTCAAATTTGTACTCGATTTACATTTTGGTCCATAAACTAAATTATTCGTTCGAATGGTCCACCAACTCTTTATTAATCGGTGCTTTGGTCCTACCATTACATTTTCTGTTAAATTTAGTCATATGAGCAGCACATGCTACATTTATGGGTGTAAATAAGACTTTTGACAACTAAAAAAATAAAAAATATATGATTAAAAATTAAATAACAAAAAGTAACCCACCCCCGATCCTTCCCTCTCCTTCTCCTTCCCCCTGCGACGTGGCCCCCTTTGCGACCTAGCCTCCTTTGCGATTCAAACCTTCATCATGTAACTATGAGATATTGCAGCCATCGAAGCTAAGGTGATGCCCTCCCTCTTCTCCTCTCTCTCTCTCTCTCTCTCTCTCCATGGTTATCTGTAAACTAAAGTCGCACAATATTGCAATTTAACCTGCAAACTAAACCAAGAACCACCACCTCCAACCCCACGAACCCACAACCCAAAACCCTAGCCCCCACGAACCCAGACCTACAAAACCCATCCCCTCCCTACGATTTTCTTCTCTCTCCCCCCCTGCGATTTTCTTCTTCCTCCATCCCCAGAACAGAAGGGAAGCTCTAAAAGCCTTGAAAATTCATTCAATTCAAACTCTCTCTCACTCTGTCTCTCCATTTTATTTTTTTTACTTTTGTTTTACAAGGCTGTACATGGAGGGAGGGGAAGATAGGGTGGGCTGTGGGGAAGAGAAGATGGGGGCGCTGGGGCAGTGGGGTAATGGGGTTAACGGGTTGGGGGTTGGGGGCTGAGAGTTGGGAAATAGTTTTTATTTTATTTTATTTTAAGTTTTTTAAGTTTTTAATTTATCTACTATTTTATTTAACTGGACCATTTTATACTTATATTTGATGGCAATATTGACAGAATGTAACGGTAGGACCAAAGCGCCGATTAATAAAGAATTAGTAGACAATTCGAATGAATAATTTAGTTTATGGACCAAAATGTAAATTGAGTACAAATTTGAGGAATTTACCCAAACTATAGAGATCCAAACATAATTCAAGGGGCAATATGTTTTATATCTGATCTCACTGAGAAGAAATCTTTTGGGAGCTAATATTGCTTGGTTTTGCTTCATTTCATGTGTGGAGGTCGAAGATATTTTCTTTTTTTGGGAGGGAAAATCAAATCAACAGAAAGAGAGTTTGCAAACTCAATATGGTATGATGCGTGAATAGAGAAAACTCAAAATAAGTCGAGTACCATAACGGGTGTTTGATTGTTATTTTTTAAATTTTGTGCATTTGCATATTCATGTATGCATTTGCACGTAGATTATGGCCTCATATTTTTGAAATAACATTCAATTATCCATAATTGCATATATGAGATCAGTTACTGCATAACGTATGTACAATTGCATAACTTGTAGTTCACAAAGTCACTTTAACAAAAAACTTTTACTTGAAACAAATACCTTGCAAGTCCTTCAATTATCAATTATTGTTGGACCGCCATCATCTCTTAATTTTTTCAACCTATCTTGATATTCCTAAACAGTCGGTGCATACAACAACTTACAAAAAATGTGAGATCCCACATCGACCAACGGAGAGGGGGTGATGTGCTATATATGGCACACCTCGCATCCATCTAACACGAGGCCTTTTGGGAGCTCACTGGCTTCAGAGTACTGGGAACTCCGAAGTTAAGCGAGTGGGAGGCTGGAGCAATCCCAGGATGGGTGACCACCCTGGGAAGTTGCTTCGTGAGCTCCCAAGAACAAAACCGTGCGGGCTGGTGAGAATGTAGCTAGGCCCAAAGCGGACAATATCGTGTTACGGCGGAGCCGGTCCGGGGTGTGACAGAATAGTATCAGAGCCACTCTGCCGTGTGGTGCGAGTGTGCCGACGAGGACGTCGGATCCCTTAAGGGGGGTGGATTGTGAGATCCCACATCGACCAACGGAGAGGGGGTGATGTGCTATATATGGCACACCTCGCATCCATCTAACACGAGGCCTTTTGGGAGCTCACTGGCTTCGGAGTACTGGGAACTCCGAAGTTAAGCGAGTGGGAGGCTGGAGCAATCCCAGGATGGGAGACCACCCTGGGAAGTTGCTTCGTGAGCTCCCAAGAACAAAACCGTGCGGGCTGGTGAGAATGTAGCTAGGCCCAAAGCGGACAATATCGTGTTACGGCGGAGCCGGTCCGGGGTGTGACAAAAAAACTATAAAATATGATCCTTAAAAGAGGAACCAACATAATTCAAATTCTTCTTTTTCAAGTTGTCTTTCAAATGGTATAAATAAAAATCATAAGGAGAAGCAGGAAAAACAGTCTTAACAACATCGATAATAGCACTATGCCTATCAGAAATGAATGTAAGTTGTCTACTTTTATTTACCAAGACATCATATATCCTTTGCAGAAACCACCTCCAATTCCACAGTTTTACCAGATATAATCGCAAAGTCAAAAGGGAATACCTCCACAAGAAAAAGAGAATAATAGAACCATTACAATTGTATTAGTTAGTGTAAACATTGCAAGAGCTAACAGTGTTACCACATGAAGCAACGTAAAACTACAATGCATAAAAATACTCAGATGCAGGGTATGAACAATATAATAATTGTTCATGTCACTCAATGGAAGTCAACAACTACATCATTTCATTTACATAATGGGTACGATAAAAGTGTACAACTCCATACCACTTAACATCAATTCATTTGCATAATGGGTACAAAAAATTGTAACAACAGTAGTAAAAAAATAAGCATTGCATATCTTTATTTCCATTCTTTGCAGTAGATCCTAGACGAGTACCCTTGTACTTGTTTGGGATGAAAGTACCATCAATGAACAACATAGTTCTACACCATCGGAAACCATCAATGGAGGCCTTGAAACATATAAAGATTCGCTAGAAACGAGAACCATCCTCTCCGCCATCAACCACACAATGAGGTCCAATATTGCTGACCTTCAAAACATCCACATACCAAGGCAGGTGAGAATAAGACAACACCTCATCACCATGGAAATCCTTAGTAGCCGACTCCTTCCCATACCACGCAATATGATAAGGGATGTCCAGTCCATAATTTTCCTTCAAATCAGTAATCAGCTCAATAGGCTTTACTAAAGGATTGCTATGAACTTTATCGTTGACAATTGAAGACACCAACAAGACCCCATTGCCTTATTTCTCTTCTCACAAATCAAACCACTGCAACTTATGTACGTTATCTTAATATAAAAAAAATCCATTTACATTGGACTTAACAGCATGCATATGCCGCCATACACAACCATTTGATTCCTTCTTAGCACACATGGCAGTAATACGACGAGACTCATTTTTTAAGTACTTCATCTTAAAACCATTCTCATAATAATGTAGGTAGACTTGTAAGTAGACTTGGATTGGGTCCTTACCCAAATTATCAAACATCATGTTAGTTTCCTTCAATGTCTCAAAAGATAGTCCTTTTTAGAGGTAAATGAATTAAAGAAATGTATTTCAAGAAAAAAAGAATACAATGAGAAAGAGTGCTTCTTTTGAAATGAAGGACTAAAAACAACAGAATATACATACACGCATGTACATATAAATATTTATCATGCGCATGTACATGATGAAGCTGTGAGGTACTCATAAAAAAACCAATACAAATATCATGAGTCAATCATATTATATGTTGGTTCACCCCAATAAAATGATGAAATATCCATTGTAAAATAAAATGACAAGAATTCCGCAATATTTTTTCTTTTTATTCTGAAAATCTTATTTACAATGTATATTTGATGTAATTACAATTTTATAGAACTTGAATATCCTACAGTATACCTACTTAGCTCGTTTTCCAAATACATAAGTAGGGTAGAAAATTAAAAGAAGACAAAGATTTGTGGTTTGTTATTTGAATAACCCGTTGTGCATGTGTTAACTGTTTGTGAGAAGTTCTTTGATGTAATTTTCTTTTTGGGGTTTTCCTTCATAAACACCAAGATTTACAATTTTAGTAATCTAGTTTCCCCATCATGGAGAGAATTTTAAATGAAGAAAAGTGATTAGACATTTGGTTTTTCTTTATTATTTTAAATTGTCACATTAAGAGCCTTTTAGAAAGTTCTCCGCCAATGGAGTCTAGCTCAGTGAAGAACCCCCATGATATCTTAGTTGCATACTCCTTACCCTCTAGTTAGACTATCGCTTGTACTCAAAAAAGAAAGTTCTCCCTTCTTCTTAAAAAAAAAAAAAAAAAAAAAAAAAAAAAAAAAAAAAAAAAAAAAAAAAAAAAAAAAAAAAAAAAAGAGGTAAAAAGAAGACGTTAAAGCTCTCCATTAATCAGCTTATGTGCCTATATTATATTATCAATCAATTTCTTTCAGATATATGAGAACAAGAAAGAAAAAGTGGAACTAAATATTGACGGTCAACATTTGTGCAATTGATGCTGCTGTTGGATTTTGAAAGCAAATGCCAGGTTTTTAAGTCCCACATTGGAAAGCTTTTTTATAGGCTAAGCAAAGCTCCTTTATCCTTTGGTATAAGAATGACTTGGATTATAAGTGGTAGGCTTGTCAGACTTTGGCTATAAAATAATAAGGCATAAAATTTGTCATTTCGTGCCCTCAAACCATGAAGGCAAAATTTTTGGTCCCTATAGTTTATCAATTCTTCCACTTTCGTCCTTTGGTTTGCCAAAAAAATGTAATTTATCCAAGTGAACCAGCTCCACAAAAACGGCAGTAAAGCAAAATATACATGAAATCAAAATATTCTCAACAGATTTGAAAATAATGTTGCATTGAGAATTGGTAATTTACATGTAAAAAAATGGCAGATAAAAAGATTACGTTATAAACATATTCAATCTTCAAGAACATATCTGTTTCTTCTTGCACCGAAAGCAAATCTCTGCGGATTAAAAGGACAAAAAATAAAAATAAAAATGGTCAGCACATGTTTTCAAATAAAAATGCTATAATAATGACATTAAGAAGTTTGGGTGTTTTTAAAAAAACAAAAAAAAAAAAAAATGTTCGTTCACTTAACTGAAAATATCTGGGAGTAGGCTTTTATCCCAGTAAGGAAACGAATATATGTAGGCTTCATTGATCCATTGGCAGGAACGGATCTTATATTTGGAACAAGATACTCCGCTACCTGTGACACCCATGTAGAATTCACAAACAAGATCGAAGGAAACAAATACGATTATATAATCCACCAAAAATGGATATCGAGAAAAGAAAAAAGTTAATGCATTTTGCGCAGACCTTCAACATGCATGCACATACATGTGTGTGTGCGCGCGCCCATGCGTGTTTGTATCTTTTGGCAGATTACTCTCAGACCAAATGGGATTTGAATTCACTACTTTATATTCCATCCATTCATACCCAGAGACCAAATTTCTTTTCACTCAAATGCCCATCACTTTTCTATGTGTATCGGTATATCACTTACCTTTTAAACCATATGACATACAGGTAAATCATAATCTTGGTAATTTTAGAACCAGGAAAGATCAAATGGATTGTGAATGACCACTAATCAACATAGGCATCATAGAGTAACTCATACATAAAAAATTATTGGATTATGTATGAATTCTTACCACTTCAGGTGGTTCTGCCAAAACATTAATGAAAAACTTGGCCTGTATAAAACATGTTCGATTAATTAATAAGAAGCATGCAGAAGATGACTGAAAAAAAGTCTACGAGCCGTATACAACCTGCTTCGTAGTTGCACCAGACATGAGAAGATCAGTTGTAACCATTCCTGGCTGCAACACCAGAAATTGGCTTCAGTAAGAAGCAAAAAGGAAATATTTTCATAACAAAAGACATTAAATGAACATCTCTCCAGAATAACTACATAAGCTATTGTACTTGTTCATTACAAGAGTAGTTAACCAGGGAACAGTATAAATAAAGGGGCAAGATTAGGTGATACTGAGATATATACATAACATAACCATACACAAAGTAGGTATTAAATGGGAAGAATCGTAGATTTAATTCCATGATTAAAAAGAATCACACAGAAGATGGTGCAAACTAAAGAAAAGCATGATGATATGACTGCCATCAAATTGATAAAGTTTTGGAAACCATTTAGTTACACTATCACCCTTTTTGCAGTTGTAAACTACAACTATAATACATTAGAAACTAATCTCATATTATCTTATTAAGTAATGTAATATATTGAAGATTTTAATTCATTGTTGAAATGATAATAACGATTTGATGATGATAATAATAATTAATATATTATTATTATTATTATCACTATTCCTATTATTAGTATTGTTATTATTATTTACATGGTTACTTGAAAGGTCAAATCACCATTTTCTTAGACATGTATTTTTTATTGCAAGTGAACAAAAGAATCAACAAGGTCAACCTAATCCAGTTAAAAACTTCCACCACTTTTATAATGACACAAAGAGCATCTAATACTGAAGTAAGCTGATGACACATTAAGCTGAATAGAGGATACAATCAATGCATACATGATAGCACAATATTAGCAACATGAAGTTTCAATCTTGCAAGTGGAACATATAAGTGTTCAGAAATTAGGTTTTTCTTTTTTGAGAAAAAAAAACAGAACAAAAGAGAAAAAAAAGAGCACCGAGTATGGAATAACATACCGACAAGTTATGCATTGCGACATTTTTGACATCCTGCATCTGCAGTTCAGCCTGCAAAAGTTTTAAGAGTTACATATTATGTAGGTAAAGTTAGTTATTCGTCCGAAAAAAAAAGGTAAAGTTAGCTGGGAGCAGATTTGGATATATAATGACATAAAAAAACAACAATTAATCGTTCAAATGGTGCCGACATTCACAAGAATCCAAACATGTGACATGGCTGAGAGTTTTAAAATCCAACCTAAACTATATTTTTTCATTTTTTAAAATAATCATACAGTAGTTACTGTGATGGGTGGGAAGAAGCCCCTATAGGACCTAGGTAAACACTGCATTGTCAGGGGAAAGCAAGAACATCAATGATAACGAAGAAGATAGAACCTGTGATCTCATAGTTTAACAGCCTGTAATAATCAAAACAAGTCCAGATACCTGCAATGATTTTGTTAAATGCACCGCACTACGCTTTGTTGCCCCGTATGCAGCAAACCTACAGACATAAACAAAAAGAAAGAAAGAGCCATCATGCTACACTGATCCAGAGATTGCATTTTTACAGATTCATCTCACGTGCACGTACAAGATGGTGACATAATAATATAATCATACTTCAACTACACAGTGATAACCATGACCTCTGTTCTTTAGTTTAAAATGATGCATATAAGGTTTACGGAAGACCTAGTCTAATCACCAGAAGTTTCAGTGCCAGTGGTTGGGTGGTTAAAAGGCGGTGCCAGTAAAGGTATTACAGCTCCAAATATAATGGCCATGGTAGAGGAAGGCAGCATGTGTGGTGGCTAGAGGGAGTCATGGTACCAGAATGGAGGTCAGAATGCTGACAAGAAGGTGGTATTGATGAAGCTAGGGGTGGTGGTGTTCTAGTGATGTTGGAGGAAACACGTGTGCATGACAGTATAAGGGTAAGATCCGTATTTTTCCATTTAAGAAATAAATTAAAATAAGGAAATTTTAGTTCTATGCTGAAATTAAAAAGAATTTGGGTCCTCTTGATTCACTATTCTATGGAGAGAATACCACTTGGCCAGTCAGGTCGGACTCAGTGGATAATCAATGGTAACTCAGATCCAGGGTTGGACGATCTTGCTAAAGATTCCGTTCAAGTAGCTTCAATGGTGTCCACTTTTATGTGGCCCAGATAACCTCCATAACTTGTTTCCACTCTGTAATGGATATGGTTGTCTAGACAAGATGGGAAAGAAGCAGCATTGCACAAATCATATGAACCAAAGTTTTCTACCTAAATATGGATGTATAAAAGATAGGAGAAACTGATATAGCACCTTGGGGTTGGTCTTCCGTCAGAACCAGCTCCATCAATGTTGAAAATATGACCACCTCGAGGCTGGTTTAACATCATCTTTATTGCCTAAACAAATAAACAGAATCATGCATAAGAATCATCTTACATACAAGCCACTTAAAAACAAAGGGAATTTTCTACCTCACGGCAACATAACATCAAACCAAGCGCATTCGTAGCGACAACTTCACTGCACGCATTGTGTCAAAATTGTGAACAACCAAAAGGATTACAAATATGGTCGAGATAAGTTTAACTGTAAAACAAAAGGAATGAGGGCAAGGAATAATCACATGAGATCTTCATCTGAAGCCTCTGACAGTGGTTTAAAGCTATATGCATTTGATCCTGCATTATTAATCTGCATCATTCTCACCATATGGTACATAGAATTAAATATTCCTCAAAATATCACGATCAAATATTTTTCATGAAGAGAAAAGTAAGAATTGACTGCATAACTGCACACCAATTTATAGTACAACATGAATTGATTGAGAGGAAGGGAGAGAGGGAAGAAATGAGGAAAAGAAGGACCGCTATTGTTGGGAAAATATTAATAACTATGACAGAAAATGGAAACCCCAGCATCAAATTATCCCACTAACTGGGATCTATAAAATTAGAATAGTTTCTTACAATCCAATCATGATGCAGACAATATAACTTCAAAATCATCCAGAAGAGGAGGAATACATTTTTTTTTTTTGCATTAAACTGGACTTTAGAATTGTGAATCTTTAATTTCTGGTTCAATTCAGCATGGGAAGAAACTGAATTTTTAAGAATATGCAAATGACTAATTTAAGAATTATCACTAACAGTCTTGCATACATCTAATTCTTCCGAGACCCTGCAAATGCGGAAGCTTTGTACACATGGCCACCCATTAATTTGCCTTGTCGCTGCTTTTAAATTTGCTCTTGCAATGCTAGCCGAGTTAACAATACAAATGTATTTAGATTTACACTGGGCCTATTTATGATTCTTCATAGGTATACTATTTACATTTTCTTTTATAGTCAAATATAGTGATCAGGCTAATTGGACATCACTCAGTGAGCAATATTGTCTTAAAGGATTGCATCATTATCAGACATATATGCAAAAGCAACACTATCTAGCTAGGAGTCACTTGGAAGACCGAGTTTATATTATTAATTAATTGGAACAGCTAGCCCAGACTTGATTTTTAGTAAATATTCTTAAACAGCTGTAAACAAATACAGAAAACATTAAATGTTGTGGGTGACAAAGACAAAGATGTGGCATTCAAAAAGAAACCAAGTCCTTCACATCCCGCCCTTCAAAAAACATCAACCGCCTGTGTGTGATAAAGAAAAGGATCTAAAGTTAATACCCATATATCAATGTATTTCAGTTCTTTCTGTGCGAAAGAAACTAAGTCTTTCACATCCTGCCCTTCTCTAACATCACATGTAGTACCCTGTAAAGGAAGAAGTGAAAAATGAGTTAGAACCAACAACATGAAGTATGTAAAACTCCAGAATCAAAATACAAGAAAAACTATCGCATATACACACATGCAAACAAGTGTGCATGCACGCACACACACACATATCAGGATGAAAAATATTTAATAATTAAAATATAAAAAAAGTCTTAAAGGAGGTACCCACACTCGCTGCTCCCCAAAATCTTCCCTAAGGCTCTGGACAGCAGATTTAACCCGCTCAGCTAGGGATCAAAGTTTCAAAAAAGGAAAAAGGTAACAATTTGGTACTTCAAAAATAAACTTGAAATACATTCTGAGTCACAACTTCCATCAGCCAATAGGTTTTTATACATAACAAACATCGAATGAGGTATATTCATTAAGAAAGTAAAACAGCTAGTAAAATTGTAACTTAATATCAGAAGAAAAAGTCTGCATAATAGAAATCTTTTATTAATTGCAT
Organism: Prunus dulcis; assembly: GCF_902201215.1. Taxonomy (NCBI): domain Eukaryota; kingdom Viridiplantae; phylum Streptophyta; class Magnoliopsida; order Rosales; family Rosaceae; genus Prunus; species Prunus dulcis. The sequence continues at coordinate 6,952,735 of NC_047651.1, forward strand.
AATAAACATGTCCAAACTACACACTCCAAATTGCTTAAATGTGATTTCCATTTTTACAAAATTACTTGTGCATGGTTTTCACACAGAATTTGTTGCCTTTACAAAGCCCTTCAAAGACTCACTATGCAGAATTGTGCACCTAGTGTGAAACGCAAAAAAAGTGTAGCTTGTTGCAGATTCCAAAGAATGGCAGCATATATAAATAAGGGCATGTTTGGCAGTAGTTTTCAATGCTTAACAAAAATGCTTTCAGCAACAGTGCTTTTGAGAAGAAGTGATTCATTAATAAGAAATTTATGTGAAGTCTGATTCGGACCAATTTAACATTGTTTAAGAAAACTGTAAGAGTATTTTTTTGAACATTGAACAATGGGAAATAGATTGAAATTACAGCCAGAATTACAGAAAAGAAAGTGTCATTTGACCTTAAATTTCTAGAGTCCATGTAATTCACAGCGTAATGGTTGCATATAAACACCATGGGACAAATTTTATTCCAAGGAAACCTCTAGGGGCGAAAGACTCTTTTACTTTAGTACTGTGTTTTGAAGAACTTGTTGCTTAGTTGTCCAAAACCTAGGGTGCCAAGAAAGCAACCCAAACCAAATCCCCTTCTCATGCATGGTTTCTCACACATGTACCTTACTAACTTTGGACCCATGTTGCATCACTATAAATCCATAGGAAATGGCTATTTTTAAGGCATACTATTCTGAAACTGTATCCAAAATTGCTTTCAGATCCTACATTGGAAGAGACCGCTTTCTTAAAACAGGTACACATTATGAAATTTATAGATCATCAACACTTGCATATATGATAAAGATACATCACACACACTTGACCACAAAATTTTTGACAATGAAGCAAAGAAATCATATGCCGAGGAAATTCAGAATAGGCACGTTGAGTCAGAAGATACCTGATCTTGAGCAAATTATGACGTTATCCCCTGCTTTTAGAAACTCTTTGGCTAGAGCATATCCTATACCTGAAATAAAGATAAGGGAAAACCAGAGGCATATAAGTAGAACACATCCCAAAACATAAAACCCATAAAATCATATTTGTGAGAAGAAAAAAAAAACGAAAGAATGGCGGCGACCTTTCGTTGAACCTGTAATGAGCACATTGTAAGGAGGAACCATGGGCTCTCTTCCATTCCCAGAGGCTTCTGCTCTTACCAATGAAGCATTCAAAACCCAAGTGCCAGAGCTACTCAGGCAAAGAGGGTTTTGGCGGGAACTAACGGTCTGTAAACAGCAACGGTCGAATTTACAGAAATTTGGGTGCGGGTCGAGCCGAGGGAAGTAGGTGTGATGGGTTTTGGAGAAGAGCAAAGGAGAAAGAGAAGGGGAAGAAATGGAAGTGGTGACTGCCATTTGGGGGATAGTGAGGACCGAGGAGGCTAAGACATTATTGAATGAGAGGATATAAGGGATAGATAAATTTGTGTGGCACTTGGTATTTTCCAAGGATCATCTATTTGCTTTCTTCTAGGCATAACATAAAATTCTTGTAAGTTTCCATTTTTGGCCTTAAGTTCTGAAAAATACAACAGAAAAATAGAAAAATGCAAACAAATAGTATTAATATACTTGTGATATTTGTGGTGAAAAAAGGGTATATTATTATTATTATTTTAAAGGAAAAATTCCAAAAAGTGTTCTTTTGGATTAGATTTATTTACATTGATATTCCTGTGGTTTATGGTGTTTTCATAAAACCCCTTCATATTTCAGAAATTACCTACCATCCCTTGAGGGTTCAAATTGCTTTCAAAAACCCTTATTTTTTATTTTTTATTTATTAAAAAAATTTAAAACCTCAAATGGTGTTAATGAGTTTTGTAAAAATACAAAAAATAATATGAGATGCTAGTTTAAACGGGTCAATGAATTATTACCGTATGTGCATTCTTAATGTGATATAAACATTAGTAAATTTACCACTTTTACTTCACTTTGTATTAATATGCCGCCAAGCTTTGTAAAGCAAGCTTGTAACCTGAGTGGGGGCTTTGAGCTGATGGAATATTGGCTCAGTATTAGCTGGTCGGGTTCAGGTTGGCTATCTACTGGCCCGCCCATTCCAAGCCAGGAGTTGAACCTTGTGGCTCGAGCTTGGTGAGAGATAAGACTTTGGGGGCATATACATGAAGAAGACTTGCGAGAGAAAGAAGGAAGGAAAAAAAAAAAAAACTTGTTTTTTTGTTGTTGAGAAAACGGATTTCATTAACACATCAAGATCACAGTACAAGGTGTGACAACATCCACATAAGGTGGTCTCATTAAAACCCTTTTGAGAAAAAATGAATGGGAACAAACCTCTGAGAAAAGAGAGTATTACACGCGTCATAAACTACAAAAGAGTCAAGCAAAATTAGAACTGGTAGGACAATCATCATAGAGACAGTCCCATAACCATAGGGGTGGCATATTGTTGAACCAAAAAAATTCACAAAAAAATTTGGATTGTGTTTGTCTAAGCCCACGTCCAACAAGCTTATCTAATATAGATGATTAAGTGCTTCAAAAAAAAAAAAAAAAAAAAAAAAAAAAAACACAAGTAAAGCCAATTACCCAATGGGTTAATTACTCAAATAGTCCTCAAACTTATACCTAATTTACATTTTGGTCATTCAATTAAATTATTCATTCAAATAGTTCATTAACTCTTTATTATTCGTCAAATTGGTCCTATCGTAACATTTTCTGTCAAATAAAATCATGTGAGGAGCACATGCTATATTGTTAAGGGTAAGTTGGACTTTTGATAGGTTAATAAATAAGAATAAGTTTTTTAGAATAAAAAAAAAACCTGCAGTGCCATCTCTCCTCCCATTCCCCTTTGTCTCCCCATTCCCTCTCCCCTCTTCCCCTTATCTCCCCACTGCCTTCTATACTCCAATTCCCCTTTGTCTCCTCATTCCCTCTTTCCTTCTATACTCTCTGTGCTCTCCCATTTCGTTTTGTTCTAGAGAAGGGCTTCATCAAAATCGACTCTGTCTCTTGGGGAGAAAACTTGGGTGTGGACTTGGAGTTCTGCGAATTTAGTGTCGTCTACATCCGTAGAAGGCAAGATCGAAAAAGCTTCGGACAATCCAATTCGGTGTCCAGTCCCAAGACCAAGAAATCCCGTCGAATCTTATATTAGCTTGTGTGGTTGTGGAAGAAATGTAGAATTAAATTTCATATTTTGGTGTCATTCTTGGATGGAATGACTGCCTGGAGAAAATGAAAATTGGGTGTTTGTTGATTTACCTGGTGGTTTTTTTTTCATTTATTTATTATTTATTGGTTTTTTGATTATTGGGCATTTCAGTTTTTAAATTTTCTGATTTTTATAGTATTTTATAGGCTCATCCTATAGAGTTTAATTAAGTTATTAACATTTTAGTATAAACTGACGATTATAACCCTCAACTTAATGGTAATATTGACGGAATTAGAAGGTAGAACCAATTCAACGAATAGTAAAGAGTTGATGGACCATTTGAACGAATAATTTAATTGAGGGACCAAAATGTAAATCGGGTATAAATTTGAGGACCATTTGAGTAATTTACCCATTATCCAATAGGCTTTCCAAGTTTCAAAGCCAAGGGATAAAACAATTCAAAGTTGGGTTGATCCCACATGAAAATATCCTAAAGGAGTTTTGAAAAAAAATAGGAGTTTGACCAACCAATAAAAACTCTCAAGAAAGTTTGGTGATTCCTATTTTGGTGGAGTGATTATTGCATGAAGAGTCCTTTGCAAAAGGGATCTCTGATGGCTAGCCTACAAAAAGCACGGCTATGGAAAATAAAAGGGGAGGAGGAATCCAATTTGAAGGGGAATTCTTCCATCTCAAATCTCTCTCTCTAGAACTCTACAAAAAGGAGGAGAGAAAAGAAAAATGGGGCAGCCGGCAGGCTGTAGGGAGATACAAAAATAAAGAGGGAGGATACAAGAGCAAGGGAATGGTTGACATATTTCTACCAAGAGCAGAAAAGCACGATATAAAGAAATTCTATATGAATTTCTTTGTTATTTGTTTTTATAGGCAGCAAGACAGTGAGATTTCTCTCACAGAAAGATGCCTTGAGCATCCAAAGCCACACAAAAGCATCAAAGGAAGAATAGCCGATAAGAGGCCTGAAAAAAGGGGAACAGCCGAAGGAGGAGAGGAGTCACGCAACGCAGAGAAAAGCAACAACACTGGAGCAAAGTATGCTCTCATGGCTCCTACTATACAAAAAATACAGAGCAAACCTTCACAAATCCACTGTAAGGCCTCTCTCTTGGTGATGTTTAAAGCATCCAAAACATGTTATTGCGATGTGTAAAGCACCCAAAATTATCTGGAAGGATTGATCTCATATGATGGTGGAAACCATCTCAAACCCGTTCTAGGGGCTTTTTTCTTCCGGCAGCTACAAATGATGGGCTGCCGTAAGGAGCGAACTAATGAAGTTATCCCCTGTGCCTGGGTTCAGAGATCAAGCCCAAGAATGCTTCGAAAGGACAGTAGGGCCTTAGGAAACACCTTGGTTACTTTCACCAACAAAAATAACAATAGCTTACAAATAAATTTTTTAGCTTGGCATGAGAGGCTTGTGGCATGGGAGCAAAATTATCATGAATTTAGTACTGAAGAGAAAACTAAGTGCTCTTGGGGGAAAAGGATGAATAGAGCACGAATTTGCTGGGTTTTGCAGGTGAGAGAGGAAGCTTACTCTTTGGATATGGTTGTTTTAGCTAGTGATGAAGTAGTGGGTGTGCTGGGTAGTTTCCGGCAGCTCGACAAAAACTCTGTCAAACTTTGGAAAAGTTTACCAATAGGGAAAATGGGGAGAGATGGAAGGATGGGGCTCGAAATTGCAGAGGTTTCAGATATGAGAGATGAAGCTTGCTATCTGAATGTGTGTGTTTTGCTTGTTGGGTAGAAGAGGCCTCTTTTATAGCCGCTGAAAGCTATCTTTTTCCAAGAAACCCTAATGGCTCCTATCCAATTTGGCCAAGTCTTTCCCTTCCTTTCTCCCCTCATCCCTTCAATCATCCTATTTTGGTGAAATCCACTCTGCTCATTTGCACAAAATCAGGGATTTTGGGAGCTCAATGCTCTTCCCGTAGCCACTTTAGTGGAAAACTCCTATTTTCAGCCATCCCCTTTTCTTTCTGTCATTCCTTCTTTCATGGCTAGGTCTGATGAGGGAAAGAAATGAGTATGCATGCTGGTTCAAAGGGTGATTCCCCTCATTGCAGTCTGCGCGCCAATATCCCTTGGTCCTTTGGTTGTTTTTTGCTTGAAACTTGCTCCCCTATCATGTGTTGGAGCTTCCCAGTGGCTTACACATATGGATATTTTGGCTTTTATCGTGGCTTTTGTTTTCAGCTAGGTGCTGGAGATTTTGCAGATATTTTCTTGGGTTGCTTGGACCTTCTAGGACAATAAATTGGTTTATCAAGTAAATGGGCTAACTTCATCAAGTGTTGGGCTATTTTGGTTGAGTTAATGGGCTATTTTGGTTGAAGTAATGGATTATTTTCTCTTTTGTGCTCACCCACATGTTTGGGCCTAAGAAATGAGCTTGAGTTTTGAGTCTCCCAAGCAACCCCATGACTTCCATTTCTCGGCCCATCAATGGGCCTCATGTCAACTTATTACCATCCATACCACAACCCACTCAAGCAAGCTCAGACCATTTTGCGTGGCTTGGGCCCATTTAAGCTTGTAGCATGGCGTGTTACTTATTTGCTTGGCGTGGTATGTGTGCAAGCACATATGACAAACTTTCGCTTGCCCAAATCGGGTTTCTTCTCGGTAATGTATCGCATTGGGGCGGGAATATATTTGGACATAGCCTTGGATTTTTTGGGCCTCAACACCCGTCACAAGGGAAAGTCACAACTCCAAGTCTGACTTGGCTGCAAGCAAAAAGCAAAGCAGGAATGGACAATGATGTGGTGATTCCATCACGGAGTCTAGAACAAAGCCTTCCTTGTGAAGGAGAAAAATAGAAGAGGGATGTGGTGGCACATGAAAGTACAAAAAAGGAAAGAAACAAAGCAAGATGACTTATTCTTATATTAGCATGTGGCAAGCTAACAGGTCCTTGAAGTCAAGGACTCACCTCTAACACCATCAGGAAGGGATTTTACAAGCCAATGTTGTTGGCTGAAAATCCAAGGCGGCCCACCACGTGATGACTTTTGGCTTTGAATCAAAAGCAAAGCCTTGAATCAAAATTCAAGGACTCTGTCACCGAAAAAAGAACAATGAAGAAAGCTTTGCTCTTCTTCAGGTTAGAAACAAATTTATGTGAAATCAATTTCTGGGGCTATAACGCTACAGAAGCAAAACAAACAAAAAAAGGGTTTTGATGCAAAGCAAGCTAAAGTCTCAACAACAACAACAACAAAAATGAAGCTGGCAACTTCAATTCAAGGCGATGAGAGCCATTTTGACTCACCACCAATTAAGAAAAAAATTTGCATCTGAAACAAAGCATCTCTGGAGCTCCTTCACGCTCGGGTCTTTAACCACAAAGCAAATCTCCAATGCCATCTGCAAAAGTATTAAGAAGCATGAATTCTCAAATCCTATTTGGACGGGTTTGTTTCTTTAATGGTTTGGGAGTTCCTATCCAGCAAAGAGAAAGTAGTTGGTTCAAGCAATTATATTGGGTGTCCTAATCAAATTATGGGACATATGTTTGCGGTAAATGCATACTTGTTTTTTGTCACCAAGTCACAAGATGTCAGTTAGATATGAGACCAACAAAGCCACAACTCTCAAATTGGCTTAGCAAAGGCAATACTCCAATTCAAAATTAATTGGGACCAGTTAAAGGCTGTTGTGCATCTCTCTCTCAACATGAAACAGTCCCAAGCCAATATTCTAAGATTTGGCAACCTCAAATACAATGGACTCGTTCATCACAAATCTCAAGTCCAACGGACTTGTCCATTGAAAACAATCCAGTTGGTGAACAATTGGTGCAAAGTCTCAAGTCCACAAATTATGGATCAATGGGCTTAAATTCCAAAAATGCCCATTAATTCCTAGATAGTCAAGTGAAGACCCAAGTGGTACAAAACCACGCACATTAATAACCAAATTTTGGAACTACGTCGGTTTGATTCTGTCAAGGGTACGTAGGCAGTCTACCATCCCACTAGACGCAACCGCAACCCAACTGGAATCCCTGGTTTATCCTAACCAAATTCATTCAAACACTTTCCCAAATGTCAATTGTAGAAAATTTGTGGGCTCAAAATTGCATATTATTTTTCTTGGACATTGACAAAAAGAAGAATGGTATAAAAACATCCAATTTTTCCCATGGGTCATCTACCCAAGAAAATTCCAATGAGATTAAATTCAAATCTCTCAAAACAAATTCTCAATTAGTGGGCCACACTTACCCATTAATTTTCAAATTTTTGGAACTACGTCGGTTTGATCCGGTTAAGGGTACGTAGGCAGTCTAACATCCCAATAGACGCAACCACAACCAAATTTAAATCCCTGGTTTATCTTGACCAAATTTTGCCAAAACAGTTTTCCAAGTGCAATTGTCAATTTTAGGAAAAATTAATGAGATAACCAAAATTACTCATTATTTTTCTTGGACATTGACAACAAGAAAAGTGGTGCAAAACCATCCAATTTTTCATGGGTCATCTCCCATGCAAATTTCAATTCAAATCTCTCAAACACAAATTCTTAATTAGTGGGTCACACTTACTCGCTAATTTCCAAATCTTAAATCCGAACTACATTGGTCTGATCCCTTTGAAAGGGTACATAGGCAATCTAGAGATTCAATCTAGATGCAACCATCCCAAACACAATTCCATATCGTAATCCCAGATTTATTCAGCTAAATTCACTCAAACACTTCTCAATACAATTCAAATCAAATTTCCCACCGCAATGAGTCATTTATTCATTGTGATTCTTTGAACTACGAGTGACTTGATTCCCGCAGGGGATACGTAGGCACTCTGAGGTTCGACTTAGGGGCAGTCGAAAAACCAAACACACACGTTTTGTTTCTTTATGATGGAATCAAAGGATGTTTCCTTAAAGCAAGAGATTGTAATTAAGAGACACTGTGTCTCGAATGGGTCAAACCTAAAATAATAAAACCCCATTATTTAATTAGTGGTGGTGGTGAAATTATGTTGGGAGATTCACATTTTCCTTCAACACATATCAAACCAAAAATTAAGATCCTCATTAGCAGTCCAGGGAACATGGTGAATCGAAGAAGATGACACATAAGAAGAAGACGAATATCCTCCACCAAAACCCCTTCTGCCGCAACACAAACTTCATCCTTAAGAGTCAATTGGGTTGCAAATAGAGAATCAATTTCAACAATTAGCGGCAAAAATGAAGCATCAATTGCAAATGAGAGCCCAAATTTGAGCGCATACAATTCAATAGCAAGGACGGAGAGCAAGTTGGGAGCACATAGAGCTACAGCCTTGCAAAAACCGCCCTCAGAGTCGCGAACCACCATACCTACCCCACGGGTCCCTATAGACTGGTTAAGGGTACCATCAACATTAAGCTTAAAAAAACCAGCAAGAGGAGGTTGACATCGCTTCTCAGAAACTAGCCTAGAAGACCGCTTATGATGAAGTAAAAGGAGCTGTTGGTGCTCAGCATCATAGTTCTTGGCACATTAAACAATTTGCTCAAGGGGCAACACCTCCAAAAATAGCAGAATTATGGGTATTCCATAATAACCAGAGAACAGTAGGCCAGGAGAGAATGTTGACCACTAGGAACGGCATCCCAAGCAGCCAACAACCAACTTGCTGCATCAGTACGAGGGAGGCCATTAAGATAAGAATCTCATCCCAATAAATCCCAAACCTGAGAAATAAGCACACAATCCTAGAGAGCATTTGAGCAGGACACCAAAGACAAGTAACATTATGGGTGATCTTATGTTTAAAAAGCACATCACGGGTTGGAAGGATATTCTAAGCAAGCTGCAACATAAAATGTTGGACCTTGAGGGGCACCTTCAACTTCCAAAGATGTTTCCAAAATTTCTTTTGGGGGAGGGGGGAGAGAGAGAGGAAGAAGAGGACCCCTCTCCAGAAGAAGAGTGCGCAAGCTGTTGGTACTCCAGAGCAGTTCAGTAACCACTCTTAACCATATAACGCTCATTCTGAGTAAAATGCCAAATGCAATGATCCCCATTATCGAACACAAGAGGGATAGAAAGAATAAGCTCAGCTTCAGGAAAGTTAAACATGTGATAAACCTCAGGAACATTCCATCGGCCATTAGGAGTAATTAAAGTACTCATTCGGACATCGGGAGAAAGTTGGGGTGCGATGTAACAGTAAAATCATGATTATGATGAATCTTTGGGTCACCATTGTTTACACCATAGTGAACTGAGCAGACCCAGCATCAAAGCGACTAGCACCAAGGCAGACACGCCTTCTTCCCTGCCGAAGGAAGACACACTTCCGAGGTGCCAGACACCTGCCGAAGCTCCCAACTGCCAAACCTAATCTCCAGGACACGTGTCGCCACCACGACGACTTGCACAAAGTCCCACATTGAAACTTTGTGCAAACCTCCTACTTTCATCTCCCTATAAATAGGGAACAGTACCCAAGTAAAAAGGGTAACTACTTTCTCACCTTTACTGTTACTCTGCCAGAGTTACCACTTACAGCTGACTTAGGCATCGGAGAGCCTTCGGCCGGCACCACACCGGTGTCCGAAGCTTAACGATTGTTTCTACCGTTTTGTCTTCTGCAGGTCTCCCACCAGACTATTTCACCAAGGGCCTCAGCCCCCTTCCTTGCTGAAGACTCCACCTATCTCATCACTAAGTTGGACTCAATATTGGCCGGGCCATTTTGAGCATCAACAACCATAAACTTTGACGAGTAGCCCATTGCCAATGCGCCAACGTAGACTAAGGATTAGTAACTCACACCCCCACAAAATAGATTGTCACGTTAAGGAAGGGGCAGGTCCTTCAGGAGCTTGTAAAAAGTCAGAATCAAGGAAATAGCGAGCCTTGAACATTCATGCAATAAGAGAGTTAGGAAACTCAAGAAGACACCACTCTTGTTTAGCCAATAAAGCTTGGTTAAAGCTCACAAGGTCACGAAAAACCCAATCCACCATCATCCTCACGTGTGCTAAGATATTTCCAAGACTTCCGATGCATACCTTTGTCAGTCCCTTTTGACCACCAATATTGAGCAAAAAGACTTTCAATTTCAAAGCATAAACCAACACGTATTCGAAAAACACTCATGGAATATGTAGGCATAGTCTGACACACAAGTTTAATCAAAACCCCATTACCAGCTTTGGAGATAAGTTTGCATTCCCAACCAGTAATCTTTTTTCTAGACACGATCCTTAACATCACTAAACATATATTTTTTATTCTTACCAGCCATAGTAGGAAGACCCAAATAACGTTCATGACGAGGGACAACTGGCACCCCCAACAAAACTTAAAGCTGAGACTGAAGTGCCACATGGGTGGATGGACTAAAACTCATAGCATATTTTAGAAAGTTTATATGTTGTCTTGAAGCAGTTTCATACACACGGAAGATCCTTTTCAACTCCTCAAACTGGTAAAATTTAGGATCACAAAATAACAAGTTGTCATCGGCAAAATATAAGTGATTAATAGACGGCTCAGAGGGAGCGATGAGAACCCCTTTGACCCTAGCGTCACGGTCAACTTTTTGGAGGAAAGCAGATAAACCTTTAGCAACAACAAGAAATAAATAAGGCAAAATAAGTTCACCCTAGTGAAGACCCCTGGTAATAATAGTATGGCCAGAAGGCTGACTGTGTAATTGCAAAGAGTAAGAGACAGAGGTAATACATCCCATAATCAACAAGGACAGTGAATAGTTCATTAGCAACAAGGACATTATCTAATATCATATGATTAGGAATAAAGGCACTTTGGAATTCAAAGATAACCGACGGCAATGCTGTCATCAACCTGTTGGCAATAACTTTGGATATAATTTTATAAAGCACATTCCACAAACTAATAAGGCGAAATTTTGTTACCCAGGATGGTGAAGGAATTTTCGAAATAAGAGCAATCAACATATTATTAAAATCTGCAACTCCAGCACTCCCATTGAGAACATCCAGACACAATGGACAAACATCAGAGCCAACAATATCCCAATAATGCTGATAGAATAAAGCCTACATCCCTAGAGGCCTAGGAGCTTTAGTTGGACCCATAGATTTAATAGCAAGCTCAATTTCCTCACGTCGATAGGCTACGGACAAAGAACAGTGTACCTGATAAGGGACACGAGTGGATACAGCCTCAAAGATCTCACTGCTCATTTGCGCATCATTGGATAAAATCCAAGAAAATCTCACCAATTTTCGAAGGGATCACTCTGCAGACAATCATTATTATCCATAATCCCTTCCAGGGAAATAATTTTCGCTCAATGAGTCCGCCGATTGAAGTGAGTCTAAGGAAGCATGCAAGGAGTGAATTTTTGGTTTCATATTGCGAAATTTTTTTCCTATTTCCACTTAGATAATGGGTTGGCATAATCGGAAATATTAGTAGTGGGGGATTCCAGAGAGCGCTAACCCTCCTGAATAATGGCATCACAGTCCTTATCAACAATCCATTGCTCTTCAAATTAAAAACAACGGGGTCCCAACGAACGCTGTGTAGAGTCACTCATCTACGAGTTAGGGACCAACAGAAGAATAAGCTAATCGGAACAACCTTAAAATCAGATGAATAAGCTACCAAATGATAAGTAGTAAAAAATACCCTACTGATGAATCAATTGTGAATTGCCAAAACCCCGATCCAGGCATGCCTGCACATTGGCCTCACCCTTTCAATTGTTCGTCCATGTTAAGGGATATCCCACAAAATCAAATGAGAGTAGATGAAAATCTCCCACCACTCGCTGAAAGTCCTCAACACGAGCAACCAATCAGACTTAAGGGCTAGTCTTTCATTCGTGGCAAGAATTTCATTAAAATCACCACAATACAACCACATACCAAAATTCACCTGGCTCAACCTCCACAGAAGTCCTAAGGAATGGATACATTGATTCGGATTAGGATGGCTACAGAAACCAGTCACCCTAGTCACAAACTTATTAGGAGAAATAATTCTAACATCAATATGCCCAACAGAAGAGGAGAGCAGGGTCACATGTAGCCTAGATAGCCACAACAAACATAAGCCACTCGAAAGATCATCACGGGGAGCACTCAATACATCACCGAGACCCAGCCTTCTGACTAAGCCTCCCATTTGGACAACAGACATACGAATCTCAACAAGGAAAATAACATTCGGGTGCTTGTTCCCAATAAGGTTTTTAAGATCACAAAAAGTGCGTCGATTACCTAGGCCCCAAACATTCCAACTAAGAATAATCATGGAGCAGTGGAGAGAATCACAGACCCCAGCGAACACAAATTTGAAAGGAGCCAACCAACGAAAAAGCACAAGAAAAAACAACATGACAAAAAAGGCAGAGAGCAGAAGAATCAAGCACGCCAAGCTAATTAGACCACCATAACTCTAAGCGGAAGACTCTCCATACCAACTAAACCCGACCACAACACGTACGACACAACCATGAATCCGATCAATCCCGACAAAACATTACTAGGGAGCATCATAAACCACCACAAAACCCAGCGGAAAAACTCCCCACACCAACCAAGATCGAGACCAGCACATTCGACACAACCACGAAAAGAAATCCACCACGACAAAGCCCCACAACAAAATCACCACAAGCCACCATAAATCCCAGCTGAAAACTTGCCACACTAACCAAAACTGAGGCTAGCACACATGACCACGAAACCAAGAAACCAATCCCCCACAGCAAACCACCCCAATGAGCCAACACATCAACCGAAAACCACCAGACCTAGCCAGCAAAGGCGACAGGCCACGACAAGCACCTCACCGTAGACCCAAGCAGGCAAGGAAAGAGACGAGTCGCTAAAACTCACACCGACAAAAACCCTAAACCCTAGTTTCTACGTAACGGCCCTCCTCGCGTATGAGAGAGCATCTCAGGGACATGACGTTAAGTTTCACGTTAGTTGGGTTAGGGTAATTATTATTTTTAATTAGGAGTTAATTTGATTTTTGCTTGAAGAATGATGTGTTTTTTTAGTCCCTTAGATTAAAATTTAATGAAGTGGCATGCGGATGAAAAAATTCAAACAGATCATGAAAAAGAAAATCCAAGCAAAGGATCCAGATCCATATTTTATGCCCTTCTTTTTGGCAATAGGAATGGCAAAAAAGAGTCCATTGTAAGCTTTATAAGGTCACACTCGTTGAACTTGGCTGGGACTCTGAGACAAATACCAAGATCAATTAGAACAATTATTCCGAAGTTTATACATATGTGATTAAGATATCCTATTTAAGCATTAAAGTCATAATATAATTAAGAGTTGGACATAGTCATCCTGTTACTTGGTGATTAAGTTGAATTCTAATAGGATTGTAATGTGAGTATCCTATTAGAATTACACCAACTAAAGCTAATTATAAATAGGATAGATCCCTGCCTCTGTCAAGCACCGAATCACAAAAGTTCTTGAGTCCCATTGAGATAGAGTGATATATAGAGCTTGTTAAAGAGGTGGAAGACTATTATTTGTATGTCTACTAAGATATTATAAGACTAACATGTGGTATCAGAGCTCAGGTTTTGTCTTACTTATAATACCTATAAAGGCAGCAGCGTTTGTAGAAGGATAAACCAGATTCTACAGTTTTTTGTTATAGATTTAAAGATTACTTTTATGATTGGGTTTACTAACCATTATGCAGGAAATTATATAGTCAACCTAAATAGTTCCAAAAGGAATATCATAATCAACTAAAATAGCCAAAGCAATTTTTGTTGGTTATGATATATCAATTGAACAAAAGAAAAGGACTGAGTCTGTAATACATATCGAGATATAGAGAATAGTCTTGCCAAAGCATAAAATAGTGCATGGTTTATGAAAATTGTTTGAAAATTTTCTACTCAAAAGTACAAAAGTCTCAATTAAAGTCAATTAGCATGTACCTGTGCATTGGTTTTATGATCAAGTATTGCATATTAGAAATTCAAAACAAATGAATCCTAATATATTCCCAATTTTGGGGAAAATATAATTTACTCTAGCATGTCCTATTATGCAGCTTTGAACCCATTCTCTGTGAGTTACCACGCAATTGTTCCATTGACTGGGACAAACTATAAGTGGAAAGAGGATGGGCATATAGTCATAGGAATTATGAATATGGATCTTGCCTTCAGAGAAGATGAACCAGCAAGACCAGCAGATGGAGCAAGTGCTACTCGGAGACCGAAGTATGAAAAATAGCAAAAGGCAAATAGGGTTGCACTGATGATCATCAAAAGATCTATGACTGATGCTGTTCGAGGAGGGGTTCTTGATCTCAAGGTTGCAAAAGCTTATTTAGGTGCAATGGAAAAAATGTTCCAATGATCTGAGAAAGCAGAAATCAGTGTGCTTATGTGTGAACTGGCGATGGGGCTGGAAGCGTCAAGGAGTACATTCTGAAATTAATTCAAATGTCCAGCAAACTGAAGGAACTAGAGGTATCTCTCTCTGATGTTTTTCTTCTGTACACCACTCTCAATTCATTGCCTGTTGAATTCACTACACTAAAATCAAGTTACAATGCTCAAAGAGAGAAGTGGAATTTGAATGAACTCATAGAAATATGCATTCAAGAAGAAGATAGGATCATAAGGGAAAAAGTGGATCTCACAATTAACATGATAACCAAAATCAACCCTCCAAAATCCTACCTAAATGAGTCTGCCAAAAGGGAGCCAGTCAAGAATGCTCACTCCCCTAAAAATACCAATGACTTTAAGGCTAACAAAACATCCAAATTTAAGTGTTTCTTTTGTAAAAAGCCAGGGCACATGAAGAAAGCTTGTCATAAATACAAGCGATGGTTAGAAAAACAAGAAGCTAAAGGTAATCTATAGTCTTTTGTCTGTTTTGAGTCTAATCTAGTTGACATCCCTCCTAATTCCTGGTTACTTGATAATGGTTGTTCTGTCCATGACTTTGCAGGGCTTTCTAAGAAAGAGAACTCCAAATAGGAATGAAGTCCATGTCTTCGTAGGGGATGGAACAAAGGTTGAAGTCAATGCAGTAGGAGTCATCAATCTTCAGCTAGGATCAAGTCATTGTTTAGAGCTAGATGATATCGTCTATGTACCTTCCATGAGAAGGAATCTTATTTCAATTTCTAAGTTAGTTTTGTCCAAATATTCTTTTCAATTCAATAAAGACGGCTTCAGTTTGTTTCATAATTCAATTCTAGTTGCAAAAGGCCCTATTAAATGTGGTTTATTTCACTTATATTCCATTCCATCTACTCTAAACATTGAAATCATTCCAAATCCAACTCAATCTGCTAGGCTTTGGCATCATAGGTTAGGTCACATCTCAAAAGATAGAATCCAATGCCTAGTTAAAGAACAAGTCCTGCCACCATTAGACTTATCTGATCTAGATGTCTGTGCCAATTGTATTAAAGGGAAATTAACTAAGGCAAGAAAGAAAGGTTCAAACAGAAGTGGTCAACTCTTAGAAATAATACATACAAACATATGTGGCCCTTTTCCTATGCAAACTCTAGAAGGCCATAGATACTTCATAACCTTCATAGATGACTACTCTAGGTATGACGACTTGTTTCTCATTACAGAAAAATTTAGTACTCTGGAAGCTTTAAAATT
Organism: Prunus dulcis; assembly: GCF_902201215.1. Classification (NCBI taxonomy): domain Eukaryota; kingdom Viridiplantae; phylum Streptophyta; class Magnoliopsida; order Rosales; family Rosaceae; genus Prunus; species Prunus dulcis. Next base: position 6,968,535 of record NC_047651.1, read on the forward strand.
TTTTAAAACAGAATTTAACTGACAGTTGGAACTAAAGATAAAAGTTGTTAGGTCTGATAGGGGAGGACAATACTATGGAAAATTTGATCAACTGGCAAACACCCTCGACCTTTTGCTAAATATTTGTAGGAATGTGGAATTGTTGCACAATACAACAATCCAGGAAATCCAGAGCAGATTGGTGTAGCTAACAGAAGAAATTGAACACTCAAGGATATGGTGAGGAGCATGATATGCAATCCCAGCTACCTAACTACCTGTGGGGCAAGGCAATAAGGACAGCAAACTACATCCTAAACCATGTACCAAGTAAGGGATTATCAAGGACCCTATTTGAGATATGGACTAATAGAAAGCTGAGCCTCAACCATTTGCATATATTGGGGGTAAAAGGCAGAAGCAAAAGTCTACAATCCACAAGAGAAGAAATTGGATCCCAAGAACGTAAGTTGTTTTTTTGTAGGTTATCCAGAGAAGACAAAGGGGTACATATCTTATTGTCCAAATCATACAACAAGGCTTGTGGAAACAAGTAGGACAGTTTTTCTAGAAAATGCCCATGAAGAAAGGAATGCCATAGATTTCTTTTTTGAAGAGCTGGGTGAAATTGCAATTGAGCCCGCAAAGCAAAGTGTGCAAGTTCCGCATATAAGTGAAATACAAGGAGAAGATGATGAAGATTTAGAACCTAAACAGGAACATGGGAACGAAATTCAAGTACAGGAAACTCAAAACGTGAACAATGAAGTAGTTCAGCCACAAGAAGTACCATCCCCATACACTAGTAAAAAAAACCTTGCGTGACCAAATTTTGCGCGACGAAAAACTATTCGTCGCTCAAAATCCCTTTGCGCGACGAAACTTGAAACTTCGTCGATCAAAGTCTTGCGCGACCAAATTTTGCGCGACGAAAAATAATTCGTCGCTCAAAGTCACTTCGCGCGACAAACTTTTGCGCGACGACAATACATCGTCGTCTTGCGCGACGAAGTCTTGCGCGACCAATTTTGCGCGACGAAAAATAATTCGTCGCTCACGCGAAGTGACTTTGGGCGACGAAAAATAATTCGTCGCTCAAAGTGACTTTGCGCGACGAAAAGTAAACTTCGTCGCGCAAAGTCCTTATAAAAATAAATAAAATAAAAAAATTATTTTTTAAAAATCTTTGCATGACGTAATCCAAACATTTTGTCACCTAAACCAATTTATTTTTGTTTTTTATTTTGTATGCATAACACTTAAGAAATTAAACGGTATATATATTTAGAATAATGATACTCTTACCACATTTGTATACCACATTCCCATACCACCTTATGTGGCAGATGAGGTGAACAGCCACATCAATTAAAAGTATTTATATTTTCTTTTCTTTTATGATTGATTAACACTTAAAAAAAAATGTTAATAAAACTTTCTTTATTAAAATGCACTTCATTGATTTTAATTAATGTGGCATATGATATGGACATGCCACATCATATGATATAGAAATATGGGATAAAAATGTGGTAAGTGTAGCATTACTCATATATTTATTAAGTAGCTTTAAATTTATTATTTCAGTTCGGATCGAATTTTTGTTAGAAAAATATATTATTGTAGTTCGAATTAGGTTTTTGTTAGAAAATATATATTTTAACTTGATGATTGAATTAATTCATTGTATTCATATAGGGTCAAGGAGTGTAGCTGTAAAAAAATCATCAAAATTGGAGTTAAAATAACCGTTAAATCGTGATTTTTCATTATAACCGTCGAAAAGTTTTGTCCCATTACTTGATCTCTGAATGTTTATTTTTTCCGATTTTTGGCGTATATGATCTCGAAGTATAAACAAACAAGTTTGATGGTTGGATCGTTGAAACTAGTTTTTTTGAATGCATATGCCATCAAAACAATATATTCACTAACAATTAAGAGTTTATTTATACTTTCGTTAAATATAACATAAGATTTTGTGGTATCCACTAGTGTAAATATTTTAAATTGAAGATCAAATTCAGTCATTGTATTCATATAGGGTCAAGGAGTGTAGCTGTAAAAAATCATCAAAATCGGAGTTAAAATAACCATTAAATCATGATTTTTCATTTATAACCATCGAAAAGTTTTGTCCTGTTACTTGATCAATGAATGTTTATTTTTTCCGATTTTTGGCGTATATGATCTCGAAGTATAAACAAAAAAGTTTGACGGTTGGATCGTTGAAACTAGTTTCGTAGAATGTGTATGCCATCAAAACAATATATTCACTAACAATTAAGAGTTTATTTATATTTTCGTTAAATATAACATAAGATTTTGTGGTATCCACTAGTGTAAATATTTTAAATTGAAGATCAAATTCAGTCATTGTATTCATATAGGGTCAAGGAGTGTAGCTGTAAAAAATCATCAAAATCAAAGTTAAAATAACCGTTAAATCATGATTTTTCATTTATAACCGTCGAAAAGTTTTGTCCCGTTACTTGATCTATGAATGTTTATTTTTTCCGATTTTTGGCGTATATGATCTCGAAGTATAAAAAAACAAGTTTGACGGTTGGATCGTTGAAACTAGTTTCATAGAATGCATATGCCATCAAAACAATATATTCACTAACAATTAAGAGTTTATTTATACTTTCGTTAAATATAACATAAGATTTTGTGGTATCCACTAGTGCAAATGTTTTAAATTGAAGATCAAATTCAGTCATTGTATTCATATAGGGTCAAGGAGTGTAGCTGTAAAAAAAAATCATCAAAATCGGAGTTAAAATAACCGTTAAATCGTGATTTTTCATTTATAACTATCGAAAAGTTTTGTCCCGTTACTAGATCTCTGAATGTTTGTTTTTTGCGATTTTTGGGGTATACAATCTTGAAGTATATACAAACAAGTCTTATGGTTGGATCGTTGAATGGTGTGTGTGTGTGTATATATATATATATAAAGTAGCTTTAAATTTATTTATTTTGTATGTATAACACTTAAGAAATTGAATAGTATATACATTTATTAAGTAGCTTTCACCATAATTATATTTTAAATCATAAAATAAAATATTTTTATTTTTTATTATTCATAACAATTATTTTTATAAATATTGTGCTACGAACCAATTTTTGAGAGACCAACAGTGCGTCGTGCAAAACTCAAAAAATTTGGGCGAGTACCAAAAATGGGACGCGGGTTTTTAAAATTAAAAAAAAAAAAACTTTAGACTTTGCCCGACCAATATATTTTTTTCGTCGCGCAAAAATTTGGGCGGGTACCAAAAATGGGATGTGGGAATTTTTTTATATAATTGTTTTAGACTTTGCGCGACTAATATGTATTTTTCGTCGCACAAAAATTTAAAAATTTTGGCGGGTACCAAAAATGGGATACGGGAATTTTTTTTTTTAAAAATAATTTTTTTAGATTTTGCGCGACCAATATTCCTATATTCGTCACGCAAAACTTTGCGAGACCAATATGTTTCGTCTCGCAAAACTTTGCACGACCAATATATATTTTTCGTCGCACAAAAATTTGGGCGGGTACCAAAAATGGGACGCGGGAATTTTTTTATATAATTGTTTTAGACTTTGCGCGACCAATATGTATTTTTCGTCGCACAAAAATTTAAAAATTTTGGCGGGTACCAAAAATGGGATGCGGGATTTTTTTTTTTCAAAAAATAATTTTTTTTAGACTTTGCGCGACCAATATTCCTATATTCATCGAGCAAAACTTTGCGAGACCAATATGTTTCGTCGCGCAAAACTTTGCGCGACCAACAATATTTTCGTCGCGCAAAGTGATACGATTTTTAAAACCGAAATAACTCCTCCACCATTTTCTCAATTTCTTTCTCTACTCTTACCTCTCCTCTCTCTTTCCCTCTCCCCAAATCCAACCATTTCTCTCACACTCACTACTCTCACTTAATCTCTCATCTCTCTCTTCACTATCTCTCACTCTCACTCACTCTCTCATCTATCTTTTCACTATCTCTCACTTTCTCATCTCTCTATCACTATCTTATCTAATTCTCTCACACTCACTTCTCCCTCTCATTCTCACTCACTCTCAATCTTGCCAAAAGGTATATTCTCTCCAAATTTTAATTTTTTTCATTAATATGTGTTTTTGGAGTTAGTTTTGAGTTTGTGTGGGGTTTGGGGTTGAGTAAAGGGGAGAGATTGGAGTTTGGGTTGGATTTGTGGTATAACAATTTTAGGGGAGATTATGCATTCTTTTTTTTTTTGTTGTTGTTGTTATTTGACCATATTTGTTTTTTTGTAGGTAATCATCGAGACTTTGATGGCTAAAGTTGAGGATTAGGAAGCTATCAAAACATATCATCCGCCACTACCACCACAATACGCTTGTGTTAGGATTTTATTATTGTACTTTGTTAATTTATGTGTACATTTTGAATATTATATATATATATATTTATTGGATAATTTGATCACTATTTTTCATATGTAATTTTATTTTGAATATGTCAATTTAAATTAAAGTAATTAAGAAAAATCTTACAATTAAATTAAATTTAAAAAGTAAAAATTTGAAAAAATTAATATAATTAAATTAATATCAATTTAAATTAAAGTGATTTAAAAAAAATCATACAATTAAATTACAAATTTTTAAAAAGTAAAAATTTGAATAAATTAATATTAAAGAAATAATAAAACAAAAAGTCAAAAACCTTGCGCGACAAAATATTTTGTAGCGCAAACTATTAAATTAGTTTATTTTAATTAAAAAAATTTACAACACAAAAAATATTTCGTTGCGCAAATATTTGTGCGACGTTAGTATTCGTCGCGCAAAACTCTAAAAATGTGGGCGGGTACCAAAAATGGACGCGGGAATTTTTTATTGTTTATAAATCTTTTTGAGACTTTGCGCGACCAATGTTTTTTGTCGAGCAAAACTTTGCGCGACCAATGTGTTTCGTCGTGCAAAACTTTGTGCAACGGATATATTTCGTCGCGCAAACCTTTGCGCGACCAATGTGTTTCGTCGCGCAAAGTTTTGCGCGACCAATATTTTTTCGTCGCACAAAGTCACTTTGCGCGACCAATGAAAAAACTTGGTCGCGCAAAGTCTTTCTTCACGATCTTTGCGCGACGATTCTGCGCGATGAAGTTTTTGTCGCGTTAAAATTTGTGCGACTACAATGTATTTTGCGTGACGAAATTCTCTTCGTCGCGCAAAGTGTAAAATGTAGTAGTGATAGAGAAGATCTAACAAAAATAGAAAACAAGCAATATCCCAAGATTATGTAGTGTACTAAACCAAGACTCAGAGTTTATGGCTTTAGATTTTGAAGATCCCTTGTCTTTTAATGAAGCACTTAATAGTTCAGAGGTACTGAAGTGGAGAGAAGCCATGGAAAGTGAATTAGATTCAGTGTAAAATAATCAGGTGTGGGATTTAGTGTAGCTGCCAGAAGGAGTGAAGCCAATAAGGTGTAAATAGGTGTTCAAAACTAAGAAAGACTCAACAGGCAACATAGAAAGATTCAAGGCCAGACTAGTTGCAAAGGGTTTTACTCGAAAAGAAAGAATAGATTACAATGAAACTTTTTCCCCAGTTTCAACGGGGATAAGGGTGCAAAAACCAGAATTTAACAGGGGTGCCTCCCGTTCGGGAACAGGAAAAGAGAGAAGCACTTGCTGCGCATACTTATCCCAATTAGAATTGGAAAGAAAGGTTAACTATCCGCAAATGCCCTTCGACGAAAAGGCAAGATGCTTTTCATATTATCATGGCTTTTATTGCACAAGATGACCTGTTTTTACATCAAATGGATGTAAAGACAACCTTGTTAAATGGAAGACTGAATGAAGAAATATATACGGTGCAACCTGAGGGTTTTATAGTGGATGGAGAAGAGCATTTGGTTTGCAAACTCAAAAAGTCCATTTATGGACTGAAGCAGGCATCATGGCAATGGTACTTGAGAATAGATGAAGTTGTAAGCTCACAAGGCTTCACAAAGAATCCAGTGGACGAGTGTATTATCTAAAATTTAGTGGAAGCAATTTCATCTTCTTAGTACTTTATGTTGATGATATCTTACTGGCAACTAATAATTTGTCTATGCTTGTTGACACAAAGTTTTTCATGTCATCACATTTCGAGATGAAATATATCGGGGAGGCCACTTATCTGCTAGGAGTGGAGATACACAGAAACAGAAGTCATGGTATGCTTGGTTTATCACAGATGGATACATAGAAAGAGTGCTTAAAAGATTTATTATGTTATCTTGTGCATTTGGGGAAGTTCCTATTACAAAAGTAGACAAATTAAGTAGAGCTCAAAGTCATCAAAGTGAGTTGGAGAAGGAAGAGATGAAGAACAGACCCTATGCATCTTTAGTGGGCAGCTTAATGTATACTCAAGTATGCACAAGACCAGACATTGCCTTTTCAATTAGTGTGTTAGGCAGATTTCTAGTAAATCCTTGGATGCACATTGGATAGCAACTAAGAAAGTCATTAGATATTTGCAAAGGACCAAGAGTTTTATGTTGGTTTATCAAAGACAAGAAAGCTTGGAGTTAGTAGGATATTGTGATTATGATTTTGTAGGTGCTATTTATCTTCTTCTCTGTCGCGACGCTCTCCCTCTCCGTAAGCAAAACAGGCCAGCCACTTTGGCTTACGATTTCTCCCAATCCAGCCACCATTTTAGGCAAGACCAATCCCAAAATCTTAGTATCTTCATCCTCTACCTAACCCAGCCCAGCTCAAAAACCCAAGGATTAGCGGCTGGAACGATTGGAATTGTTGGGCTTTTTTGAAGTTTCTGACGCTATTTTTGGCCACTCTGGCAATCGTTTTCATCGAGTGACGTATGAAACTTCATCTACTCTATCTGTTTATGTACGTAGTGAAGATCAATTTTGAGGTTTTATAGATCATTCAATATACCCATATTAGGCTGACAGTTTGGCCGTGATTTCATCAAGCTTCGGTCATGTTTTGGCCATGGGCCAAGAACAAAAAGCATTCCCCTTGTTGGTCTGAATGTATTGGTATATTTATTGTAGGGTGTTTCGAGAATCTTTCGGTCGTTGAAATTTTCTCAAGCCACCCACACACTAGCGGCGCGTGGGCCCATTGTGTTCTAAAATGTTCTCCATGTTGTCCCTAGCACGACGGTATGCTCAGATTTGAGTTTGGTTATCGTTTGGCAGTCGAATGGATTTACGCCTATTAGGCGATATCCAGTTTCGATATATTCGGACTGTTAGATTGGCTTCATTTCCAAGTATGTTGTCTCTATGTACCTCTAGGATCGTGTAGGAACTCACGGATCGAGAATCGGAGTCCCAGATACTACGAATTGATGATTCAAGGGTTATGTAAACAGGTGACCGTCCGATCATGTGATCGAGAGCGATTGGACTGCTCGATCGAGACTAAATTTGCAGAACATGTTTAGTAGACTTTGTTGAACTTGTAGGAACTTTCAGATTGGAAATCAAAGATTGTGGGAACCGAGTGCCTGTTTGACCAATATGGGAAGATTGACCACTCGGTTGACCGTGAGTATTCCGAGGTAGTTTCACCTTTCAAAAAGTATTAGATTGACGGTAAAAACTCCCCAATACTTGTGCACTTGCATTTTGAGGCCCGGGAATTAGAATCCTGAGTTAAAGTTCATTGTTGGGGATACGTATTAATTAAGCTCGTTTATTCTCTCAAATAGGTACTCTTGCATCATGTACTCTTGTAAGTGGACTTTGTTTTTAAACAACCATTACTTTCAAAGAGGGATTTCCTTGCACTTATATAAATTTGATTCTTTTGATTATTAAGATTATGAAATTATATTGTGTTTTAATATTGGATTATAGGATATTATGGAAATTGCGTGTGTAAACAAGTTTTGGTTATTATTTAAATTATTTTGGGTCTTGTGGGGATTTTGAGATTTTAATATTGTTTTATTTGTGGGATCATCGGGTTATATTATAATGTTTGAAGTTTGTGAATACTTTGGGTTATGGAATTTGTTAATGGGATGGTCTTGGCTTTTGCTATGTGTTATGAGATTTCTTGAGAGTACTATCATTGTTGAAGTATATGAACTTAGGAATCGGACTGTGGTAATATTGGGTGTTAGTTTGTTGTATGTTTATATTTATGAAATTGTTAATAGTTATCGTTACATAAATGGTTGTTATATCGTGACATCATTATCCAGTAATTATGAATGATTTACCTTATCGTTTATATTTCCAAGTTTGAAGTAGTATATCTTAGTATCATTTAGTTTATGGCTTTGGAGGACTTTAAATGTGCAGGCATGGTCAAGTTAATGAGTTTTCAGATTGGTCCCGGTTTAAAAAGGGATTTTGTTTAACTACTTATGAATTGATCTTTGGAAAGTTGAGAAAGGAGGGGGTACATAGTTTTGGGAAAGTGGGTTTGTGGAAACAGGGAATTTTTCAGAAAGTTTTGCGAAAGGATTTGGGAAGTGAATCAGTTGCTTTCAGTAGAGTCTGTGCACATGACTAGAATTGCATGTACCTACATAGAGATTACTTTGTAGGTGTCTAGCCAGTATATTGTCTATACCTGTGTTTAGTACGCAGGTGTCCGGTCAGTGGTTGCTTGTACTCACTTATGTCGATGTCTGGTCAGTTGATATTGTTTGTACCTACATGGAGATTGCTCTGTAGGTGTCCGGCTAATGATTTTCATGTACATGCATTGAGATTACTCTCTAGGTGTCCGGCCCGGATTTTCCCTAACCACCTGCCCAATTTTTCTACGCATGTGGTTAGCCAGTTTCCCCCTTCGAAAAATTTACATCTGTTGCCTTCGGAAAATTTATATTTGGTTGCCTTTGGAAATTATATTGTTGCCTTCGAAAAATAAATCGGTTGCCTTTGGATGAAACTATATGTTCCATATGTCCCTTGGTGGGTGATAGCAGGATATGCGCTATACGAATGGTTATAGGTATGGTTTCAAGTAAAAGGTTTGATATAGAAGTTATGGATTTTGGATTTGATTTGTGTTGTAGTAATAAATTAAAGAATTTAAGAGTCAGGTTATAAATGTAAGGTTGTTTCAACATTATATTATACTTTAGTAATTGTGATTATCAGCATAAGAACTACGTGTGGCTTGATCCCTCATAAAAGGGTACGTAGGTAGCCTGGGGTTTTACTTAGATGCAGCCGCGAACTAAATTTCATTTCTGGAACTTTAATTTGGTCATTTGGATCTAGTCTTGCTTCTTTTGTTTTTGATGAGTTTGGTTTTGAATTTGTAGGTGGTCTTGAAGCTCGATTAAAACCAAGGTGTGATTAAATAATTGTTCATATTCTAGTTGGACTAAGTGGGTGTTGTTAAAATGTGTTTGTGGTTAAGACATATATGAAACTCGTTTTGGATTGATGTATGATTTGGGCCCGAGTCTTTAAGCTACTTGTAATTGTGTGTTTGGATGGTAAACCTTGCATGATGAAATTTGGGAAGTTATTTTATGTTGATTATAGTGGGTATTCAAAAATTTATTTAGGTTCATTAGTTGTATTGTTTAGTGTAATATTTGACGAGCATTGCCTGGGTTCTGCTTTGAATTATTTGAAGGTTGGAGGCCTATTATGTAAACTGTGTGATATTGCATTATGTGTGCTCGCGACTCATTTCTTAAATGGTGATGTTTACAAGTGTGACTAATTTGGTAAATGTCCATTTTTCAGGGGAGACTTTGCCAAAATTTCGGTAGAAGTCTCGACCCTATTTTCCTTTGTTTTAGGGGAAGAGGATGTTTGAATTTAGTAAGTGGCCCCAACATTAGTTGGATGTCGAAAAAACTACAAGGTTCGTCACGGATTCTGAGGAATTCTGGGCGGGTCCTGTCAACTTGGTATCAGAGTATTAGGTTCATTTCCTTCAAGTCACTTGATGCTAATATCAAAAAACCCTTTGTTGAGAAATTGTTCAATGAAAATACTTAAAGGAGGCAACATCCCATATATTGGAAACACAAGTGCATCTCTCACCTTAGTAACACCACAAGTGCGTCTCCAAATGAAATCTTAAATAGGGCGACACAAAGAGAGAGTGAAAAGGAGGGAAGGAAGAAGAAAAGAGAGAGGAAAGAATATGAAGAAATTAAATAAATAAATAAATAATAAAGAAGAAGAGGGAAGGCAGAAGAAAGAATAATACTAGTCTTACCACATTTTTATACCATAATTTCATACCACATGATGTGGCAGCTAATGTGTACATACCACATCATATAAAATACTAGTTTTTGTTTTTCTAATTTTATTTATTAAAATACACTTTATTCATTTAATTGATGTGACATATGATATGGACATGCCACATCATGTGGTATAGAAATGTGGGATAAAAATGTGGTAAGTGTAGCATTACTCCAGAAGAAAAGAGGAAGAAAGAGAAAAAAAAAAAAAAAAAAAAGACGTTGTAAATACATGAGTTGGTGGATGAACACCATACCTCTTAGTATTCCACCGTTGGATTTTATGTAACCTATGCACTAAGTATTTGTAATTAGTGCTTGTAACTTATAGGTATATTGTAAATGATGGTATTCAATCTTCTATCTTGTAAGCCTATAAATATGTGGTTCTACCAAAGATTAAGAGAAGAATAAACATGGTGAAACTTTATCTTTAGCATATCACTTCTCTCAACATTTTCTCCCTCTAGTTTTATAACACGTTATCAGCACGACATTGCTCTTGGTATGTTTTCTTTCTCTAATTTTCCCATTTTCTTATATGAGCTAGAGTCATCACATGGTATAGATTTTCTTTGTACTCACCATCAGACTTCATCATGCTCATTTAAGAAGAAAAAAAAAGTTTCTTATTCTTATTACACTTGAATATGATACCATGTTTTTTTTTTTTTTTACTTGTCTGTTTATTTAATTTTAAGCATTATCTTAATTAATTACAGCTTGTTATGATGAGTTTGTATTATACAAAAGATCAGGGCCCGAAGTTCCTCGATCATCATCATATAACTAGATTAGGACCTAGAGTTATTTTGATTAAATCAGAACCTGAAGTTCTTTGATTCCAAATAATTGAAGGCGTGAAATTCCACGAATTTAAAGTGCACATAAGGACATAAAACTCCTCGATTTTGTATTAATCAAAATCAGAATTCCATGAGGCCTACATATGTCAAGAACCTGAACCTGAAGTTTCGAGTGCATATACATCGATTTGAGTATGAAGTTCAAAGCACAACTATTAATTCAATTTATTTAGATCTACGTATTCGAACCTGAAGTTTCGAATATATATTGATATGAACTTGAGGTTAATAGTTTTTCATGGATGTTAATACTATATATGAACCTGAAGTTCATTACTTATTTGTGCCTATATGAACCTGAATTGGTTGGAAATCCAATTCTTAAACTTGTAGTTTTATCTACATATTGAATCCACATTAATATTGGATTATCATGGAATTTCATAGTCTTTAATTTATTTATTTTATTCCTTGTTTATACCACTTTACTCATTTTATTATATTATATTATATTTATTTTAGGTTATTAATTAATTTTGTTTTACAATGGTAATGTTTTGTATTACAGCCCCAATATTGACAGCCAGAGGCATCTATTGGAGAAACTTCTTACTTTCTTTTGTGGGTAGGAAGTTTATGATGTTATGAACCAAAAGTTCATGAGGCCCCAATATTAGACAACTATTAAAGCAATTGAAGTTTATGATGTCATGAACCAAAAGTCCATGACGCCCTAATATTACACAACTATTAAAGTAGTTGAAGATTATGATGTCATGAACCGGAAGTTCATTGACCGGATAACTTTTATGTTGTGACATGACTATCTTGGCAATCCATGTCCCACAATGATACATAAGATTTTTGTAAATTTGTAAGGACATCGTTTAAAGACTCAAAATATTGTCTTGTCCAACAAATATCATTACAAAAAACACTCACAAATAAAAGCTGTCATAAGATCACCTCAGTCAAAAATTGACTTTGAGCCATAATTCAAGGGGATATTTGTGAGCCTATACAACATTTAATTATGGATCACTTCACCAGTTTTGTTGAATATGCCTACTAAAATGGTCACATATTTGTCTCTTGTCAAGACGCTTACGAGCACAACTCCCACATTATCCAATCCAGTCAATTTGAATTGATAATGATGGTGAGTTTATTTTCCTACATTTTGAGACAATTTTGCAACGTTAGGGGGAGAAATGACAATTCCTGAAGAACGTCGTGAAGTCCGCTTTTGTTTGATCAAGATAATGCATATATAAAGTTATGAATATGCAAGCATGAATTGATATTCATGCATCACAATCCATTAACATGATAATAAGTGACTATATATAATGCATGCATGGAGCATGACAAAAATATAGGTTCTAAAAACTTAACTCCCTAGAAGTGGAGATTATTTGAAAACTTCAAGCCCTATAAAAAATACTGCTCTATATGAGGTTATGATCCACATATTCTAATTAATTCATCGTAAAAGAGATGTTTGTCCCATAAGTGACAACATCAACCCTTGAAGAGGCATTGGTACCCCAAAGCATCTTAAAGCAATGAGATGCTTATAAAAAGCCCAGAAAAGGGTTTTATAAGATTAAAAGGGTCCGTTAAGCGCCTCACGGCTATGTCATAATAGATCCGAACACTTGCCTCGGATCAACTTATGCATGTGCAGGCACATGAGAATTGCGAGATCATGAATTGATGATACATTTGGTTTATGAGTAGCTATTACAATCATCAAAGGGCTATGATTATATTAAATTGCCTTATGAATGTCAACAAGTTAAGTGATTGGCCAAAATGGAAATAGGCAATTTCATTTTTCACTAAATATGAAGTGTGGGTTATTGAACCTATAGCTCAAACACCGATTACAAATGTTAAGTATGAAGGTTACGAATTGGTGTTTGTGAAGTGAAATAAGATCACTAATATGACATAAGGTTTCCTGGGAGAGACAGAGTTTTAGTCTCCCATCTCATCGTAGATGCATCCACATTTCTACAAGTGCAGTTGTTACTTTAACGCGAAACTTATGGCATATGTTAAATGCATATTTATTAAGACTATATGGTACATGGAAATCTTCAAAGCTCATGAAATATTTGAGATATATCGGATGAAGTGACCCCTTGAAGGATATAAAGTACCATAATATTCTTAATTAAGAGTTAACACTAAGAGTTTGAGTATTTTGAATTCAAATTTGACATTGTTGTAACATATTCTAACTATTAAATTAGTTGTTGATGCTCCTAAAGAGTTCAATCATTTGAAAAGTGAAAAGCAGGTCGACTAGTGTGATAGACGATCATGTATGAAGACAATGTTGCTTGTATTGCTCAAATCATAGAAGGGTTATTAAGGGTGACATAGTTTCAGAGAAAAACCAAGAGATTGGAGTTAAACAAATTCGTTCAAAAGATAATATGGCGAACCTTTTTACCAAAACTTTTTCTGAAGCCTAAATTCCAAAAGTTAATGAAAATCAAAGGGAGATATCAATCAGGGGAATATATCAATTAGGGGGACCATCCCAATTCTACTACATACAGGGCATATGCGCGTTGTACTCTTTTTCTATTCGACTAGGTTTTTGTCCCACTGGGTTTTTCCTAGCAAGGTTTTAACGAGACAACCTAAGCTCATCCAACACCATATCAATGATCCATAAGAAAGTTTCACTCTTTTTCCCTTCGCTTTGGTTTTGTCCTACTAGGTTTTCCAAGCAAGGTTTCTAATGAGGGAACTATGTCATTGTGTGGTGGATATGGTGGATATCCAAGGGGGAGTGTTGTAAATACATGAGTTGGTGGATGACCACCATACCTCTTAGTATTCCACTATTGGATTTTATGTAACTTATGCACTAAGTATTTGTAATTAGTGCTTGTAACCTATAGGTATATTGTAAATGATGGTATTCAATCTCCTATCTTGTAAGCCAATAAATAGGTGGTTCTACCAAAGATTAAGAGAAGAATAAACATGGTAAAACTTTATCTTTATCATATCACTTCTCTCTACATTTTCTCCCTCTAGTTTTATAACAGAAGATAAGTTTTTGTCTTTAAAAAATATTAGAATTTTATTTATTTTTAGGTCAAAATCTTTAATTAAAATTAAATATTAGAATTTTATTTGTTTGCTTTTTATTTATTTGCTTTTTATTTATTTTTAGGTCAAAACCCTTAATTAAAATTAAACATTAAAATAATTATTTTTAAGTCTGACACAACACCAAACATAGGTCTTCACTATTTTGACAATCCAACTTCTTAGTCTGGTGCAATACCAAACGTAGACCAGTACTTAATCCAGCTTAAGCTAATCCGAGCTAATCCAAGACAGTCCCAGGATTTAGTCTAGTCTATGATAATCTACTGTACCAAACGACCCCTTAAAAGATATTATTATTATTAATATAACGATTAGAACTACTTTTGTTACAATAGTAATTTATAATTTATGGTTAATATGGAGGAGCTCGACCTCAAATAGAGGTAATATCAAACCCAGTGGCTTGGTTTGTTAAGGTAAAACAAAATCTCGACGTCGGTGATGTGGCGGTGGAGGCGAGCGAGGACCAATTGCGTCGCTTTGGATGCGGGCTTGCAGGGGAAGAGATTGGGGGTCTGGCATTTATAGGAGCACGGAGCGTCTGGGAGACGGAGGGAGAGAGGTGGAGGGAGAGAGGGTGAGAGGCGGAGGTTGGGAAGTCGGTGAAGTCGGTGAGCTGGGCCTGGAGCTTCTAGAGCTCGGCCCTAATTAAGGCCCATGAAGTTCTAGATGAGTGGGATTTGTTCCACCAGTGAAGAAAGGAGCTGGCTTGAGATTGCCATTGGGTCGGTTTCTGGTTCTTTCGTGAGAGAGTTTGGTATTGTTTTTAAGGGTTTACATAAGAGAGAGAGACGGAGGGGCTGGGGGTTGGTGAGGCTATGAGTCCGCTAGAGGGGTGGGGAACTGGGGGCGCTAGGTTGTTGGGCATGGAATGGGGGCATGGAATGGGTTGGGTTTGTAGGAAAAAGCCAAAGGATCAAAGACTTGTACGTGAAAACCTTTCACTAAAGAATAGCAAGGAAGAAGAAACTCATGTAAGGGTAATTCGTGGCTTTAAACGTTTTGAGGTGGGTACACGTGCTAAGAGAAGTTCTTTCACAACTTATGTTTACGATGGTCTCTGCAAAGTAGACCATTTTTGGCAAGAAGGAGAAGAATTTGGCAAATTTGTGTTTAAATTTTTGTTGATAGAGGATACCGAGACAACCAATAATCACATGGGGACAAGTTTCGCAGAAGTCGAAAAAGCTTATGGTTCCAAAGGATATTGTTTGTAAAAACGACATATCCGAAGGGAAAGAGAAGATGCATATTCGCGTCGTCAATGCCATAAATAAGGAGAGCCCTCCATCTTTCAATTACATATGCAATATCATTTACCCAGAATCGAAGTCACGTCCTTGTGTGATGAAGAATGGCATTAGCCAACATGGCATTCAGTTTAATCTTGAGGTGTTTGGGACTAAATCAAAAGGATGGGGTGTTAGATCAAGATCGTATATTCCACATGGGAGTTTTGTATGTGAATACGTAGAGTAATCCTTCAAGATAAAGAAAGTAAACAAAGAATAGGCAGTGCTTTTCGAGATGCTTCTTCTCAACATGCCTTTTTTCTTATGTTACAAAGTTCTACTGGGGCAGACGTCTTTGTCATTGATGCCACACAACATGGGGAAGTGGGAAGATTTGTCAATCATAGTAGTCCTTCTCCTAATCTATTTTTACAAAGTGTCCTTTATGATCATGACGACGTGAGAATGCCACACATGATGTTATTTGCGAAGAAGAGCATACCACCGAAACAAGAGCTAACTTATGATTAAAATTCTTCATGAGCATCAAGTTATCTTCAAGATTCATCAGAACAAAATTTTCCTCCATTTGAATAAGTGCTTTTTTTCTCTCTTTATCTAGAAAGTGAGAATTTCGCAGCGCAAGCAGGTTCAGTTCCCACTCTTCCAATATCACTTGTATAAAAAAGAGTGAGAATTTTTAAATTAGTATTTATCTTAGCCACATATTTTATGGAACTATTTTTAGACCACTAATTGTGCTTGAACAAAAATATATAAAAAGAATTGGACCATATATATAACACTAATAGCAAATGTAAAACTACTCGTCAATATCTGTTTTTTTTATAAATATTATAATAAATGAACTACACATTTGCAGCAACAGCAAACGACAATATTTAATCCATGCTTATAAAGACTTTTATGAACTTTTTTTAATGAGTGACTTTCATGAACTTCACATATTTTTAAGGGTTAACCTCTGAAGGTTTGGAGTCATTCTCAATATGGGTCTTGAGGTTTCAATTTCATCAATTTACACCACAATGTTTTCAAATTTGACCAATTTAAGCCTTCCGTTAAGTTGACCATTTGGTCATATATTAATTGATGACGTGTCTACTATGAGACTTACCTACTAACCAATTCCTAAAAATAATTTATATAAGATAATAAAATAACACAGAATTTAGGCAAAATTGTAACAATGGTCCCTCAAATAAGACCCCACTTTAATTTTCGTCTCTTAACCCCAAAAATTGTTGTAGTCATCCATCAATTAGATATCGCGTTGCACCACTTGTCCTTTCCATAAATTATATTAGTTTTTCCGTCAAAATTGATTACATATAATGCACGTAATATTTTTTTAAGGAGCAAATAAGACTTTTACCCAGCTACTATCCTCACCATTTCTTAGACAATGATTGATGATTTAGGAGTTGTGTTTGAGATGAAGGACATGGGTCGACTTGCCTATTTCCACCTTCAAATGTTTTACAATTCTACAGTTACAAGCTTATAGTGATGTTGACTACTCAAGAGCAAATTGCAGATGTGTTTACTAAAGGACTTCATAGTCCTATTTTCTTAAGTCACTGTATTAGTATGAGACTTGGAAATCCATAGCAGGATCCAGAGTTGCGTTTGAGGGGGAATGATAACAATATTAGTTAGTTTGTATTCAGTTAAGTTGTCACATGTTGTTAGTTACATTACTACATTTTACTATTTGCGCGACGAATACAAGTTCGTCGCGCAAAATGCAATAAAGTGATGGAAAAAAAGTTCCATCGCGCAAAAAATTGAAAACTTGCGTGACCAAAGTTTTCGAAGCGCAAAATCTCTTAGCGCGACAAATATGCACATTCGTCGCGCAAAGTGAGCGAAAAAAAACCCGGGTTTTTTGTTGGCACCAAACACTTGCGCCGCGAGAGCAATCATCGTGTAAGAAAACCTAGCGCGACAATGGGACACTTCGTCGCGTAAAGGTAAACACAAAACAAGGATCGATCCCGTTAATTGGCTGCGAAAACTCGTGCGACGACAGGTTTCGTCGCAAAAGACAACTTAGCGCGACGAAACCGTTTATCGTCGTGTAAGAAAACGAAGGATTTTTTTATTTTGGAGCCAAAATAATTTAGGGGGGATATTTTTTTTTTTTTGCGGGACGAATTAGTTTTCGTCACGTAAAGCTGATGTCGGTACATTCTTACGCGACAGAATTTTGTTTTTGCTCGACAAAAGTTTGTGCGATGAAAATATCATGCGTCGCACAAAAGTTTTATGTCGACAAGTTTTTGTGTGGAGAAAAAAATCGTTTTTTGCGACGGAACAATGGTTTTTCGCGACGGCATTTTGCGTGACGAAATTTATGATTCGTCGCGCAAAGTCCTTCTTCTTCATATCAGAATTCTGCCATTGCAGAGGCAGAAAGCAAAACAATTTTCTTTCTGCCTCTCTCTCAACCTCTATGCCGCTGCCTCTGCTGGAAATTAGTACGTTCATTGGGTAAATATTTTTTGTCGTTAGTTTATAAGTATTAATGTAAATTCGTACTAACGCTATTAATTTTGTTCTCGTTAGGGATATTTGTAATTAGCGATTGGTGGAGAACGATTGATAAGGTATTTTATTCGTTTTATATACTAAAAATGTTAAAGTTAGTTTGTTATGTGTATATTTTTTTTGTGAAGTTATATTTATATTATGTTGTTAAATTGTGCGTGACGTAGCACAATGTGTTGTGATGTACGAAGTTAATTGAAATTAACTTCGTACTTTTATTTTTATGTTTAGTAACATTTAGTTTCCCGTTTGAGATTAGTTGGATTTCGTACATGGATGCGTAAAGCATGATTGCGGTCCAATTAATTCTTGAATTGTCCCACGATTTGGACAATTTGGTAATGCATAGTATTGTCACGTAATCTACGACTACAGGATTAGGTTTCGATTGTGGAGATTTCGGTGTCATCTCGGTACGTTCTTCGGGTGGTACGTAGGTATTTATACCTATGCCCCCCTCAAGAACTGTATCGAGATGCTGCCGAAATTCATCCATGTCGAAATCTAATCTCATGTAGCCGTAGGTTACGTGACAGGACTATGCATTCCCGAATGGTATAGGGCCCTTACCGGAGGCATAAGGTGACATTATAACTTCGTATGAAGTTGTTGTGATTGTTATGTTGTGATTGTGGTTTCAGGAATTATGAGCAGAAGGTGGATACAGAACCCGAATAGATGCGCAGACGAATACTTGGATGGAATCAAGGATTTTATTGAGTTTGCACGTAGACACAACCTGGGTGCAACTAGAATCCGATGTCCTTGTAGGAGGTGTAATAACACGTTGTGGGAGACAATTGAAAATGTTGGATTTCATTTAGTAAGGAATTGAATGATTGAGACATATAGCATTTGGAACCTTCATGGGGAACAATTAGACCATGCTTCGTCGTCAAATACCACAAGAATGGATAGTGTTGAACATATTGTGGATCCTAATGATCAAGTCATGGATATTATATAGGATGCTTTTCCATTTGCATCGACCAACATCAATCACGAAAGGGAAGATGACGTGCCTACACGAATAGACAGCGCGGAGTTTGAACAATATGAAAAACTGTTAAAAAATGCCAACCAAGAGTTATAACCGGGGTGCGAGAGCTTTTCCGTTCTCACGGCCATTGTACAGCTAATGCACGGAAAAATAAAGTATCGTATGTCGAACTTGTGTTTCGATTACTTTTTGGGGGTTTTCAAGAGAATGCTTCCGACGGACAATTGTTTGCCGAAAGACCATAAACACGCGAAGGTGTTGAATGGTCTTGGATTGGGTTATGAAAAAATCCATGCTTGCAAAAGTAATTGCATGTTATTCTACAAGGAGCATGAAACGTTGGATACATGCCCTATATGCAATGAGTCGATGTTCAAAATGACATCTCAGAATAGAATTACTAAGATCCCACAAAAAGTCATGCGTTATCTGCCCCTGAAACCTAGGTTGCAGCGATTGTATATGTCGACGCATACTGCCACATACATGAGATGGCATAAGGAAAAACGGGTAGACGATGATGTGATGCGGCATCCTGCAGATGGGGAGGCATGGAAAGAGTTCGATCGAGCGTTCCCCGAGTTTGCTGCTGATCCCCGAAATGTTAGATTGGGACTTGCCACTGACGGATTCAATCCGTATGGGGTTCTAAACCAACACCACAGCCCTTGGCCGATTTTCGTATTCCCATATAATTTGCCGCCTTGGAAATGCATGAAAAAAGAATACATGATGATGACTGTTTTGATAACTGAGGATCCTAGGAGGTCAATCGATGTTTACTTAAGGCCGCTGGTTGATGAGCTAAAGGATTTATGGACAAACGGTGTTCGCACGTACGATAAATCAACTGGGAAGATGTTCACTTTGCGGGCAGCAGTTATGTGGACTGTGAATGATTTTCCAGCATATGCAATGGTTTTTGGGTGGAGCACAAAGGGTTATATGGCATGTCCTGTATGCAAGGAAGATGTAACTTCTGGTTGGCACGCAGGAAAAGTTTGTTACCTTGGTCATCGGAGATGGTTGCCATGGGACCACGAGTGGCGGGAAAAAGATAAAGAGTTCGACGGGAACACAGAGCATCGCCTCAGACCTAGAGAATGGTCCGGTGATGAGATCTTGGAACAGCTTAACCGTTTGGATTTTGCTCCGTTCGAAAAAATAGTTAGTCGGACCAGACCTTCTACACATATGAACTGGACTCACAAGCCTATGCTTTTTGAGCTCCCATATTGGTCGAAACTCAAATTGAGGCACAATCTAGATGTGATGCATGTTGAGAAAAATGTATTTGACACATTGGTGGGCACGATTCTAGATATCGAGGGCAAGACAAAGGACACAATCAAAGCTCGTCTTGATTTGGAAAGAATGGGCATACGAAGGGGTTTATGGATGAACAGGGACAGTGATAAAGCTAGAAGGGATCTTGCATTCTTTTCTATGAAACCGAATGACAAAAAAAAGTTTCTAAAGTTTGTATCGTCTGTAAAGTTTCCTGATGGGTATGCTTCTAATATCGCACGTTGCGTGAATGTTGACGGGGGTAAATTTACTGGACTGAAGAGCCATGACTGCCATGTGTTTATGCAACGCCTACTTCCTGTGGGTATTCGACATCTATTGCCGGAAGATGTTGTGAAGCCAATCATGTTGTTGTCTAGATTTTTTTCCCAACTGACGGCAAAAACATTGCGAAAGACAAACATGTTTTAGTTGCGCCATGACATTGTCTAAGTTTTATGCAAGTTTGAGATGATATTTCCTCCAGCTTTCTTCACAAGTATGATGCACGTGATGGTTCACTTGCCAGAAGAGGCATTGCTTGCTGGTCCTGTCAACTATCACTGGATGTATCCAATAGAAAGGTATATAATCCTTATCGTTTGTGTATGCATCATTATCACAGGCTTGCTAATTTGTATCATATCTTTTTATTTTGACAGGCTTCTCGGCGAGCTGAAAAAAAGTGTACGCAACAGGGCGAAGCCCGAAGGATCAATTATAGAGGCTTGGGTTCAATATGAGTCGTTTACTTTCTGTGGAATGTATTTAAAAGATGTGGAGACGGCTTTCAATCGTCCTCAGCGTAATAACGACGGAGGTATGAGAAAGGAAAAACTTTCTGTTTTTGCCCAAAGCGCACGACCCTTTGGAGATCCTGGACGAGGAGAGTCGTTTTCTAGAAATGACATGGAGGTAGCGCATTGGTTCGTATTGAACAATTGTGATGAGATAATGGCATACTTAGATGAGCATGAAGAGATGATGAAGCGAGAACATCCATCACATTTAGTTGCCCAGAAACAACGTGAATTGTTTCCACAATGGTTTTTGGATTCTGTAAGTTATAAGTGTTTTGTATTTGACAAATATAAATTGTAGTATTTAATTTTGTCAAACTAACATGTGAATGGTTTTGTATTATATTAGGTGAATAAGTTGAAATCATCGAATTCCCCACTTACAGTGATGAGTTATATAACTTGGCATTCGGCCCGATTCGCGCTGAATTGTTTTCGGGTTGTTATATTAACGACGTCAAATTTTTGGGGGCTGCACGAGATGACAAGTTGTGTACGCAAAACAGCGGTGTCCATGTCCCAGGTGGAGGCGAAAGTACGAACATTGATTTCTATGGCAAACTCACAAATGTCGTTCAATTGCTTTACAAAGATCGATACCAAGTGATCATGTTTAAGTGTCGATGGTTTGATAGCAACCCAAATAGGCCGGGAAGTGTTAAAATTGACCATGGCTTACTATCTGTGAACATTAACATAACTTGGTATGATGATGACCCTTACATTTTGGCAAACATGGCAACACAAATTGTGTATCTAGATGACCTTAAAGCCGGGAGCAGTTGGAAAGTTGTTCAGAAGATGGATCATAGGAACGTGTATGCTATACCAGAACTAGACCCAACTGACAACGGCGTCGACAATGTGGCTGACCAAC
Source organism: Prunus dulcis (assembly GCF_902201215.1). Classification (NCBI taxonomy): domain Eukaryota; kingdom Viridiplantae; phylum Streptophyta; class Magnoliopsida; order Rosales; family Rosaceae; genus Prunus; species Prunus dulcis. The sequence continues at coordinate 6,990,468 of NC_047651.1, forward strand.
GTTTAGAATCTTCAATGGAAAATGATGCGGAAACACTTCAAGATACACATGTTATACAAGAACCGTTTCAAATACAAGGAGTTTCTTCAATCGAAATACCGATTCAGTCAATTACAATTGATCTCATTGATCTTCCAAGGTTCGATGTTGCAGTGGGCCCGAGCAACGATAGTGATGTAGTTATAGAGGAGGAGGAGGAGGATTGGGAGACCGAAAGTGATGATAGCGACAATAACGAAAGTTATTATAGTTCAGATGATGAATAATGAATTTTTTTGTAATTTTATTATGCTAGTGTACAGATTTTGTGTAATACAAATGTTCGAATATATGTAGTTGTTATATCCAAATCTTATATATGTGGACAACTGAAACATTATTAAAATAAATTTAGTTATAAAACATTGGTAAATCAATATATCCAAACCCTTTTAATAATAATTTTTAAATTTTTTTTGACAAAACACGTTTACAAAATGAAAATGATAAAACATTTGTTATAAAACATTGATAAATAAATATATCCAAACCTTTTTCATACAAAGTTTGAAAATTATTGACACCAAACATTTTTCAAAAATGAAAATCCTTCCGCGACGAACTAAACCTCGTCGCGCAAAGTTTGCGCGACCCACAATACACTCGTCGCGTAAAGTTAAAACATTGCGCGACAACCTATCATCAGTCACGCGATGAAATTTTGCGCGACGACAGGTTTCCTCTCGTCGCGCAAATATATATTATTTTATAATATAATATATATACACATATATATTTGAAATTGACGATCGAGTTAGTTCATTGTATTCATATAGGGTCAAGGAGTGTAGCTGTAAAAAATCATCAAAATTGGAGTTAACATAACCGTTAAATCATGACTTTTCATTTATAACCGTTCAAAAGTTTTGTCCCATTACTTGATCTCTGAATGTTTTTTTTTTTTTCGATTTTTGGGGTCTAAGATCTCGAAGTATAAACAAACAAGTTTGACGGCTGGATTACTGAAACTACTTTCGTAGAATGTCTATGCCATCAAAACCATATATTCACCAACAATGAATAGTTTACTTATACTTTCGTTAAATATAACATAAGATTATGTGGTATCCCCCTAGTGTAAACATCTTAAATTGAAGATCAAATTCAGTAATTGTATTCATATAGGGTCAAGAAATGTAGCTGTAAAAAACCATAAAAATCGGAGTTAAAATAACCGTTAAATCATGACTTTTCATTTAGAACCGTTGAAAAGTTTTGTCCCGTTACTTGATCTCTTAATGTTTGTTTTTTCCGATTTTTGGCGTATACGATCTCGAAGTATAAAAAAACAAGTTTGCCGGTTGGATCATTAATACTAGTTTCGGGTTTAGGGTTTCCGCGGTTTAGGGTTTAGGGTTTGCGCGACGAATAAGGTTGATTGGTCGCACAAAGCCTGTAGAAAACAGTCTTGCGCAACGCTGTCAACACTTGGTCCAAATTTTTTTCGAGTGTATAGAAAGCAGACTTGCGCAACGCTGTCCATATTCGTCATGCAATCTCTCTGCCCAATAAACCCTGAACCCCACTTTAGCGGAATTACAACATTGCGCGACGAATAAGGTTGATTGGTCGCACAAAGCTTGCATAAAATAGTCTTGTGCGACGAACGTCGACTTCGTCGTCGCGCAATCTCAGTCAGCCTTTTCACCATTTTTCCCCTTGAACACTTGGTCCAAATTCTTTTCGAGTGTACAGAAAGCACACTTGCTCGATGCTGTCCATATTCATCGTGCAATCTCTCTGCCCAATAAACCCTAAACCCCAAATTTTTGCGGAGTTACAACATTGCGTGACGAATAAGGTTAATTGGTCGCACAAAGCCTGCAGAAAACAGTCTTGCGCGACGAACGTGGACTTCGTTGTCGCGCAATCTCAGTAAGCCCTTTCACCCTCTTCCCCCTTGAAGACTTAGTCCAAATTTTTTTCGAGTGTACAGAAAGCAGACTTGCGCAACGCTGTCCATATTCGTCGTGCAATCTCTCTGCCCAATAAACCCTAAACCCCAAATTTTGGCGGTATTACAACATTGCGCGACGAATAAGGTTAATTGGTAGCACAAAGCCTGCAGAAAACATTTCACCCTATTCCTCCTTGAACACTTAGTCAAAAAAATTTTCGAGTTTACAGAAAGCAGACTTGCGCGACGCTGTTGATATTCGTCGCGCAATCTCTCTGCCAATAAACCCTAAACCCCAAATTTTGGCGGATTGACAACATTGCGCGACGAAATACAATGTTATGCGTGGTGCAAAAACTGCGCAACCCTACCCTGATACCAAATTTTGCCGGATTAACAATATTGCGCGACGGAAGTTATCCTTATGTCTCCGCGCAAGTGTCAATTAAAATATTTTGGGCGACGCTTGTGTTTCTTCGTCGCGCAAAATCGAATAAAATTTCAGAAACGACGCGATGACCTCCTTCTTCCATGGACTTGTATTTTTGCCCTAAGTCTCTCTCTCTCTCCGCCGTCAGCTCAGCCCCCTACCCCAGTGGATTTTGGACCCCGCCGCCACAATGGTGGTACTCCGGAGCTTCCCCGCCGTCATTGTCGAGCCAGCGGCTCTAATTTCCTTGGTTTTCACTGAATCTACGCCGCCGTCGTTCTCTCTCCTCCGGCGACCAAATCCGACACCTGAGGTATGATTTCTATCCTATTTTTGATTCTTTAGCTGATGGTTGGGTAGGATTTCTGTAATTGTTGCAATAGGGCAGTGGATTTGAAACCCTAAGTTTCGGCCGGTTTCTGAATTTCAATTCCGGCCACTTCTGGCCATTTTTCGAGGTAGGTCCGAGAACAAGAGTGGCTCCCATTGATGTTTTGAACCTAGGGTAGGAACATTGGCCCTTAGTTTTTAGAATTTTTCGGCGATTGGTATCGCTTTGGACACCCACGCGCTGCCGGCTCGTGTGGTGGCACGTGGGTTACTGTAGCAGTCATGCATTGGGTCCTAGTGCAATCCCCTAGTTGTCACAAGCGCGTAGGTGTTTTCGGACTGGAATTTAGTTACTGTTGGAGTCTCGAACGGATTTTGCCTATTGTGCGATTTCTGGGTTTGTTATGTTCGGACCGTTGGATCGAACTCAAACTCACGTATGGTGTACCTTGTATTTCTAGGATAGTCTAGGATTCGACGGATCGTGGATCGGAGTCCTGGATACTCCGAACTCTCAAACCCTAGGTCAAGAATCTTAATAAAATTGTATGTACTTTCAAATATTCGTATATTTTATTATTTTGTATGTGTATTAATGAAATTGTGCAGATGTCAAACCTGATTAGACGTCGTAGGGTGGTGATGACTACGTAGAGTTCGGAGCCCCCGGCTCAACCGACATCTGCTGCCACTGCGACTGCATCTGCTGCCACTGCGCCAGCACTGATAGACCACTTGGCAGTTGGTCCCGCAAGGTCCCAGGCGCCTGCTTCATCAGCTTCATCAGTGGCACAGCTGTTAGCGCCAGGCGGCGTCATCGGCCCGCCCGCACCACTGACACCACATCCACTGATGCGTCGAGGTCACAACCAGGTATAGATTTCCTTAGACTCCAGTTATTTTTATTTTTTTTATTTTCTTTTTGTTTTTATTTTTGTGTGTGTATTTTATAGTAAAATTTGTTATTTATTTAACATTAATGTCATCTTTCTTTGCAGCCAAGAAGAATACCCGAGAGCTGTGTCGGCAGTTGAAGACGGCGAAGGTCACCCGGGTGACCAACAGTTGTATCAACATCGGATACGACGAGCGACATCTGGCTGCACCGATGGCGGAGTTGCATAGCTGCTTGGCGCACGACATTGGTCATGTCATTCGGAGCCATTGCCCGATGAAATGGAAGTCTTGGACGGTGATGCCTGACGAGACCAAGACGGAGGTTCGCGGCTACGTGTCGGTATGTAGGCCTTTTAATTCTTTTTCTTTCAAACTTTATATTTCTATTATTTAAATGTATGTAATTAATTTATTGCAGACGAACTACAACTTGGAGGACCTGGACGACGAGTCGTTTGCGTACGTCAACAGACTCTTCTCTGAGAGGTACAAACAGTGGAAGTGCAAATTGCACCACTATTTTGAGGCATTTGATGATCCGCAAGTCGCTCTTCAAGAGGGTTGCCCGAAGGAGCTTGAGGGGCGGGATGATAGTTGGGCGTGGCTCTGAGCTCATTTTCAGACACCCGCTTTTGTGGTAATTTGTAATATGAATTTCAAATTTATTATATTTTTCTTACTAATGTTTTTTTAATTTTTTATATTTAATTTCAATTTCAAATAATATGTTTTATTTTTTGTATAACAGAATAAAGTCAAAGTCAATAAGGGCAATAGGAAGAAGAAGACTCTTCTCCATCATTCGGGTTCCAGGCCCTTCTCATATAGGATGGAGGCACGGCGGCAGGTAATAACAATAAAATAATTTTTATTTAATTTTTAATATTTCATTATTCTTAATTTATTTTTTCGTATTAATATTTTTCTTCTCTTTATGTTCGACTTGGGAATGAGTTGGCCGAGTCCCTTCATGTAAGTATTATTTAATTTTAATTCTTATGTTACGCATTCAAGTTTAAAGGTTATTATATGAATGTTTTAATTTATATTTTATGTTATGCTAAACAGACGACGATGGTGGAGAGAAGCCAGTTAGTTCTTCAGGAGTCCACCTCCCAACTTCCTCCCGATACTCCGATCAAGTCTGTGGTTCCTCCACAAGATGCTGGGTTTCAGATCTTGACAGTGACATTGAATCAGGCTGTAGGGAGGAGACCGGGGACATATTGTCGAGGGATGGGGAATGCCAGGCGGAGGGAACCCAGACCCCGTTCATCAGCGCAGTCAAACAGTCAGGTCACTGGTTTGACAGCACAGGTGGCCACTCTTCAGAGTCAGATGTTGGTCATTCTGCAGTCCCTCGCACAGTCCGGCATTCCAGTCCCTCATTTTGATGCGCCGACCTCCGAGCCCGTACATCCCGAGCATCCCCACTAGACGACAGCCCCTGTAGACCCCCAAACCTCTGAACCGCATGTGCCAGACGAAAATGTAGATTTTGGAACATTATTTGATTATTTTTTTATTTTCATAATTATTTTTTAAATATTTCTCTTGCAGCGTACATTTATTTTATATAATAAATCTGTTCTTTACAATTCATTTTTTTTATTGGAATTTCATTTTATTACCCAAAAAAAAAAAAAACCAAATTTATTTTTTTATAAAATAAAAAAGTAATATTAAAATTAAATAATAATTATATATATTAATTTTGCGCGACGAAATCTTTCTTGTCGCGCAAATTTACATATTACGAAATAAAAATGATTCATTTTTTTAAATACATATAATTTATTCTTGCGGGACGAACATTTTCGTCGCTCAAAAACGATATGCGCGACAACAGTTTTTCGTCGCGCAAAATGTGTAGACACGAATTGTGCGACGAAGAACTCTTTGTGCCGAAAATGTCTACGACATGTATCGCGCGACGAACATTTTCGTCGCGCAAAAAGATATGCGCGACAACATTATTTCGTCGCGCAATACGTGTAGACACGAATTGCGCGACGAAGAACTCTTGGTGCCGCAAATGTCTACGAGACGTATTGCGCGACGAATATTATTCGCCGTGCATTGTTGTGGCGACGAACCTTCTTTCGTTGCGCATAAGTTTGTGCGACGAACTGTTGTGTCGTCTTTGAACCTTTTGTGTAACGAAGGGTAACCGTCGCACAATTTTACGCGACGAGTGAAACAATCAGTCGCGCAAAGTCTTTCTTCACGATCTTTGCGCGACAGATTGGGCGCGATGAATTTTCTGTGGCGCTTGAGTTTGTGCGACTAAATGTAACTCTGCGCGACGAAATTGTCTTCGTCGCGCAAATCGTAAAATGTAGTAGTGTTAGTATTAGCTGTAATTAGTTAGATTGTTAAGTCTTGGTTATTGAGATATAAAATACTGATGACACTACAATTGTATTCATTCCTGTGAAATCAATATACAGAACATGTCATTTTCTCTTGAATCTTTTTCATCTTTCTTAGCTTTCTTAATTCTTAAACTTCATCTTCTAAACTGTTAACATCCTATTCTTCTATCACTCAACCCTACCACTATCCTTTGCCTCCCCACCTGATTCCACTCCCCAACCCACACTACACAACCTACCGTACCCTCAAAATTTTCACCTTTATCCAAAAACTTTGTCACACCTACAATATCACCATATCAACCACTTTTTTCGCAACACACATCCAACCCCATCCCCCCATTGCCAACCCACGTACGCCTTGACTTCAACACAACCAACAACTTTTAAACTACAGAGAACATCTATTTGCAAAATAATAGCACAAAGAAGAAAAATAACTACACAGGAAGAATAACAATTGGCTAGGAAGAAATGTTGCCCTTGAGAATAAAAGTAACAATTGGCTATACGATTGGCACGAAAATTACTGTTTTTTAAAATATTGCACTAAAATTTGGACAGGGGCTGCGCGAACGCAAGTCCCCACGGCAACAAATTATGACATTGGCTCTCCTACTTGAGGAGACCATAGGCAGGCACCCCTCCTAAGTGCAGTGGAGGTCACCAACCTAGGACATGGGCATTCTTGATCGGCCATAGACCCTGTCCAGGTAAGTATGCTTGCACATGCTCATCCTTTTGTATTTATACAAGCCCACCTCAACCCTCCAGCCTTCACTTGGGCGATGTGGGATACATGCATATTGGTTTTACTAATTGTGCTTGTATTGCGAAGCAATTTCACTGGTTTCACTAATGGTCGTTTGAAAGTTGCACTTGATTGCGTGACAAATTCTAAAGGGAGCAGATTGTCTAACAGAGTAGTCGATTTGCTTATCTTCTGATTCAAATGAAATATATAAGATTTACAGCTTGAAGGGTATTTATTATAAATTATATAGTGGCGGAAATTTTCATTTGTATTTTTCAATATCTTTTTATTTATATTTTTTTCGTTCCGTATTTTACTAATTATGCTTTTGAATATTCTAATTAGAAATATTTTAAAATGTTTTAGGTTAGTTTGGTTTAAAGAGGATCATACTTACTCTTCAAAGTTGTATAAAAAATTCGGTGTAGAGATCAAAATGTATGTTTTGTCAGGTGCAGAGTTAAAATAAATAGAAACCCCCAGTATATTCTATGGTCCATGAGGAGACCGCCGACATGTTTTTGAGTACAAAATAAAAAAGGCCATGACTTTGGGCCACCACGGGAATAGAAAATCGAAATAAAATAGAGATATTTAGTGATATACCTATTTTTAGCACTAATATTATAAATAAATTATACCAATTGAATTTCTATAAACAAACCCAAAAAATGACAACTAGTCTTATTGAATTTAATATTAATTATTAAATTACTTTAATGCCCTATTAAGTGTTTTGGGTATTTTTATGAGATTTTGGGGTTGGGCTTGTTTTAAGAAATTGATGACAATTTTGTAATTTATAAGAAGTTAAAAGCTTTTTTGTTATGTTGTAAATGAATTTTAGATGTATTTCTAAAATCCATTTCATATGGGGTATTTTTCTAATTTGGGCCCCCAATAAAATAAGTAAGGAAAGATTTCAACTAGCTTTGTTAGGGTGCGCCAGGCCCATGCTGTAGTGCAACACTTGAGCGACACGCGAGAGACCCAATAGCAAGCTATTGTGGTGGACCCTCCCCTTAAAAGAAATTAATTTAATATCGTGTAGGCCATTGGCCCACGTATCAGATATTAAACTGATAAGAACAGATACTACACTTGATCTTAGCCAAAAGGCCGAGAAAGGTATCAGTTAAACATATGCGTGCTTAGCATTTTATAAGCGTTTCTGCTTCGCTGTTTCTCTCTCAAGTTCGATGTGGGACAAAATAAAGCAAGGATATTTGATACATTCTCTCATCCCTTTCGTCCTCTCGTGCGTGAAGGCAAATTCAACACATCATTCATTTGGGTCAAATTCCTAATTTGTATTTGATTGCTGTATTGGATGGTCCGGAGAAGAAGTTTGACAAAAAATAAAATAAAATAAATATCACTTAAAAAATATAAACATAGGACAAGGACAATAGTGGAGGTGGCAAGAATATATACTCCGACGTTGATGGATGGAGGCAGCAGCCACAACTAGAGCGACAGTTTTAGTGACTGGTGATAGAAATAATGGTGATGGTGGAGGGAAATCACGTTGCCTATTAAAATGTCTGTAGGGTGTTATTATATATATTTATACAAGCGATATTGAAAAGTGGGAATCGAACTTAGGATTTCATGTGCATAGTAAATATTTTTAACAACTTAAACTACAAGTCTCTTGCTTCTATAATTTCATTTTATCCTAATTTCAGATAGAAATTATTGAAACTTAGCTGACGAAATATCTAAATTTCATCAAGACATAAAAGATGAAAACCCTAGCCCCTTCTCTCCAAGAAAACACTCTACAAACTTTTTCACTTTAAGGGGGGAGGAAGCCATTGTTCTTCCTCCCCTCTCCCTTTCTCCCTTCTCCCATTTCCCCTCATTTTCAGAGACAGAAGGTTTCCATAAGGACCGGACCATTGGGAGCGAAGCTTGCCGGGATAGAGCTTGAGGCGCGAATTGAAGAGGATGACTTTTTGACCAGCGTGAAACTCCTTGCGCACTATGTGTTTGTCATGCCATGCTTTTGTTTGCTCCTTATAAATCTTCGCATTCTCATATGCTTCGTTGCGAAATTCATCCATCTCATTTAATTGAAGCATCCTCTTCTCACCTGCAACATTTGTATTTCGTCCACATCGTCTTCACGGTTTTACCGTCGAAGGTGTTGTTTGCATATTGTTTTTTTTTTCATTGGCTTTTTCTCTTTCTGGTAGTTGTATTTTGCACTTGATCCTTCACAGATTTGATCGGAAGATTTTTGTTTTGAAGTAGTTATTTGTTACTTGTTTGCTGTGACGAGTTTGTTATCATATTAATTTCACTGATCTATGCAAGGCAATTTTCAGGTTGCTTGCTTGGGTTTTACTGCAGTAAGGGAGATTATTTTTCCAATGGACATTATAAAAGAAGTGGTGCGGGGAATGTACCGCAGAGCGGTTGGGAGCAGTTGCTAGTGGTTTACTTTGCAGGGGAAAAAATTTGTTTGGGATGTTTATTAGCGGTTGGTCGAGGATTGGTTGAGAAAAGTTGAAGTCAGTTTACTTGTCTTATCAGAATCGCCTCTCCTTTAGTTTACTCTCTCAACTTTGAGAGATGCTTATTACTGCACCATTATCCGGATTGATTACCAGTGATTCATAATGTTCTACCCCGTGCATCTCTGGATCTTTGGGTTTTAGTTTCAGGTGGGCGTGCATCTATGACTTCCAACCTAGAAAGTAAGTCGCCATTGCACAAGCCAAGGATTAATACGAGTTATGAAGCCCTATGAGATCTTTCACTTCACAATCCCAGAATCAGAAGAATATAATTTTATGGATGTAGATGAATCTGTTGACTTGTCTTGTTCTGAAATTAAGTCTTCAATCTAGTAGTCACATCCACATTGAAAGTGAGTGAAAGATTCAAATAGAGGACCTTTTCCAGATAAAGAGCAAACTTAACCTCTTATCTAATAACCATATATTCATATATTATATTGAATAGCACGTGTTCTGTTTGTTTGTTAAGAGAGTCTGTTAGAGTTTTAAGAGAATCTATTAGTTTGTTAAGAGAGTCTGTTAGTTTACTATATAAGCACTATTTCATTGTAATCAGTTTTACAGATAATCAATACAAAGCCTTCTATTCTCAGACTTCTTCTTCTTCCTCCTTCTTCTTTCCTCAATATTCTCTTACTGTTATCATGATATCACGAGCTTAGGTTCGATTCTAAGGTCTATTCACTTCCGCATTCTCTTCCTTCTCATTCTCTGCCTCCTCCCTCTCGTGGTTTTTCTTCTGGTCGTGGAAGGTTTACTGGCGGTCGGAATCAACAATCTCAGTTTCGCTCATCTGGTTTTCGTGGTGCTCCCTCTTCCAATTTTGGTGATTCTGGTTCATACAAAGTTGTGCCAGAATGTCTAATATGCAGCAAACGAGGTCATACGGCGGCGAACTGTTATTTTCGACATGCTCCCTCTTCGGATGCTTCTTCACTTGTTGTTGAGTGCCAAATATGTGGCAAACGAGGGCATGCTGCTTTGGATTGTTATCACCATTCTAACTATGCTTTTCAAGGGCAAGCACTGCCATCCTCCTTAACTGCTATGACGGCTCAGTCTTCTTATTCTCCAGAGCAGGTCTGGATTGCTGACACAGGATCATATGGTTGGAAATGCCTCTCAACTGCATAATATCACTTCTTGTGATGTGCCTGAGGATGTCACTGTTGGTAATGGGGAAGGTTTGGAAATTCTTAATCTTGGCACTACTTCTATTTCTTGTGCCAATACCAGATCTTTATCTCTGCCATCTGTGTTTCATGTTCCGAAACTTAAAGCCAATCTTTTATCGGTCCATCAATTGTGTAAAGATAACAATTGTCTTATCACCTTTGATGCCTCTGGTTTTTGCATACAAGACAAGCTCACCAAGCAAATTGTTCTTCAGGGCAAGAGTAATCAAGGTCTCTATCACATTCCTCTAGCTACTTCTTCTGTCTTGACTCATGCTTCTTGCTTTTCTTCTGCTCCAGTTGCCTATCTTGGCCAACAAATTAAATCCTCTCTTTGGCATAAAAGGTTAGGTCATCCAACAAATGAAGTTGTGAAACTAATGCTTCGGGACTCTGCTGTGTCTGTTGCTACTGATTCTGTTTCTGCCCTATGTTCTGCTTGTTTGCATGACAAAATGCATAGGTTGCCTTTTCCTAGTGAGCATATTAGGTCTAAAATAGCTTTTCAGAGGATCCATAGTGATGTATGGGGTCCCTCTAGAAATAAATCCATAGATGGATATCGCTGTTATGTCTCATTTGTTGATGAATGTACTGGTTTCCTGTGCTTTCCTGTGGCTTTTTCCACTATTAGAGTTGAAGAAATTCTTGCATCTGTCAAAGTCTATGATAAGAGAGAGGACCTACATGATGAAAGGGATAAATTGGCAGGAACTGAGAAAGCCTTTAGCAGTCTTAGAGTTGGAAATAATCAAGCTTCTGGAGCTAACAAAAGTTCTCAGGGAAAGCAAAATCAAAAATGGCAAGGACAGAACAAAAAGGGCTCAAATTGGTCTCAAGGTGGAAACTTTAACAACAATAATGGCTCAAATTGGAATAATGGCTCTGGAGGGAATTGGAACAACAGTTTCAATTCACAAAACAAGCAAGGAAGTAGTAGTCAAGGAGGTGTGAAACCACAGTGCCAAGTCTGTCAGAAGTTTCATTTTGGTGTGTGCAGGCACAAAGGCAAACCTAGATGTGGAAAATGCAATAGGTTTGGTCATTTAACTAAGGACTGTGACAATGGCAAACAAGTTGCAAACTGTGCAAAGGAGGAAGAGGTAACCACAGGAACAATGTTCTATGCTTGTCATGCAAGTTCAATTGCATCAAGCAAGTCTGTGTGGTTTGTTGACAGTGCTTGCAGCAACCACATGACCTCTCAAGAGTCCTTGTTGATCAATCTTGATAAATCAGTGACCTGCAAAGTGAAAATGGGCACTGGTGATCTGGTTCAAGCCACAGGAAAAGGGACACTTGTAGTTGAGACAAGAAAAGGGAGAAGATATATAAATGAGGTGCTGTTAGTCCCTGGTCTAGATGAGAATTTGTTAAGTATAGGACAAATGATGGAGCATGGGTACTACATTCTATTTGGAGGAAACTATGCATTAATATGTGATGACAACATCCTTGACAATGTTGTTGCCAAAGTAGCAATGGCTGGAAATAGATGCTTTCCATTGTCTATGGAATCTATCTGCTCAATGGGAATGAAAGCAGCAGTACAAGAAGATCCATGGATTTGGCATAGAAGATTGGGGCATTTGAATTTTGCAAGCATGAAAAAAATGCAGCAAACACAAATGGTGTTAGGCTTACCTGATTTCTCAGAAAAAGAAGGTGTATGTGAAGGCTGTGTGTATGGTAAAAGCCACAGAGAACCATTTGAGAATGAGAAGCCTTGGAGAGCTAAGAATCCACTTGAGTTGATACACACGGATGTATGTGGTCCAATGCAAAATGAGTCCATTGGAGGAAATAAATACTTCATCACATTCATTGATGACTATTCAAGAATGTGTTGGGTATATTTTCTCATAAACAAGTCAAGTGTGATAAGTGTGTTCAAAAAGTTCAAAGCTTTTGTTGAGCTACAAAGTGGATTCAATTTAAAGAAACTAAGAAGTGACAGAGGTGGAGAATACACTTCACATGAATTCCTTGAGTATTGCAGTGATCTTGGCATGGAGAGGCAATTGACTATTGCCTACTCACCTCAGCAAAATGGGATTGCTGAAAGAAGAAACAGAACCATTTGTGAAATGGCAAGATCAATGATGACTGAGAAGAAAATTCCTGTAAAGTTCTGGGCTGAAGCAGTTGGTACTGCTGTGTATCTGCAAAACAGGTGCTATACCACTTCAGTTACAGACAAAACTCCATTTGAAGCTTTCACAGGAAGAAAACCAGGTGTAAAACACCTGAGAGTGTTTGGAAGTATCTGTTACAGTCACATTCCATCAAATCTTAGACAGAAGTTTGATGACAAAGCAAGCAAAGGAATTTTTATGGGTTATGGCAGCTGTGAGAAGGGTTACAGGATCTATATTCTCCAAACTGAGAAGATCATACTCTCTAGAAGTGTTGTTTTTGATGAGAACAAATCCTGGAATTGGGAAAGCAAGCAAGATGAAACTGTCCATGTGACTCCCATCTTTGAAAATGGAGGTTCTGAGATAATTGAACCAGAAGGAACCTTTCATGAAACTCACAGCATTGCTTCACCAAATCTGAATCAATTAATCTCAGATGATGAACATGTCTCTGAAAGCAATGACAGTGGTACCAGTCAAGGGTCAACTCCAAGCAATACACTAGTAAAGCTGAAAAGTTTGGAGGACATTTATGCAAGATGTCACATGACCATTATTGAACCTGAAACTTATTATGAAGCTGTTGAAGACAAAGCATGGAAGGAAGCAATGGATGCTGAGATTGAAACTATTGAAAAAGAATGGAAATTGGGAGCTAGTGGAAAGGCCTACAGATAAACCAGTCATAGGAGTCAAATGGGTGTTCAAAACCAAGCTCAATCTTGATGGAACAGTTCAAAAACACAAGGCTAGGCTTGTAGCTAAAGGGTATGCTCAGAAACCTGGTATTGATTATAATGAAACCTTTGCCCCGGTGGCAAGGTTAGATACAATTAGAACTTTGATTGCACTTGCAGCACAAAAGGGTTGGAAGTTGTTCCAATTAGATGTTAAGTCAGCCTTCTTGAATGGAGTACTTGAGGAGGAGGTTTACACTGAGCAACCAGAGGGGTTTGAAGTGAAAACAGCAAGTCATAAGGTCTATAAATTGAAGAAGGCTCTCTATGGTTTGAAGCAGGCTCCCAGAGCTTGGTACAGTGAAATTGACACCTATCTAACTAGCTGCAATTTCAAAAGAAGCACCAGTGAGGCCACCTTATATACCAGAACTGATGAAGAAGGAAAACTGATCATTGTCTCTATATATGTTGATGATATAGTTTATACTGGAAACAGTAATGCTTTGCTTAGTGAGTTTAAAAGGGACATGATGCAGAAGTATGAAATGACTGATTTAGGACTCCTACATCATTTCTTGGGAATGGGAGTTCTACAAACTGAAAATGGGGTGTTTATTCATCAAAGCAAGTATGCAAAGTCCTTGCTTGTGAAGTTTGGTCTCGAGGATTGTAAGTCAGTAACAATTCCTCTACCCACTGGTGAGAAACTAAAGAAAGTTGATGGAAGTCAGTTGGCTAATGAAGGTTTGTTTAGAAAAATTGTTGGCAGCCTGTTGTATCTGACTGCAACCAGGCCTGATATAATGTTTGCAGCCAGTTTGTTATCAAGATTCATGCATAGCCCTACAAAGAAGCACATGGGAATTGCAAAAAGGGTTCTCAGATACATTCAAGGCACTCTCAGCTATGGCATTGAATTTACAAGGGACATGAATGTTGTTCTGATTGGTTTTTGTGACTCTGATTGGGCTGGCAGTGAAGATGACAGTAGAAGCACATCTGGATATGCATTCAGTTTTGCTAGTAGAGCTTTTTCATGGGCTTCAGTCAAGCAAAACACAATTGCATTGTCAACTGCAGAAGCATAATACGTCTCAGTAGCTGAGGCAACTGCTCAAGCTATCTGGCTAAGGTTTGTGTTGGATGATTTTGGTGAAATGCAACCTGATGCAACACCATTGTTTTGTGACAACATGTCAGCAATATCAATGGTCAAAAACCTTGTTTTCCATCAGAAAACAAGGCACATAAACCGAAGGTATCATTTCATAAGGGAAGCTTTACAAGAAGGGGTGATTGACATGAGATTCTGCAGAATTGAAGAACAGTTGGCAGACATTTTTACAAAAGCTCTGCCCAAAGATCGATTCAATTATTTGAGGTTGAAGCTTGGAGTTAAACCAGTAAGCAGCTTAGGAGAGGCTGTTGAGAGTTAAGCTGCATACTAGTCTTGAATCAAGTTGTAGAAGTTAATCCTGCAGATTGACAGTGAAGAGGATGAAGAATCGAATGAGCTGAAGAACTTTCCTTTTATAGTAATAGCTGTTAGGATATATCCAACGGCTAGTTTTCTTACTATTTTGAGAAACTCTACAGCTAAGAATGACAGCTATTCTTAGTCCTTTCTGCTGTAATGATTTCTAGCCTAGGTGTAAGAATCATAGCCTCCAATGACCTTGAATGGTTGGAGATGAGTCCTTGTGTCCTAGTTTTTAGGATATGTTTTTTGGCTGCTTGTGTCATGCATATAGAGTGGTTTTTGACTCTGATGCAATATAACAAATATAGATTGAAACATTCTCTTCTTTCTGTGTTTTTTCCTCTCAGCATACGTTTCATAAAAAGGCTTATTTTTGTTCAATAGATCTGTAAACAGAAACCAGCAAGCAAAATACAAAATTCTAACAAAAACTTGCCACACTAACCAAAAGTGAGGCTAGCACACATGACCACGAAACCACGAATCCAATCCCCCACAGCAAACCACCCTAATGAGCCAACACATCAACCGAACACCACCAGACCTAGCCAGCAGAGGCGACAGGCCATGACGAGCCCCTCACCGCAGACCCAAGCAGGCAAGGAAAGAGACGAGTCGCTAAAACTCACGCTGACAAAAAACCTAAACCCTAGTTTCTATGTAACGGCCCTCCTCGGGTATGAGAGAGCATCTCAGGGACATGACGTTAAGTTTCACGTTAGTTGGGTTAGGGTAATTATTATTTTTAATTAGGAGTAAATTTGATTTTTGCTTGAAGAATGATGTGTCAATTTTTTAGTCCCTTAGATTAAAATTTAATGAAGTGGCATGCAAAGGAAAAAATTCAAGCAGATCATGAAAAAGAAAATCCAAGCAGAGGATCCAGATCCATATTTTATACCCTTCTTTTTGGCAATAGGAATGCCAAAAAAGAGTCCATTGTAAGCTTTATAAGGTCACACTCGTTGAACTTGGCTGGGACTCTGAGACAAATACCAAGATCAATTAGAACAATTATTCTGAAGTTTATACATATGTGATTAAGATATCCTATTTTAGCATTAAAGTCATAATATAATTAAGAGTTGGACATAGTCATCCTGTTACTTGGTGATTAAGTTGAATTCTAATAGGATTGTAATGGGAGTATCCTATTAGAATTACACCAACTAAAGCTCATTATAAATAGGATAGATCCCTGCCTCGGTCAATTACCGAATCACAAAACTTCTTGAGTCCCATTGAGATAGAGTGATATATAGAGCTTGTTAAATAGGTGGAAGACTTGCCTACTGAAACAATGGTTTCTTCTATAGGTATTTTGTGTATTATTTGTATGTCTACTAAGATGTTATAAGACTAACATGTGGTATCAGAGCTCAGGTTTTGTCATACTTATAATACCTATAAAGGCAGCAGCGTTTGTAGAAGGATAAACCAGATTCTACAGTTTTTTGTTATAGATTTAAAGATTACTTTTATGATTGGGTTTACTAACCATTATGCAGGAAATTATATAGTCAATCCAAATAGTTCCAAAAGGAATATCATAATCAACTAAAATAGCCAAAGCAATTTTTGTTGGTTATGATATATCAATTGAACAAAAGAAAAGGACTGAGTCTGTAATACATATTGAGATATAGAGAATAGTTTTGCCAAAGTAAAGATGTTCTATATGTTTTGGTATGTGTTAGCATAAAATAGTGCATGGTTTATGAAAATTGTTTTGAAATTTTCTACTCAAAAATACAAAAGTCTCAATTAAAGTCAATTAGCATGTATCTGTGCATTGGTTTTATGATCAAGTATTGCATATTAGAAATTCAAAACAAATGAATCCTAATATATTTCCAATTTTGGGGAAAAGATAATTTACTCTAGCATGTCCTATTATGCAGCTTTGAACCCATTCTCTGAGTTACCACGCAATTGTTCCATTGACTGGGACAAACTATAAGTGGAAAGAGTGTTGAAGTTTCTATAGAATCGTAGATATTCTTGCACACAAAGTATATGAGACAAGGTTTTAGAGAGAAAACGAGAGGGAGAGAATCTGTTAGAGAGAGATGAATGTAATCATGCACACTGTATTCATTTCTAACAGAACATTCCTTTTGTACAACAGAGAATATGATCTCAGCCAGACAATTTAGTGTCCGCAATATGAGCTGCACACTTGGCATGAGCTAGGACCTATGAGACCTACACTCTAGAAACAAATCTAAGCCTTACACCTGTCAACTAACAAACTTAAACCAGTAACTAAATTTACATTTCAACATTCCCTTCTAAATTGTTAACTGGTTTAACACCAAGCAATCCTCTAAGATAGTTAAACCGATCTTTAGACAGAGCTTTAGTGAAAATGTCAGCCACTTGTTCTTCAGACCTGCAGTATCTCAAGTCCACAACTCCATCTTGTAAAGCATCTCGGATGAAATGATACATGCGGTTGATGTGTTTGGTTTTCTGATGGAAAACAGGATTTCTTGTCATTGCAATGGCAGAAGTGTTGTCCACCATTAATGGAGTTGCATCAGTTTTCAATTCTCCAAAATCCTCTAGAACAAACCTCAACCATATTGCTTGTGTAGTAGCTTCACTTGCACTGACATACTCAGCCTCAGCTATGGAGAGAGCAACACTATGTTGCTTGACTGATGCCCAAGAAAATACTCCACTGCCAAAAGAGAAAGCATAGCCAGAGGTGCTTCTCATGTCATCTTGGCTTCCTCCCCAATCACTATCACAATATCCAATTAGAATGGCTTCTTTTCCTTTTTGATATTCAATACCAAAATCAATGGTGCCTTGAATATACCTCAGCACTCTCTTGGCTGTTCCATAGTGTTTCTTTGTTGGACAATGCATGAATCTAGCTAATAGGCTAGCTGCAAACATTATGTCTGGTCTTGTAGCTGTCAAATACAATAGGCTGCCCACAATATGTCTGTACTCACTCTCATCTGCAGGATCACTTCCATCATCTTTGCACAATTTTTCAGTTGCCACCAGAGGAGTACTGACCGGCTTACATTGCTTCAAACCAAACTTGTCCAGCAAAGTCAGAGCATACTTCTTTTGATTTATGAAAATGCAGGATTCAGTTTGAATCCCTGCCATACCAAGGAAATGATATAAAAGGCCTAGATCAGTCATTTCATACCTTCTCATCATTTCAGTCTTGAATTCATCAATTAATTCTTCACTGCTGCCTGTATACACAATGTCATCAACATAGATTGAGACTATTAGAGTTCCAAAGTCTTCCTTAGTCTTGCAATACAAAGTAGCCTCACTTGTGCTTCTGACATAACCACAACTAACAAGATAGGCATTGATTTCCTCATACCAGGCTCTTGGAGCCTGTTTCAAACCATACAAGGCTTTCTTCAACTTGTACACCTTGTCTTCATAGTTTGTAGTTACAAATCCATCCGGTTGATCTACATAGACTTCCTCCTTAAGCACACCATTTAGGAATGCAGACTTGACATCTAACTGGTATAATTTCCACCCCTTTTGAGCTGCCAAAGCTATGAGAGTTCTAATTGTGTCAAGTCTGGCCACAGGAGCAAAAGTCTCATTAAAGTCGATTCCAGGCTTTTGTGCATAGCCTTTGACCACCAGCCTAGCTTTATGCTTCTGTATTGAGCCATCAAGGTTCAATTTGGTCTTATAAACCCATTTCACACCAATCACAGGTTTATCACTTGGTCTATCAACTAGTTCCCAAGTCTCATTTTTCTCAATCATTTCCATTTCTGCTTCCATTGCCTTTTGCCAAGCTTTATCCTTTGATGCTTCAGCAAAGTTCTCTGGCTCAATGATGCTCATATTGCATCTAGCATAAATCTCAGTGATGTCTCTAAGCTTTACAGGTGTAGAACTTGGAGAATCACTTGGTGAAGTAACATTAGTAGCAGCTGTAGTTACTTGAGGTGGACTGGAAATGTCTATCATTGTTTCTTCATGCTCCTCTTCACTACTTCTGGAAGTGTCTTCAGGCCTAATCTGAACTGTGACAGAATCAACAGTTTGTGTGTCCCAATCCCATAGTGAGTTCTCATCAAAGATCACACTTCTAGATGTAGTGATCTTGTTGGTTTGCAAATTGTACACTATGTACCCCTTTTCACATTTGCCATAGCCAACAAAAATGCACTTAACAGCTGCATCTTCCAGTTTAGACCTCAACTGATTAGGCACATGATAGAAACATATAGAACCAAACACTTTTAAGTGTTTAACCCCAGGCTTTCTTCCACTAAAAGCTTCAAATGGAGTGACATTATCTAAAGCTTTTGTGGGGCATCTATTCCGGATATAGACAGCTGTATTCACTGCCTCTCCCCAAAATGTGTATGGTAGTTTCTTCTCTTTCATCATTGTCTTGCTCATCTCAACAATGGTCCTGTTCTTTCTCTCAGCAACCCCATTTTGCTGAGGTGAATAGGCCACGGTTAGTTGTCTTTCCAACCCAATTTCTTCACAAAACTGCAGAAATTCAGCAGAGGTATATTCCCCACCTCTGTCACTCCTAAGTTTCTTCAGTTTGTATCCACTTTGTAGTTCTACCATAGCCTTAAATTTCTTGAAAATATTAAAAACTTCTGACTTGAATTGCATGAAGTACACCCAGCACATTCTGATGCAGTCATCAATGAAAGTCAAAAAATATTTGTTTCCACCTATTGATGTGGTCTGCATTGGACCACAAACATCTGAATGAACCAGCTCCAGAGGTAAACTAGCTCTCCAAATTTTCTCTTTACCAAAAGCCTCTCTGTGGGATTTTCCAATTGCACAGTCTTGGCAAATTCTGTTTGCATTTCCGATTTCAGGCAGACCATAGACCAGCTCCTGTTGTTGTAACAACTTCAGACTCTGCATATTCAAATGGCCAAACCTCCTATGCCAATACCAAGTGGATTCTTCAATTGTTGCTTTCATAGCCACTGATTTTGCATATTTCAATGACAGTGGGAAGCATCTGTTTCCTGTCATGGAAACCTTTGCCAGCAGATTTTCCATTGACCTGTCATCAAATATTTCAACCATAGAATCACCAAAGACAAGATAGTAGCCATGCTCTACCATTTGACCTACACTAAGTAAGTTTTCATCCAATCCTGGTACAAGCATAACCTCTTTGATATATCTAGGCCCAGCTTTAGTGTCAATCACCAAAGTTCCTTTTCCAGTTGCTTCCACTAAGTCTCCAATGCCCATTTTTACCTTTGCAGTGACTTTGGTGTCAATATTGACTAGAAGGGATGCTTGTGAAGTCATGTGGTTGCTGCATGCACTGTCCACATACCACACACCATTATTTTTCACTATGGCAGCAGCATGACAAGCATAGAACATGTTGCCTTCTTCCTCCTTGTGTGATGCATAGTTAGCAGCTTCTGGGTTTCCCTTGCAGTCTTTGGCTATATGACCAAACCTATCACATTTATAACATTTAGGTTTGCCTTTAAACCAGCAGACACCATAGTGCAATTTGTCACAGGTTTTGCAAGGCACCTTTGCTCCCTCAGTCTGACATTCCTTTTTAAAATTGTTTTCAGACTTTGAGTCCCACTTCTTCCCTTTCTGAGATTTCCAATTCTTTTTGGATTTGGAACCCCCTGCCTGTCCTGTGTTAGACTGATCTTTAGAGCTCACATTCAAACTAGAGAAAGCCTTCTCAGTCACTCTCTCATTATGCCTCTGCAGCCTTTGTTCATGAGATTTTAGAGATCCTATAACCTCTTGAACCCCTATAGTTTCTGTATCTTTTGTCTCCTCTATAACCTCAGCAATGGAATCATATTCTCTGGATAAACTAATCAAGAGTTTCTGAACAATTCTCTGTTCAGTTAACTCTTCACCATAAGCCTTCATTTGATTTACTAGCTCAAGCAATTTAGTGACATATCCGGACAATGATTCATCATCATGCATACGAGTGTATTCAAATTCTCTCCTAAGAGCTTGAAGTTTCACAGATCTTACCTTCTTGTCTTCTCTGAATTCTTGCTGCAGGATTTCCCATGCTTCCTTGGCTGATTCCTTCAAAGCAATTCTGGGAAAAATATCATCAGAAACTGCATTCTGGATCAGACCCAATGCCTTAGCATCTTTGGCAATATTTTCTTCCAAAACAAGCTTTTGAGCTGCTGTCAGAGCTTCTCCTTCTTCCTTCTTCACAGGTTGCTCATATCCATTCTCAACCATATCCCACAGCTTGTGAGATTTGAAGATTGTGCACATCTTTATTCTCCAGAAATCTAGTTGCTTCCATTGAAGATGGGAGCACAAAGCTCACTCATGCTAGATCCAGCCATGTGAGACTAGATAATGCTTCCTTCAGCTGGATTGATTTCACTACGCCCACTCTCAGATTAGAACCTTCGCTACTGATACCATGTTGAAGTTTCTATAGAATAGTAGATATTCTTGCACACAAAGTATATGAGACAAGGTTTTAGAGAGAAAATGAGAGGGAGAGAATCTGTTAGAGAGAGATGAATGTAAAAGTCATAGGAATTATGAATATGGATCTTGCCTTCAGAGAAGATGAACCAGCAAGACCAGCAGATGGAGCAAGTGCTACTCGGAGACCGAAGTATGAAAAATAGCAAAAGGCAAATAGGGTTGCACTGATGATCATCAAAAGATCTATGACTGATGCTGTTCGAGGAGGGGTTCTTGATCTCAAGGTTGCAAAAGCTTATTTAGGTGCAATGGAAAAAATGTTCCAATGATCTGAGAAAGCAGAAATCAGTGTGCTTATGTGTGAACTGGCGATGGGGCTGGAAGCGTCAAGGAGTACATTCTGAAATTAATTCAAATGTCCAGCAAACTGAAGGAACTAGAGGTATCTCTCTCTGATGTTTTTCTTCTGTACACCACTCTCAATTCATTGCCTGTTGAATTCACTACACTAAAATCAAGTTACAATGCTCAAAGAGAGAAGTGGAATTTGAATGAACTCATAGAAATATGCATTCAAGAAGAAGATAGGATCATAAGGGAAAAAGTGGATCTCACAATTAACATGATAACCAAAATCAACCCTCCAAAATCCTACCTAAATGAGTCTGCCAAAAGGGAGCCAGTCAAGAATGCTCACTCCCCTAAAAATACCAATGACTTTAAGGCTAACAAAACATCCAAATTTAAGTGTTTCTTTTGTAAAAAGCCAGGGCACATGAAGAAAGCTTGTCATAAATACAAGCGATGGTTAGAAAAACAAGAAGCTAAAGGTAATCTATAGTCTTTTGTCTGTTTTGAGTCTAATCTAGTTGACATCCCTCCTAATTCCTGGTTACTTGATAATGGTTGTTCTGTCCATGACTTTGCAGGGCTTTCTAAGAAAGAGAACTCCAAATAGGAATGAAGTCCATGTCTTCGTAGGGGATGGAACAAAGGTTGAAGTCAATGCAGTAGGAGTCATCAATCTTCAGCTAGGATCAAGTCATTGTTTAGAGCTAGATGATATCGTCTATGTACCTTCCATGAGAAGGAATCTTATTTCAATTTCTAAGTTAGTTTTGTCCAAATATTCTTTTCAATTCAATAAAGACGGCTTCAGTTTGTTTCATAATTCAATTCTAGTTGCAAAAGGCCCTATTAAATGTGGTTTATTTCACTTATATTCCATTCCATCTACTCTAAACATTGAAATCATTCCAAATCCAACTCAATCTGCTAGGCTTTGGCATCATAGGTTAGGTCACATCTCAAAAGATAGAATCCAATGCCTAGTTAAAGAACAAGTCCTGCCACCATTAGACTTATCTGATCTAGATGTCTGTGCCAATTGTATTAAAGGGAAATTAACTAAGGCAAGAAAGAAAGGTTCAAACAGAAGTGGTCAACTCTTAGAAATAATACATACAAACATATGTGGCCCTTTTCCTATGCAAACTCTAGAAGGCCATAGATACTTCATAACCTTCATAGATGACTACTCTAGGTATGACGACTTGTTTCTCATTACAGAAAAATTTAGTACTCTGGAAGCTTTAAAATTTTTTAAAACAGAATTTAACTGACAGTTGGAACTAAAGATAAAAGTTGTTAGGTCTGATAGGGGAGGACAATACTATGGAAAATTTGATCAACTGGCAAACACCCTCGACCTTTTGCTAAATATTTGTAGGAATGTGGAATTGTTGCACAATACAACAATCCAGGAAATCCAGAGCAGATTGGTGTAGCTAACAGAAGAAATTGAACACTCAAGGATATGGTGAGGAGCATGATATGCAATCCCAGCTACCTAACTACCTGTGGGGCAAGGCAATAAGGACAGCACACTACATCCTAAACCATGTACCAAGTAAGGGATTATCAAGGACCCTATTTGAGATATGGACTAATAGAAAGCTGAGCCTCAACCATTTGCATATATGGGGGTAAAAGGCAGAAGCAAAAGTCTACAATCCACAAGAGAAGAAATTGGATCCCAAGAACGTAAGTTGTTTTTTTGTAGGTTATCCAGAGAAGACAAAGGGGTACATATCTTATTGTCCAAATCATACAACAAGGCTTGTGGAAACAAGTAGGACAGTTTTTCTAGAAAATGCCCATGAAGAAAGGAATGCCATAGATTTCTTTTTTGAAGAGCTGGGTGAAATTGCAATTGAGCCCGCAAAGCAAAGTGTGCAAGTTCCGCATATAAGTGAAATACAAGGAGAAGATGATGAAGATTTAGAACCTAAACAGGAACATGGGAATGAAATTCAAGTCCAGGAAACTCAAAACGTGAACAATGAAGTAGTTCAGCCACAAGAAGTACCATCCCCATACACTAGTAAAAAAACAACGTGCGCGACCAAATTTTGCACGACGAAAAACTATTCGTCGCTCAAAATCCCTTTGCGCGACGAAACTTGAAACTTCGTCGATCAAAGTCTTGCGCGACCAAATTTTGGGCGACGAAAAATAATTCGTCGCGCAAAGTCACTTCGCGCGACAAACTTTTGCGCGACGACAATACATCGTCGCTCAAAGTCTTGCGCGACCAATTTTGCGCGACGAAAAATAATTCGTCGCTCACAGGAACGGGAAGTGACTTTGGGCCACGAAAAATAATTCGTCGCTGAAAGTGACTTTGAGCGACGAAAAGTAAACTTCGTCGTGCAAAGTCCTTATAAAAATAAAAAAATAAAAAAAATATTTTTAAAAAATTTTTCCATGACGTAATCCAAACATTTTGTCACCTAAACCAATTTATTTTTGTTTTTTATTTTGTATGCATAACACTTAAGAAATTAAACGGTATATATATTTATTAAGTAGCTTTAAATTTATTATTTCAGTTCGGATCGAATTTTTGTTAGAAAAATATATTATTGTAGTTCGAATTAGGTTTTTGTTAGAAAATATATATTTTAACTTGATGATTGAATTAATTCATTGTATTCATATAGGGTCAAGGAGTGTAGCTGTAAAAAAATCATCAAAATTGGAGTTAAAATAACCGTTAAATCGTGATTTTTCATTATAACCGTCGAAAAGTTTTGTCCCATTACTTGATCTCTGAATGTTTATTTTTTCCGATTTTTGGCGTATATGATCTCGAAGTATAAACAAACAAGTTTGACGGTTGGATCGTTGAAACTAGTTTTTTTGAATGCATATACCATCAAAACAATATATTCACTAACAATTAAGAGTTTATTTATACTTTCGTTAAATATAACATAAGATTTTGTGGTATCCACTATTGTAAATATTTTAAATTGAAGATCAAATTCAGTCATTGTATTCATATAGGGTCAAGGAGTGTAGCTGTAAAAAAATCATCAAAATCGGAGTTAAAATAACCATTAAATCATGATTTTTCATTTATAACCATCGAAAAGTTTTGTCCTGTTACTTGATCAATGAATGTTTATTTTTTCCGATTTTTGGCGTATATGATCTCGAAGTATAAACAAACAAGTTTGACGTTTGGATCGTTGAAACTAGTTTCGTAGAATGTGTATGCCATCAAAACAATATATTCACTAACAATTAAGAGATTATTTATATTTTCGTTAAATATAACATAAGATTTTGTGGTATCCACTAGTGTAAATATTTTAAATTGAAGATCAAATTTAGTCATTGTATTCATATATGGTCAAGGAGTGTAGCTGTAAAAAAATCATCAAAATCAGAGTTAAAATAACCGTTAAATCATGATTTTTCATTTATAACCGTCGAAGAGTTTTGTCCCGTTACTTGATCTATGAATGTTTATTTTTTTCGATTTTTGGCGTATATGATCTCGAAGTATAAAAAAACAAGTTTGGCGGTTGGATCGTTGAAACTAGTTTCGTAGAATGCATATGCCATCAAAACAATATATTCACTAACAATTAAAAGTTTATTTATACTTTCGTTAAATATAACATAACATTTTGTGGTATCCACTAGTGCAAATGTTTTAAATTGAAGATCAAATTCAGTCATTGTATTCATATAGGGTCAAGGAGTGTAGCTGTAAAAAAAATCATCAAAATCGGAGTTAAAATAACCGTTAAATTGTGATTTTTCATTTATAACTATCGAAAAGTTTTGTCCCGTTACTAGATCTCTGAATGTTTGTTTTTTGCGATTTTTGGGGTATACAATCTTGAAGTATATACAAACAAGTCTTATGGTTGGATCGTTGAATGGTGTGTGTGTGTGTATATATATATATATAAAGTAGCTTTAAATTTATTTATTTTGTATGTATAACACTTAAGAAATTGAATAGTATATACATTTATTAAGTAGCTTTCACCATAATTATATTTTAAATCATAAAATAAAATATTTTTATTTTTTATTATTCATAACAATTATTTTTATAAATATTGTGCTACGAACCAATTTTTGAGAGACCAACAGTGCGTCGTGCAAAACTCAAAAAATTTGGGCGAGTACCAAAAATGGGACGCGGGTTTTTAAAATTAAAAAAAAAAAAACTTTAGACTTTGCCCGACCAATATATTTTTTTCGTCGCGCAAAAATTTGGGCGGGTACCAAAAATGGGACGCGGGAATTTTTTTATATAATTGTTCTAGACTTTGCGCGACCAATATGTATTTTTTGTCGCACAAAAATTTAAAAATTTTGGCGGGTATCAAAAATGGGATACGGGAATTTTTTTTTTTAAATAATTTTTTTAGACTTTGCGCGACCAATATTCCTATATTCGTCGCGCAAAACTTTGCGAGACCAATATGTTTCGTGTCGCAAAACTTTGCACGACCAATATATATTTTTCGTCGCACAAAAATTTGGGCGGGTACCAAAAATGGGACGCGGGAATTTTTTTATATAATTGTTTTAGACTTTGCGCGACCAATATGTATTTTTCGTCGCACAAAAATTTAAAAATTTTGGCGGGTACCAAAAATGGGATGCGGGATTTTTTTTTTTTCAAAAAATAATTTTTTTTAGACTTTGCGCGACCAATATTCCTATATTCGTCGCGCAAAACTTTGCGAGACCAATATGTTTCGTCGCGCAAAACTTTGCGCGACCAACAATATTTTCGTCGCGCAAAGTGATACGATTTTAAAAACCGAAATAACTCCTCCACCATTTTCTCAATTTCTTTCTCTACTCTTACCTCTCCTCTCTCTTTCCCTCTCCCCAAATCCAACCATTTCTCTCACACTCACTCCTCTCACTTAATCTCTCATCTCTCTCTTCACTATCTCTCACTCTCACTCACTCTCTCATCTATCTTTTCACTATCTCTCACTTTCTCATCTCTCTATCACTATCTTATCTAATTCTCTCACACTCACTTCTCCCTCTCATTCTCACTCACTCTCAATCTTGCCAAAAGGTATATTCTCTCCAAATTTTAAATTTTTTTCATTAATATGTGTTTTTGGAGTTAGTTTTGAGTTTGTGTGGGGTTTGGGGTTGAGTAAAGGGGAGAGATTGGAGTTTGGGTTGGATTTGTGGTATAACAATTTTAGGGGAGATTATGCATTCTTTTTTTTTGTTGTTGTTGTTATTTGACCATATTTGTTTTTTTGTAGGTAATCATCGAGACTTTGATGGCTAAAGTTGAGGATTAGGAAGCTATCAAAACATATCATCCGCCACTACCACCACAATACGCTTGTATTAGGATTTTATTATTGTACTTTGTTAATTTATGTGTACATTTTGAATATTATATATATATATATTTATTGGATAATTTGATCACTATTTTTCATATGTAATTTTATTTTGAATATGTCAATTTAAATTAAAGTAATTAAGAAAAATCTTACAATTAAATTAAATTTAAAAAGTAAAAATTTGAAAAAATTAATATAATTAAATTAATATCAATTTAAATTAAAGTGATTTAAAAAAAATCATACAATTAAATTACATTTAAAAAGTAAAAATTTGAATAAATTAATATTAAAGAAATAATAAAACAAAAAGTCAAAAACCTTACGCGACAAAATATTTTGTAGCGCAAACTATTAAATTAGTTTATTTTAATTAAAAAAATTTACAACACAAAAAATATTTCGTTGCGCAAATCTTTGTGCGACGTTAGTATTCGTCGCGCAAAACTCTAAAAATGTGGGTGGGTACCAAAAATGTGACGCGGGAATTTTTTATTGTTTATAAATCTTTTTGAGACTTTGCGCGACCAATGTTTTTTGTCGAGCAAAACTTTGCGCGACCAATGTGTTTCGTCGTGCAAAACTTTGTGCAACGGATATATTTCGTCGCGCAAACCTTTGCGCGACCAATGTGTTTCGTCGCGCAAAGTTTTGCGCGACCAATATTTTTTCGTCGCACAAAGTCACTTTGCGCGACCAATGAAAAAACTTGGTCGCGCAAAGTCTTTCTTCACGATCTTTGCGCGACAGATTCTGCGCGACGAAGTTTCTGTCGCGTTGAAATTTGTGCGACTACAATGTATTTTGCGCGACGAAATTCTCTTCGTCGCGCAAAGTGTAATATGTAGTAGTGATAGAGAAGATCTAACAAAAATAGAAAACAAGCAATATCCCAAGATTATGTAGTGTACTAAACCAAGACTCAGAGTTTATGGCTTTAGATTTTGAAGATCCCTTGTCTTTTAATGAAGCACTTAATAGTTCAGAGGTACTGAAGTGGAGAGAAGCCATGGAAAGTGAATTAGATTCAGTGTAAAATAATCAGGTGTGGGATTTAGTGTAGCTGCCAGAAGGAGTGAAGCCAATAAGGTGTAAATAGGTGTTCAAAACTAAGAAAGACTCAACAGGCAACATAGAAAGATTCAAGGCCAGACTAGTTGCAAAGGGTTTTACTCAAAAAGAAAGAATAGATTACAATGAAACTTTTTCCCCAGTTTCAACGGGGATAAGGGTGCAAAAACCCGAATTTAACAGGGGTGCCTCCCGTTCAGGAACAGGAAAAGAGAGAAGCACTTGCTGCGCATACTTATCCCAATTAGAATTAGAAAGAAAGGTTAACTATCCGCAAATGCCCTTCGACGAAAAGGCAAGATGCTTTTCATATTATCATGGCTTTTATAGCACAAGATGACCTGTTTTTACATCAAATGGATGTAAAGACAACCTTGTGAAATGGAAGACTGAATGAAGAAATATATACGGTGCAACCTGAGGGTTTTATAGTGGATGGAGAAGAGCATTTGGTTTGCAAACTCAAAAAGTCCATTTATGGACTGAAGCAGGCATCATGGCAATGGTACTTGAGAATAGATGAAGTTGTAAGCTCACAAGGCTTCACAGAGAATCCAGTGGACGAGTGTATTATCTAAAATTTAGTGGAAGCAATTTCATCTTCTTAGTACTTTATGTTGATGATATCTTACTGGCAACTAATAATAATGGGTTGGGTTTGTAGGAAAAAGCCAAAGGATCAAAGACTTGTACGTGAAAACCTTTCACTAAAGAATAGCAAGGAAGAAGAAACTCATGTAAGGGTAATTCGTGGCTTTAAACGTTTTGAGGTGGGTACACGTGCTAAGAGAAGTTCTTTCACAACTTATGTTTACGATGGTCTCTGCAAAGTAGACCATTTTTGGCAAGAAGGAGAAGAATTTGGCAAATTTGTGTTTAAATTTTTGTTGATAGAGGATACCGAGACAACCAATAATCACATGGGGACAAGTTTCGCAGAAGTCGAAAAAGCTTATGGTTCCAAAGGATATTGTTTGTAAAAACGACATATCCGAAGGGAAAGAGAAGATGCATATTCGCGTCGTCAATGCCATAAATAAGGAGAGCCCTCCATCTTTCAATTACATATGCAATATCATTTACCCAGAATCGAAGTCACGTCCTTGTGTGATGAAGAATGGCATTAGCCAACATGGCATTCAGTTTAATCTTGAGGTGTTTGGGACTAAATCAAAAGGATGGGGTGTTAGATCAAGATCGTATATTCCACATGGGAGTTTTGTATGTGAATACGTAGAGTAATCCTTCAAGATAAAGAAAGTAAACAAAGAATAGGCAGTGCTTTTCGAGATGCTTCTTCTCAACATGCCTTTTTTCTTATGTTACAAAGTTCTACTGGGGCAGACGTCTTTGTCATTGATGCCACACAACATGGGGAAGTGGGAAGATTTGTCAATCATAGTAGTCCTTCTCCTAATCTATTTTTACAAAGTGTCCTTTATGATCATGACGACGTGAGAATGCCACACATGATGTTATTTGCGAAGAAGAGCATACCACCGAAACAAGAGCTAACTTATGATTAAAATTCTTCATGAGCATCAAGTTATCTTCAAGATTCATCAGAACAAAATTTTCCTCCATTTGAATAAGTGCTTTTTTTCTCTCTTTATCTAGAAAGTGAGAATTTCGCAGCGCAAGCAGGTTCAGTTCCCACTCTTCCAATATCACTTGTATAAAAAAGAGTGAGAATTTTTAAATTAGTATTTATCTTAGCCACATATTTTATGGAACTATTTTTAGACCACTAATTGTGCTTGAACAAAAATATATAAAAAGAATTGGACCATATATATAACACTAATAGCAAATGTAAAACTACTCGTCAATATCTGTTTTTTTTATAAATATTATAATAAATGAACTACGCATTTGCAGCAACAGCAAACGACAATATTTAATCCATGCTTATAAAGACTTTTATGAACTTTTTTTAATGAGTGACTTTCATGAACTTCACATATTTTTAAGGGTTAACCTCTGAAGGTTTGGAGTCATTCTCAATATGGGTCTTGAGGTTTCAATTTCATCAATTTACACCACAATGTTTTCAAATTTGACCAATTTAAGCCTTCCGTTAAGTTGACCATTTGGTCATATATTAATTGATGACGTGTCTACTATGAGACTTACCTACTAACCAATTCCTAAAAATAATTTATATAAGATAATAAAATAACACAGAATTTAGGCAAAATTGTAACAATGGTCCCTCAAATAAGACCCCACTTTAATTTTCGTCTCTTAACCCCAAAAATTGTTGTAGTCATCCATCAATTAGATATCGCGTTGCACCACTTGTCCTTTCCATAAATTATATTAGTTTTTCCGTCAAAATTGATTACATATAATGCACGTAATATTTTTTTAAGGAGCAAATAAGACTTTTACCCAGCTACTATCCTCACCATTTCTTAGACAATGATTGATGATTTAGGAGTTGTGTTTGAGATGAAGGACATGGGTCGACTTGCCTATTTCCACCTTCAAATGTTTTACAATTCTACAGTTACAAGCTTATAGTGATGTTGACTACTCAAGAGCAAATTGCAGATGTGTTTACTAAAGGACTTCATAGTCCTATTTTCTTAAGTCACTGTATTAGTATGAGACTTGGAAATCCATAGCAGGATCCAGAGTTGCGTTTGAGGGGGAATGATAACAATATTAGTTAGTTTGTATTCAGTTAAGTTGTCACATGTTGTTAGTTACATTACTACATTTTACTATTTGCGCGACGAATACAAGTTCGTCGCGCAAAATGCAATAAAGTGATGGAAAAAAAGTTCCATCGCGCAAAAAATTGAAAACTTGCGTGACCAAAGTTTTCGAAGCGCAAAATCTCTTAGCGCGACAAATATGCACATTCGTCGCGCAAAGTGAGCGAAAAAAAACCCGGGTTTTTTGTTGGCACCAAACACTTGCGCCGCGAGAGCAATCATCGTGTAAGAAAACCTAGCGCGACAATGGGACACTTCGTCGCGTAAAGGTAAACACAAAACAAGGATCGATCCCGTTAATTGGCTGCGAAAACTCGTGCGACGACAGGTTTCGTCGCAAAAGACAACTTAGCGCGACAAAACCGTTTATCGTCGTGTAAGAAAACGAAGGATTTTTTTATTTTGGAGCCAAAATAATTTAGGGGGGATATTTTTTTTTTTTTGCGGGACGAATTAGTTTTCGTCACGTAAAGCTGATGTCGGTACATTCTTACGCGACAGAATTTTGTTTTTGCTCGACAAAAGTTTGTGCGATGAAAATATCATGCGTCGCACAAAAGTTTTATGTCGACAAGTTTTTGTGTGGAGAAAAAAATCGTTTTTTGCGACGGAACAATGGTTTTTCGCGACGGCATTTTGCGTGACGAAATTTATGATTCGTCGCGCAAAGTCCTTCTTCTTCATATCAGAATTCTGCCATTGCAGAGGCAGAAAGCAAAACAATTTTCTTTCTGCCTCTCTCTCAACCTCTATGCCGCTGCCTCTGCTGGAAATTAGTACGTTCATTGGGTAAATATTTTTTGTCGTTAGTTTATAAGTATTAATGTAAATTCGTACTAACGCTATTAATTTTGTTCTCGTTAGGGATATTTGTAATTAGCGATTGGTGGAGAACGATTGACAAGGTATTTTATTCGTTTTATATATTAAAAATGTTAAAGTTAGTTTGTTATGTGTATATTTTTTTTTGTGAAGTTATATTTATATTATGTTGTTAAATTGTGCGTGACGTAGCATAATGTGTTGTGATGTACGAAGTTAATTGAAATTAACTTCGTACTTTTATTTGTATGTTTAGTAACATTTAGTTTCCCGCTCGAGATTAGTTGGATTTCGTGCATGGATGCGTAAAGCATGACTGCGGTCCAATTAATTCTTGAATTGTCCCACTATTTGGACAGTTTGGTAATGCATAGTGTTGTCACGTAATCTACGGCTACATGATTAGGTTTCGATTGTGGAGATTTCGGTGTCATCTCGGTACGTTCTTCGGGTGGTACGTAGGTATTTATACCTATGCCCACCTCAAGAACTGTATCGAGATGCTGCCAAAATTCATCCATGTCGAAATCTAATCTCATGTAGCCGTAGGTTACGTGACAAGACTATGCATTCCCGAATGGGATAGGGCCCTTACCGGAGGCATAAGGTGACATTATAACTTCGTATGAAGTTGTTGTGATTGTTGTGTTGTGATTGTGGTTTCAGGAATTATGAGCAGAAGGTGGATACAGAACCCGAATAGATGCTCAGACGAATACTTGGATGGAATCGAGGATTTTATTGAGTTTGCACGTAGACACAACCCGGGTGCAACTAGAATCCGATGTCCTTGTAGGAGGTGTAATAACACGTTGTGGGAGACAATTGAAAATGTTGGATTTCATTTAGTAAGGAATGGAATGATTGAGACATATAGCATTTGGAACCTTCATGGGGAACAATTAGACCATGCTTCGTCTTCAAATGCCACAAGAATGGACAATGTTGAACCTATTGTGGATCCTAATGATCAAGTCATGGATATTATACAGGATGCTTTTCCATTTGCATCGACCAACATCAATCACGAAAGGGAAGATGACGTGCCAACACCAATAGACAGCGCGGAGTTTGAACAATATGAAAAACTGTTAAAAAATGCCAACCAAGAGTTATACCCGGGGTGCGAGAGCTTTTCCGTTCTCACGGCCATTGTAGAGCTAATGCACGAAAAAATAAAGTATCGTATGTCGAACCTGTGTTTCGATTACTTTTTGGGGGTTTTCAAGAGAATGCTTCCGACGGACAATTGTTTGCCGAAAGACCATAAACACGCGCAGAAGGTGTTGAATGGTCTTGGATTGGGTTATGAAAAAATTCATGCTTGCAAAAATAATTGCATGTTATTCTACAAGGAGCATGAAACGTTGGATACATGCCCTATATGCAATGAGTCGAGGTTCAAAATGACATCTCAGAATAGAACGACTAAGATCCCACAAAAAGTCATGCGTTATCTGCCCCTAAACCTAGGTTGCAGCGATTGTATATGTCGACGCATACTGCCACATACATGAGATGGCATAAGGAAAAACGGGTAGACGATGATGTGATGCGGCATCCTGCAGATGGGGAGGCATGGAAAGAGTTCGATCGAACGTTCCCCGAGTTTGCTGCTGATCCCCGAAATGTTAGATTGGGACTTGCCACTGACGGATTCAATCCGTATGGGGTTCTAAACCAACACCACAGCACTTGGCCGATTTTCGCATTCCCATATAATTTGCCGCCTTGGAAATGCATGAAAAAAGAATACATGATGATGACTGTTTTGATAACTGAGGATCCTGGGAGGTCAATCGATGTTTACTTAAGGCCGCTGGTTGATGAGCTGAAGGATTTATGGACAAACGGTGTTCGCACGTACGATAAATCAACTGGGAAGATGTTCACTTTGCGGGCAGCAGTTATGTGGACTGTGAATGATTTTCCAGCATATGCAATGGTTTCTGGGTGGAGCACAAAGGGTTATATGGCATGTCCTGTATGCAAGGAAGATGTAACTTCTGGTTGGCACGCTGGAAAAGTTTGTTACCTTGGTCATCGGAGATGGTTGCCATGGGACCACGAGTGGCGGGAAAAAGATAAAGAGTTCGACGGGAACACAGAGCGTCGCCTCAGACCTAGAGAATGGTCCGGTGATGAGATCTTGGAACAGCTGAACCGTTTGGATTTTGCTCCGTTCGGAAAAACAGTTAGTCGGACCAGACCTTCTACACATATGAACTGGACTCACAAGCCTATGTTTTTTGAGCTCCCATATTGGTCGAAACTCAAATTGAGGCACAATCTAGATGTGATGCATGTTGAGAAAAATGTATTTGACACATTGGTGGGCACGATTCTAGATATCGAGGGCAAGACAAAGGACACAATCAAAGCCCGTCTTGATTTGGAAAGAATGGGCATACGAAGGGGTTTATGGATGAACAGGGACAGTGATAAAGCTAGAAGGGATCTTGCATTCTTTTCTATGAAACCGAATGACAAAAAAGAGTTTCTAAAGTTTGTATCGTCTGTAAAGTTTCCCGATGGGTATGCTTCTAATATCGCACGTTGCGTGAATGTCGATGGGGGTAAATTTACTGGACTTAAGAGCCATGACTGCCATGTGTTTATGCAACGCCTACTTCCTGTGGGTATTCGACATCTATTGCCGGAAGATGTTGTGAAGCCAATCATGTTGTTGTCCAGATTTTTTTCCCAACTGACGGCAAAAACATTGCGAAAGACAGACATGTTTCAGTTGCGCCATGACATTGTCCAAGTCCTATGCAAGTTTGAGATGATATTTCCTCCAGCTTTCTTCACAAGTATGATGCACGTGATGGTTCACTTGCCAGAAGAGGCATTGCTTGCTGGTCCCGTCAACTATCGCTGGATGTATCCAATAGAAAGGTATATAATCCTTATCATTTGTGTATGCATCATTATCACAGGCTTGCTAATTTGTATCATATCGCTTTATTTTGACAGGCTTCTCGGAGAGCTGAAAAAAAGTGTACGCAACAGGGCGAAGCCCGAAGGATCAATTATAGAGGCTTGGGTTCAATATGAGTCGCTTACTTTCTGTGGAATGTATTTAAAAGATGTGGAGACGGCTTTCAATCGTCCTCAGCGTAATAACGACGGAGGTATGAGAAAGGAAAAACTTTCTGTTTTTGCCCAAAGCGCACGACCCTTTGGAGATCCTGGACGAGGAGAGTCGTTTTCTAGAAATGACATGGAGGTAGCGCATTGGTTCGTACTGAACAATTGTGATGAGATAATGGCATACTTAGATGAGCATGAAGAGATGATGAAGCGAGAACATCCATCACATTTAGTTGCCCAGAAACACCGTGAATTGTTTCCACAATGGTTTTTGGATTCTGTAAGTTATAAGTGTTTTGTATTTGACAAATATAAATTGTAGTATTTAATTTTGTCAGACTAACATGTGAATGGTTTTGTATTATATTAGGTGAATAAGTTGAAATCATCGAATTCCCCCACTTACAGTGATGAGTTATATAACTTGGCCTTCGGCCCGATTCGCGCTGAATTGTTTTCGGGTTGTTATATTAACGGCGTTAAATTTTTGGGGGCTGCACGAGATGACA
>NC_047651.1:7025525-7065955 GCF_902201215.1 Prunus dulcis
ACTCATACAAGTTATGATTGGAACTATGTGTCCCCTGATGCTGTGAGAGAGATACTAGACGATGGTGGTGACATGAATGAGCATAAGCACGTCAAAGCTGCTCGGAAGAAGCCGACCGATACGACTAAGTGATTGCGGCTACCGCTGTTCAGTTGGTTGAGGGTGATCGTGGTATTGCACAAATTAGAAGTATATTCCCTTAATGTCATTATCTAATTTAAAATAACACAAATATCAGTTTCATTTGCTTCATATATAATTATTGGGACTATGTATTGCAAGTCATCATGTGTTCCTTCTGTCTAACATTATATTTTGCAAATATCGAAATATTATTCAATAAGCAGTCAATATCACAGCAAGTTGGGAATCAGTAAAGTCTCATTATCATGTCCATTCACATTAAAGAGCTGGCGTACTTTTTCTCAAAAAAAACTGACACGTGAGTCATAAGTAACATAACATGTGCTATACATTGTTTAGTGAATGGTTTATGGTTTATTTATATATAATAAAATTCCAAATATTGCTGAATATTTATTTCGTCTATATCACTAGGGACATGAGTGACCATAAGCATGTGAGACCTGCTAAGAAGAAGCTGACCAATACGACCGAGTGATTGTGGCTACCGTTGTTCAGTTGGTTGGGGAGATCGTGGTATTGCTAAGAGGGAGCACATAATATGTTTTGCAATCAAATGTTCTTTTGTGTGTGGAATTATGAGTATTTATGTAAGTTAGTGTACCCTTTAATATTTTTCACCTAAGTATCGAAATGTAATTAGCTGCAATGTTATGTTTCTTTTTTACACGCTGCTTTCTATTTGCTCTGTTCCAACAAAGTGCTTCAAGTATCCTTCAGTTACAAAAGTTTACAAAATCGTGCCCCTAATAACCAGTTGGAAAAAGTGGCTACTGCTGGAAATCATTACTGGTAATGGAAACAACAGCTGGCTGCTGGAAATGCTGCATTAGCCTGTGATATAATCAATGAATCTCTGTTAAAACATAATTCACCCTAAACTACCCATTTTACATGGTAAAAGTCATTGCTTCTTCACATAACTCAAAATTTCATACTTTATCAAATGTCTATGAAAATTTCTAAATAGGGAGAAGACGTAAAATTAACATGTGTCCAAATTTCATGGCAAGAATGAAACCAAGCAAATTTTCATTTCAATTACCAGTGGACATAGTAAGAGCTCATCGGTGGACATGAACAAAAACACAATAATATTCAAAAACTGAATCTATAAAACTTCACCTGATCATTAATCTTCATAACAACCACATTTCGTCTAATACAAATATAAATCATTCAGTTGGTCCGTGCATCCTGTCAAAATCGTCGAATAATGGGTCACTACGATGTATTGGAGTTGATTCGTCATTGTTCGACGGTGATGTCCTGCATAAACATCAAACACAAGCACATAAAAAATTTACCTATTCAAATTTTAGATGTTATTACAAATAGTGTTAGCATCTTACGGTGTGTTCAAGGCTGGGCATTGTCTTCTATCATGACCAATGTGTCCACACTCCCGACAGTGTCTAATCCCTCGCTTCATTGCCTTTTCCTTTGCTCCCGTTACTCCTTTCGACCTTCCTTTGCACCTCACTCTCTTAGGGTCTTTCATATATTGTGTTTGAGAGCTGGACCCTCCAACTTCGTTATTACTTGGTCCATCCTTCAACAACTTCAACTTCACCTGCAAACTTTTTAGAGTCTCTGACAGTAGCTCACATCCTTCTTCACTCATTAATGCATCCTCAACCACATCTGAAGCAAGTCGAGACATTGTACTCTGCTTTATTAAAAGCCCAGGATCTGCACAGTCTTTAATTTCGTTGCCATTTGCATCTGACACCAATCCAGATTTCGCAGTTTTCTTCCACCTCTTCAAAATATATTTATCGGGCATATATTCAATCTGGTCCCTTCTGAACAATGCTAGGATGTGCTTGCAAATAATTCCAACAAATTCAAATCTTTTGCAGCTACACGATGCGTGGTCAGAATCTTTGACATATACGACTTCTGCCACTCTTGTTTCCCAATTTTTCCTTTCGCTCACGTTAAAGACAACTTTAGAAGCATCCTCTGTTTTGAGCTCTAGGAAACATGCTG
The DNA here is from genome assembly GCF_902201215.1 of Prunus dulcis. Lineage (NCBI taxonomy): Eukaryota > Viridiplantae > Streptophyta > Magnoliopsida > Rosales > Rosaceae > Prunus > Prunus dulcis. The sequence continues at coordinate 7,027,662 of NC_047651.1, forward strand.
TACTTTGTATTAGTTCTTGCTCAAACTTTTGAAACATTGTCCTTGTGTACAAGGTAGCCATTTGTTTGTTCATTGGCATCGGTAGAAGACATTGAGCCACTTCAAATGCATCTACGTGATCAGCAACTAACTCTTTTTCACGTTGATGAGAAAGTGCCCTCTCAAATCGTATTATGAAATCCATCAACGAATTTCTCCTTGATATGTATTGCTTGAAAAAACCATGAGAACCTTCCGCTCTTTGGCTGCTTGACATTCCAGCGGCAAAAAATTGTCGTGCGTAGGCTGGAACCCAAGATTCCCTTAAATCAAACATTGAACTTAGCCATGGATGGTCAATCAAACCAGCCTTTGTAACCACAATATTCCATTTTGCACCAAACTCATCCTTATTGTCAGTATCCCATATGGCTTTCTGAAATTTACGCCAATACTCCTTATAAGCGTCACGTGGTAACTTAACAGAGAACTTTGATGTGATGTGCCATATGCAAAGTCGATGAAATGTAGTCGGGAAGGCTATTGAAATCGCTATGGCCATTGCCGCATCTTGATCTGTAATGATCGCTTTAGGTTCCCCACCTGGCATGGCTTTCTTAAACTCCTCAAACATCCAAACAAACGACTCAGTCGTTTCCTTGCTCAAAAATGCGCATGCTAAGACAATTGTCTGACCATGGTTATTAACTCCCAACATTGGTGCAAATGTCAAGTCGTATCGATTCGTGTTGAATGTGGTATCGAATACAACAACATCTCCATAAAACCCATACGCCCGTCTAGAAGTTGCATCTGCCCAAAAACATCGACTAAACCTGTCATGGCCATCTCCCTCAATCTTGAAATAAAAAGCCTCATTTTTTTTCTGTTCAGCCATAAAATACTCGGTCACTAGTTCAACATCGTGGTTCCTCAGCTTCCCATTCACACTACATTCAAGATTGTAGATATCTTTTTTGATAAAACCGATTTTATCCATTCCTCCGGATTGCACCTCAAAAATACTTACCTTCTGATGAATGGGAATATTAACTGAACCCAACTGTTTTGTGAGTAGTTTTGTAGAATCTGAAATATGACGGTGTGATCTCAATAAATGCATTCTTTCTGAGGGTGTCATCCTATGATTGTGTCCCTCTGCAAAAAGAGAGATGATATACTTCTTGCTCCCATTTGTCTTCACAACCACAATCTTAGCTTTGCAATTGCATCTACTTATTCCCCGTTGTCTTTTTCTCTCCCGAGTTTCATCCCTCCTGTATGCACCTTGTTTGCAACATACAAATTCTTTCCTCAAAATCTCTTTCTTATTTTTCCCCCAAAAGCTGGAATGAAGTCGAATACCAAAGCCAGCCAAGAATGCATATCTATTATAGAAATTGTAAACGAGGTCAAGCGAGTCAAACTTCATCCCAACTGCTGGTGTTTCCTCATTTCTTACTTCAGGATATAAACCCTCCCATTAGCTATTGCACATTCATCACTCTCTGAGCCCCCAGACATTTTATCTACTTATATTATTGATCCACTTCTATATTACTGCATAGCAAATATTAATTCATTAATCGGTCATTACTGCATCACAACATATCAATGCATTCCACTTACACAAAACATTGCCCAAATTGACACAAAATACGCATAGCCTAACTTCCGATTATACAAAATGCAAGCAAAATTTCATAATAGTTACGTCATCTCTTGTGAAATAATCTGGAAAAAATAACATTAGAACCAACATGTTCAACTAAGAACACAAATGTAATTCAAACCACCAATTACAGAACTTCACCCAATATCCTCTCTAAATGGTTACTCCTAATGTCATTAAGCCAAGTTTAGGATCTTTTACCTACATTTCATAATTTTCCACCCCCACCAACAACAATCAACTAAGTATATTGAATATTCATAAGGAAATGACACATTATTGATTCCAAAAATGACGCATTATTGATGCCACAAATGACGAATTTCCCACCCTCACAAAAAATAAACCAAACCCAATAAAATCAATCCAGCAAGTGAACTTACCTCTCAAAATCAATCGGGAGCTCTGAAGTCAGTCAGCTTGAAAGAATGTGGTGGACATTAGAGAAGACTCTTTGGTATTTGAGACTCCATCTCTACCAAAATCGAGGAACAACTGCTGCTGCGGCTTCTAGCTACAAAAAGAGATATGCTACTTTGCTTTCATCTGGAATCTTGTCAGCTGAATGAAAAAGAGAAGGGGTTTTCACTTGAGCCATAGAATCAAAACAGGGCAACAGCTAGGTAAGAGCCATTCTTCGTAATACCGAGGATACCATAGATCGCAGGCCTCCCAACGAGCTAATGACAATCGAGTGACTATAAGGTTTGGGAGATTTGGATCCTTCTAATTGTGGGTTTTCTTTACATTCAAAAAGAGAGGATTGTGTTCTTGAGTTTTTCATAAAGAGGGAAAGAGGGGAAGATCTTCAACTAAAGTTGGGTTTCTAACGGGTTAGATTTCAAACCGATTCTACATGCACCCTCTTTTAAAAACTCACCGTTGGATAAAATCCAACAGCTCTTACATACCCCTAAAAAACACCCCTTATAACTTTCCACTCACTATAGAAGCTCCCACTTGAGATTGCCATTGGGTCGGTTTTTGGTTCTTTCGTGAGAGAGTTTGGTATTGCTTTTAAGGGTTTACATAAGAGAGAGAGACGGAGGGGGCTGGGGGTTGGTGAGGCTATGAGTCCGCTAGAGGGGTGGGGAACTGGGGGCGCTAGGTTGTTGGGCATGGAATGGGTTGGGTTTGTAGGAAAAAGCCAAAGGATCAAAGACTTGTATGTGAAAACCTTTCACTAAAGAATAGCAAGGAAGAAGAAATTCATGTAAGGGTAATTCGTGGCTTTAAACGTTTTGAGGTGGGTACACGTGCTAAGAGAAGTTCTTTCACAACTTATGTTTACGATGGTCTCTGCAAAGTAGACCATTTTTGGCAAGAAGGAGAAGAATTTGGCAAATGTGTGTTTAAATTTTTGTTGATAAAGGATACCGAGACAACCAATAATCACATGGGAACAAGTTTTGCAGAAGTCGAAAAAGCTTATGGTTCCAAAGGATATTGTTTGTAAAAACGACATATCCAAAAGGAAAGAGAAGATGCATATTCGCATCGTCAATGCCATAAATAAGGAGAGCCCTCCATCTTTCAATTACATATGCAATATCATTTACCCAGAATCGAAGTCACGTCCTTGTGTGATGAAGAATGGCATTAGCCAACATGGCATTCAGTTTAATCTTGAGGTGTTTGGGACTAAATCAAAAGGATGGGGTGTTAGATCAAGATCGTATATTCCACATGGGAGTTTTGTATGTGAATACGTAGAGTAATCCTTCAAGATAAAGAAAGTAAACAATAAATAGGCAGTGCTTTTCGAGATGCTTCTTCTCAACATGCCTTTTTTCTTATGTTACAAAGTTCTACTAGGGAAGACGTCTTTGTCATTGATGCCACACAACATGGGGAAGTGGGAAGATTTTTCAATCATAGTAGTCCTTCTCCTAATCTATTTTTACAAAGTTTCCTTTATGATCATGACGACTTGAGAATGCCACGCATGATGTTATTTGGGAAGAAGAGCATACCACCGAAACAAGAGCTAACTTATGATTAAAATTCTTCATGAGCATCAAGTTATCTTCAAGATTCATCAGAACAAAATTTTCCTCCATTTGAATAAGTGCTTTTTTTCTTTCTCTTTATATAGAAAGTGAGAATTTCGCAGCTCAAGCAGGTTTAGTTCCCACTCTTCCAATATCACTTGTATAAAAAAGAGTGAGAATTTTTAAATTAGTATTTATCTTAGCCACATATTTTATGGAACTATTTTTAGACCACTAATTGTGCTTGAACAAAAACATATAAAAAGAATTGGACCATATATATAATACTAATAGCAAATGTAAAACTACTCGTCAATATCTGTTTTTTATAAATATTATAATAAATGAACTATGCATTTGCTGCAACAGCAAACGACAATATTCAATCCATGCTTATAAAGACTTTTATGAACTTTTTTTAATGAGTGACTTTCATGAACTTCACATATTTTTAAGGGTTAACCTCTGAAGGTTTGGGGTCATTCTCAATATGGGTCCTGAGGTTTCAATTTCATCAATTTACACGACAATGTTTTCAAATTTGACCAATTTAAGCCTTCCGTTAAGTTGACCATTTGGTCATATATTAATTGATGATGTGTCTACTATGAGACCATTTGGTCATATATTAATTAAGGAGCAAATAAGACTTTTACCCAGCTACTATCCTCACCATTTCTTAGACAGTGATTGATGATTTAGGAGTTGTGTTTGAGATGAAGGACATGGGTCGACTTGCCTATTTCCACCTTCAGATGTTTTACAATTCTACAGTTACAAGCTTATAGTGATGCTGACTACTCAAGAGCAAATTGCAGATGTGTTTACTAAAGGACTTCATAGTCCTATTTTCTTAAGTCACTGTATTAGTATGAGACTTGGAAATCCATAGCAGGATTCAGAGTTGCTTTTGAGGGGGAATGATAACAATATTAGTTAGTTTGTATTCAGTTAAGTTGTCACATGTTGTTAGTTACACTACTACGTTTTACAATTTGCCCGACAAGATTTTGAGTGACGATTACAAGTTTGTCGCGCAAAATGCAATAAAGCGACGGAAAAAAAGTTCCGTCGTGCAAAAAATTGAAAACTTGTGTGACCAAAGTTTTCGAAGCGCAAAATCTCTTAGCGCGACAGATATGCACCTTCGTCGCGCAAAGTGAGCGAAAAAAAACCCTGGTTTTTTGTTAGCGCCAAACACTTGCTCGGCGAGAGCAATCGTTGCATAAGAAAACCTAGCGCGACGATGGGACACTTCGTCGTGTAAAGGTAAACACAAAACAGGGATCGATCCCGTTAATTGGCTGCGAAAACTAGTGCGACGACAGGTTTCGTCGCAAAAGACAACTTAGCGCGACGAAACTGATTATCGTCACGTAAGAAAACGAAGGATATTTTTATTTTGGCGCCAAAATAATTGAGGGGGGATATTTTTTTTTGCGCGACGAATTAGTTTTCGTCGCGTAAAGCTGATGTCGGTACATTCTTGCACGACAAAATTTATATGTTACGCGACGGAATTTTGTTTTTGAGCGACGATATCGACGAAGTTTGTGCGATGAAAATATCATGCGTCGCGCAAAAGTTTTATGTCGAAAAGTTTTTGTGCGACGAAAAAAATCGTTTTGTGCGACGGAAAAATGGTTTTTCAAGACGGCATTTTGCGCGACGAAATTTATGATTCATCGCGCAAAGTCCTTCTTCTTCATATCAGAATTCTGCCATTGCAGAGGCAGAAGCAAAAAAATTTCTTTCTGCCTCTCTCTCAACCTCTCTGCCGCTGCCTCTGCTGGAAATTCAGTACGTTCATTGGGTAAGTATTTTTTGTCGTTAATTTATAAGTATTAATGTAAATTCGTACTAACGCTATTAATTTTGTTCTCGTTAGGGATATTTGTAATTAGCGATTGGTGGAGAACGATTGATAAGGTATTTTATTCGTTTTATATATTAAAAATGTAAAAGTTAGTTTGTTATGTGTATCTTTTTTTTGTGAAGTTATATTTATATTATGTTGTTAAATTGTGCGTGACGTAGCACAATGTGTTGTGATGTACGAAGTTAATTGAAATTAACTTCGTACTTTTATTTGTATGTTTAGTAACATTTAGTTTCTCGTTCGAGATTAGTTGGATTTCGTACATGGATGCGTAAAGCATGACTGCGGTCCAATTAATTCTTGAATTGTCCCACTATTTGGACAGTTTGGTAATGCACAGTGTTGTCATGTAATCTACGGCTACAGGATTAGGTTTCGATTGTGGAGATTTCGGTGTCATCTCGGTATGTTCTTCGGGTGGTACGTAGGTATTTATACCTATGCCCACCTCAATAACTATATCGAGATGCTGCCGAAATTCATCCATGTCGAAATCTAATCTCATGTAGCCGTAGGTTACGTGACAGGACTATACATTCCTGAATGGGATAGGGCCCTTACTAGAGGCATAAGGTGACATTATAACTTCGTATGAAGTTGTTGTGATTATTGTGTTGTGATTGTGGTTTCAGGAATTATGAGCAAAAGGTGGATACATAACCCGAATAGATGCGCAGACGAATACTTGGATGGAATCGAGGATTTTATTGAGTTTGCACTTAGACACAACCCGGGTGCAACTAGAATCCGATGTCCTTGTAGGAGGTGTAATAACAAGTTGTAAGAGACAATTGAAAATGTTGGATTTCTTTTAGTAAGGAATGGAATGATTGAGACATATAGCATTTGGAACCTTCATGGGGAACAATTAGACCATGCTTCGTCTTCAAATGCCATAAGAATGGACAATGTTGAACCTATTATGGATCTTAATGATCAAGTTATGGATATTATACAGGATGCTTTTTCTTTGCATCGACCAACATGAATCACGAAAGGGAAGATGACGTGCCTACACCAATAGACAGCGCGGAGTTTGAACAATATGAAAACTGTTAAAAAATGCCAACCAAGAGTTATACTCGGGGTGCGAGAGCTTTTCCGTTCTCACGGCCATTGTAGAGCTAATGCACGGAAAAATAAAGTGTCGTATGTCGAACCTGTGTTTCGATTACTTTTTGGGGGTTTTCAAGAGAATGCTTCCGACGGACAATTCTTTGCCGAATAACCATAAACACACGCAAAAGGTGTTGAATGGTCTTGGATTGGGTTATGAAAAAATCCATGCTTGCAAAAGTAATTGCATGTTATTCTACAAGGAGCAATGAGTAATTACATGCGCTATATGCAATGAGTCGATGTTCAAAATGACATCTCAGAATAGAACGACTAAGATGCCACAAAAAGTCATGCGTTATCTGCCCTTGAAACCTAGGTTGCAATGATTGTATATGTCGATGCATACTGCCACAGACATGAGATAGCATAAGGAAAAACGGGTAGACGATGATGTGATGCGGCATCCTGCAGATGGGGAGGCATAGAAAGAGTTCGATCAAACGTTCCCCGAGTTTGCTGCTGATCCCCGAAATGTGAGATTGGGACTTGACACTGACGGATTCAATCCGTATGGGGTTCTAAACCAACACCACAGCACTTGGCCGATTTTCGTATTCCCATAAATTTGCCGCCTTGGAAATGCATGAAAAAAGAATACATGATGATGACTGTTTTGATAACTGAGGATCCTGGGAGGTCAATCGATGTTTACTTAAGGCCGCTGGTTGATGAGCTGAAGGATTTATGGACAAACGGTGTTCGCACGTACGATAAATCAACTGGGAAGATGTTCACTTTGCGGGCAGCAATTATGTGGACTGTGAATGATTTTTCAGCATATGCAATGGTTTCTGGGTGGAGCACAAAGGGTTATATGGCATGTCCTGTATGCAAGGAAGATGTAACTTTTGGTTGGCACGCTGGAAAAGTTTGTTACCTTGGTCATCGGAGATGGTTGCCATGGGACCACGAATGGCGGGAAAAAGATAAAGAGTTCGACGGGAACACAGAGCGTCGCCTCAGACCTAGAGAATGGTCCGGTGATGAGATCTTGGAACAGCTGAACCGCTTGGATTTTGCTCCGTTCGGAAAAACAGTTAGTCGGACCAGACCTTCTACACATATGAACTGGACTCACAAGCCTATGTTTTTTGAGCTCCCATATTGGTCGAAACTCAAATTGAGGCACAATCTAGATGTGATGCATGTTGAAAAAAAATGTATTTGACACATTGGTGGGCACGATTCTAGATATCGAGGGCAAGACAAAGGACACAATCAAAGCCCGTCTTGATTTGGAAAGAATGGGCATACGAAGGGGTTTATGGATGAACAGGGACAGTAATAAAGCTAGAAGGGATCTTGCATTCTTTTCTATGAAACCGAATGACAAAAAAGAGTTTCTAAAGTTTGTATCGTTTGTAAAGTTTCCTGATGGTTATGCTTCTAATATCGCACGTTGCGTGAATGTTGGTGGGGGTAAATTTACTGGACTGAAGAGCCATGACTGCCATGTGGGTATTCGACATCTATTGCCGGAAGATGTTGTGAAGCCAATCATGCTGTTGTCCAGATTTTTTTCCCAACTGACGGCAAAAACATTGCGAAAGACAGACATGTTTCAGTTGGGCCAAGATATTTTCCAAGTCCTATGCAAGTTTGAGATGATATTTCCTCCAGCTTTCTTCACAAGTATAATGCACGTGATGGTTCACTTACCAAAAGAGGCATTGCTTGCTGGTCCTGTCAACTATTGTTGGATGTATCCAATAGAAAGGTATATAATCCTTATCATTTGTGTATGCATCATTATCACAGGCTTGCTAATTTGTATCATATCGTTTTATTTTGACAGGCTTCTCGGAGAGTTGAAAAAAAGTGTACGCAACAGGGCGAAGCCCGAAGGATCAATTATAGAGGCTTGGGTTCAATATGAGTCGCTTACTTTCTGTGGAATGTATTTAAAAGATGTGGAGACGGCTTTCAATCGTCCTCAGCGCAATAATAACGGAAGTATGAGAAAGGAAAAACTTTATGTTTTTGCTCAAAGCGCACGACCCTTTGGAGATCCTGGACGAGGAGAGTCGTTTTCTAGAAATGACATGGAGGTAGCGCATTGGTTCGTACTGAACAATTGTGATGAGATAATGACATACTTAGATGAGCATGAAGAGATGATGAAGTGAGAACATCCATCACATTTAGTTGCCCAGAAACACCGTGAATTGTTTCCACAATGGTTTTTGGATTCTGTAAGTTATAAGTGTTTTGTATTTGACAAATATAAATTGTAGTATTTAATTTTTGTATTATATTAGGTGAATAAGTTGAAATCATCGAATTCCCCCACTTACAGTGATGGGTTATATAACTTGGTCTTCGGCCCGATTTGCATTGAATTGTTTTCGGGTTGTTATATTAACGACTTCAAATTTTTGGGGGCTGCACAAGATGACAAGTTGTGTATGCAAAACAGCGGTGTCCATGTCCCAGGTGGAGGCGAAAGTACGAATATTGATTTCTATGGCAAACTCACAACTGTCTCAATTGCTTTACAAAGATCGATACCAAGTGATCATGTTTAAGTGTCGATGATTTGATAGCAACCCAAATAGGGCGGGAAGTGTTAAAATCGACCATGGCTTACTATCTGTGAACATTAACAGAACTTGGTATGATGACGACCTTTACATTTTGGCAAACATGGCAACACAAATTGTGTATCTAGATGACCCTAAAGCCGGGAGCAGTTGGAAAGTTGTTCAGAAGATGGATCATAGGAACGTGTATGCTATACCAAAACTAGACCCAACTAACAACGACGTCGACAATGTGGCTGACCAACGTTTAGAATCTTCAATGGAAAATGATGTGGAAACACTTCGAGATACACATGTTATACAAGAACCGTTTCAAATACAAGGAGTGTCTTCAATCGAAATACCGATTCAGTCAATTACAATTGACCTCGGTGATCTTCCAAGATTCGATGTTGCAGTGGGCCCGAGCAATGACAATGATGTAGTTATGGAGGAGGAGGAGGAGGAGGATTGGGAGACCGAAAGTGATGATAGCGACGATAATAAAAGTTATTATAGTTCAGATGATGAATAATGAATTTTTTTGTAATTTTATTATGCTAGTGTACAGATTTTGTGTAATACAAATGTTTGAATATATGTAGTTGTTATATCAAAACCTTGTATATGTGGACAACTGAAACATTATTAAAATAAATTTAGTTATAAAACATTGGTAAATTAATATATCCAAACCCTTTTAATAATAACTTTTAAATTTTTTTTGGCAAAACATGTTTACAAAATGAAAATGATAAAACATTTGTTATAAAACATTGATAAATAAATATATCCAAACCTTTTTCTTACAAAGTTTGGAAATTATTGACACCAAACATTTTTCAAAAATGAAAATCCATGCGCGACGAAGTAAACCTGGTCGCGCAAAGTTTGCGCGACGACAGGATTACTCTCATCGCGCAAATATATATTATTTTATAATATATTATATATACACATATATATTTGAAATTGACGATCGAGTTAGCTCATTGTATTCATATAGGGTCATGGAGTGTAGCTGTAAAAAATCATCAACATCGGAGTTAAAATAACCGTCAAATCATGACTTTTCATTTATAACCGTTCCAAAGTTTTGTCTCGTTACTTGATCTCTGAATTTTTTTTTTCGATTTTTGGGGTCTAAGATCTCGAAGTATAAACAAACAAGTTTGACGGCTGGATTACTGAAACTACTTTCGTAGAATGCGTTTGCCATCAAAACCATATATTCACCAACAATGAATAGTTTACTTATACTTTCGTTAAATATAACATAAGATTATGTGGTATCCCTCTAGTGTAAACATCTTAAATTGAAGATCAAATTCAGTAATTGTATTCATATAGGGTCAAGAAAAGTAGCTGTGAAAAATCATAAAATCAGAGTTAAAAGAACCGTTAAATCATGACTTTTCATTTAGGACCGTCGAAAAGTTTTGTCCCGTTACTTGATCTCTTAATGTTTGTTTTTTCCGATTTTTGGCGTATACGATCTCGAAGTATAAAAAAACAAGTTTTCCGGTTGGATCATTAAAACTAGTTTCGGGTTTAGGGTTTCCGGGGTTTAGGGGGTAGGGTTTAAGGTTTAGGGTTTCAGGGTTTAGGGGGTAGGGTTTGAGGTTTAGGGTTTAGTGTTTACGGTTTGCGCGACGAATAAGTTTCTTTGGTTGCACAAAACCTGCAGAGAACAGTCTTGCGCAATGAACTCAGGCTTCGTCGTCGCGCAATCTCAGTCAGCCCTTTCACCCTCTTCCACCTTGAACACTTAGTCAAAAAAAATTTCGAGTTTACAGAAAGCAGACTTGCACTACGCTGTTGATATTTGTCGTGCAATCTCTCAACCAATAAACCCTAAACCCAAAATTTTGGCGGAATTACAGCATTGCGCGACAAAGAAGTTTCTTTGGTCGCATAAAGCTTGCTGAGAATAGTCTTGCGCGACGAACTCAAGATTCGTCGTCGCGCAATCTCAGTCAGCCCTTTCACCCTCTTCCTCCTTCAACACTTAGTCAAAATTCTTTTCGAGTTTACAGAAAGCAGACTTGCGCAATGCTGTACATGTTCGTCGCGCAATCTTTCTGCCAATACACCCTAAACCCCAAATTTTAGCGGAATTACAACATTGCGCGACGAAGAAGTTTTTTTGGTTTGCACAAAGCCTGCAGAAAATAGTCTTGCGAGACGAATGCAGGCTTCGTCGTCACGCAATCTCAGCCAGCCCTTTCACCCTCTTCCTCCTTAGAGAGATTGAAAACTTTGCGCGACGCTGTCCGTATTCGTTGCGCAATCTGTCTGCAAATAAACCCTAAACCCCAAATTTTGGCGGAATTACAACTTTGCGCGACGAATAAGGACAGCGTCGCGCAAAGTTTTCAATCTCTCCCGCTAAACCCTAAGTCCCAAAATTTTGGCGGATTGACAACATTGCGCGATGAAATACAATGTTATGCGTCACGCAAAAACCGCGCAACCCTATCCTGATACCAAATTTTGGTGGATTAACAATATTGCGCGACGGAAGTTATCCTTATGTCGTCGCGCAAGAGTCAATTAAAATATTTTGCACGACGCTTTTGTTTCTTCGTCGCGCAAAATTTCAGAAACGACGCGATGGCCTCGTTCTTCCCCAGAATTGTATTTTTGCCCTAAGTCTCTCTCTCTCTCTCTCTGCCGTCAGCTCAGCCCCCTACCCCGGTGGATTTTGGACCGCGCCGCCACAACGGTGGTACCCCGGAGCTTCCCCGCTGTCACCGTCGAGCCAGCCGCCCTAATTTTCTCGGTTTTCACCGAATCTGCTCCGCCGTCGTTCTCTCTCCTCCGACGACCAAATCCGACACCTGAGGTATGGTTTCTGTCCTATTTTTGATGCTTTAGCTGATGGTTGGGTAGGATTTCTGTAATTCTTGCAATAGGGCAGTGGATTTGAAATCCTAAGTTTCAGCCGGCTTTTGAATTTCAATTACGGCCACTTCTGGCCATTTTTCGGGGTAGGTCCGAGAACAAAAGTGGCTCCCATTGATGTTTTGAACCTAGGGTAGGAACCTTGGCCCTTAGATTTTAGAATTTTCCGACGATTGGTATCGCTTTGGACACCACTCGCTGCCAGAGTGTGTGGTGGCGCGTGGGTTACTGTAACAGTCATGCATTAGGTCCCAGTGCAATCCTCTAGTTGTCACGAGCGCGTAGGTGTTTTCGGATTGAAATTTGGTTACCGTTTGAGTTTCGAACGGATTTTGCCTATTGTGCGATTTCCGGGTTTGTTATGTTCGGACCGTTGGATCGAACTCAAACTCACGTATGGTGTACCTTGTATTTCTAGGATCATCTAGGATTTGACGGATCGTGGATCGGAGTCCCGGATACTCCGAACTCGCAAACCCAAAGTCAAGAATCTTAATAAAATTGTATGTGCTTTCAAATAGTCGTATATTTTATTAATTTGTATGTGTATTAATGAAATTGTGCAGATGTCAGACCTAATTAGACGTCGTAGGGTGGTGATGACTACGCAGAGTTCGGAGCCCCCGGCTCAACCGACATCTGCTGCCACTGCGCCAACACTGATGGACCACTTGGTAGTTGGTCCCGCAGGGTCCCAAGCGCCTGCTTCATCAGCTTCATCAGTGGCGTAGCCTGTTAGCGCCAGGCGGCATTATCGGCCCGCCAGCACCACTGACACCACATCCACTGATGCGTTGGGGTCACAGCCAGGTATAGATTTCCTTATACTCCAGTTTTTTTTTTTTTAATTTATAAATTTAATTTATTTTTTGTTTTTGTTTTTGTTTTTTGTGTGTATTTTATAGTTCAATTTGTTATTTATTTAACATTAATTTCATCTTTCTTTGCAGCCAAGAAGAACACCCAAGGGCTGTGTCGGCAGTTGAAGACGGCGAAGGTCACCCGGGTGACCAACAGTTGTATCAACATCGGATACGACGAGCGACATCGGGCTGCACCGACAGCGGAGTTGCATAGCTCCTTGGCCCACGACATTGGTCATGTCATTCGGAGCCATTGCCCGATGAAATGAAAGTCTTGGAAGGTGATGCCTGACGAGACCAAGACAAAGGTTCGCAGCCAGTTGTCGGTATGTAGGCCTTTTAATTCTTTTTCTTTCAAACTTTATATTTCTATTATTTAAATGTATGTAATTAATTTATTGCAGACGAACTACAACTTGGAGGACCTAGACGACGAGTCGTTTGCGTACGTCAACAGACTCTTCTCTGAGAGGTACAAACAGTGGAAGAGCAACTTGGACCACTATTTTGAGGCGTTTGATGATCCGCAAGTCGCTCTTTAGGAGGGTTGCCCGAAGGAGCTTGAGGGGCGGGAGGATAGTTGGGTGTGGCTCTGCGCTCATTTTCAGGCGCCCGCTTTTGTGGTAATTTGTAATATGAATTTCAAATTTATTATATTTTTCTTACTAATGTTTTTTTAATTTTTTATATTTAATTTCCATTTCAACTAATATGTTTTATTTTTTGTATAACAGAATAAAACCAAAGTCAATAAGGGCAATAGGAAGAAGAAGACTATTCTCCATCATTCGGGTTCCAGGCCCTTCTCCTATAAGATGGATGCACGGCTGCAGGTAATAATAAAATAATTTTTATTTAATTTTTAATATTTCATTATTCTTAATTTATTTTTTCGTACTAATATTTTTCTTCTCTTGTTCAATTTAGGGGGGGTCCAAATTCCCAGAAATAGACGTCTTTGGCGACGTTTATGTTCGACCTGGGAATGAGTTGGCCGAGTCCCTTCATGTAAGTATTATTTAATTTTAATTCTTATGTTACGCATTCAAGTTTAAAGGTTATTATATGAAGGTTTTAATTTATATTTTATGTTATGCTAAACAGACGACGATGGTGGAGAGGAGCCAGTTGGTTCTTCAGGAGTCCGTCTCCCAACTTCCTCCCGATACTCCGATCGAGTCTGTGGATCCTCCACAGGATACTGGGTTTCAGATCTTCACGGTGACATTGAATCAGGCTCTAGGGAGGAGACCGGGGACATATTGTCGAGGGATGGGGAATGCCAGGCAAAGGGAACCCAGACCCCGTTCATCAACACAGTCAAACAGTCAGGTCACTGCTTTGACAGTACAGGTGGCCATTCTTCAGAGTCAGATGTCGGTCATTCTGCAGTCCCTCGCACAGTCCGGCATTCCAGTCCCGCATTTTGATGCGCCGACCCTCGAGCTCGTCCATCCCGAGCATCCCCACTAGACAACAGCCCCTGTAGACCCCCAGACCTCCAAACCGCATGTGCCAGACGACAATGTAGATTTTGGAACATTATTTGATTAGTTTTTTTATTTTCATAATTATTTTTTAAATATTTCTCTTGCAGCATACATTTATTTTATATAATAAATTTGTTCTTTATAATTCATTTTTTAATTGGAATTTCATTTTATTACCGGAAAAAAAAAACAAATTTATTTTTTTATAAAATAAAAAAGTAATATTTAAATTAAATAATAATTGTATATATTAATTTTGCTTGACGAAATCTTTCTCGTCGCGCAAATTTAAATATTACGAAATAAAAATTTATTCTTGCGCGACGAACGTAAAGACGATTGGCACGAAAATTACTGGAAATCATTTTTTTAAATACATATAATTTATTCTTGCGCGACGAACGTAAATTACTGTTTTTAAATTTACATATTACAAAATAAAAATGATTCATTTTAAAGACGATTGGCACGAAAATTACTGTTTTTTAAAATATTGCACTAAAATTTGGACAGGGGCTGCGCGAACGCAAGCCCCCACGGCAACAAATTATGACATTGGCTCTCCTACTTGAGGAGACCATAGGCAGGCACCCCTCCTAAGTGCAGTGGAGGTCACCAACCTAGGACATGGGCATTCTTGATCGCCCATAGACCCTGTCCAGGTAAGTATGTTTGCACATGCTCATCCTTTTGTATTTATACAAGCCCACCTCAACCCTCCAGCCTTCACTTGGGCGATGTGGGACAAGTACATGCATATTGGTTTTACTAATTGTGCTTGTATTGCGAAGCAATTTCACTGGTTTCACTAATGGTCGTTGGAAAGTTGCACTTGATTGCGTGACAAATTCTAAAGGGAGCAGATTGTCTAACAGAGTAGTCGATTTGCTTATCTTCTGATTCAAATGAAATATATAAGATCTACAGCTTGAAGGGTACTTATTATAAATTATATAGTGGCGGAAATTTTCATTTGTATTTTTCAATATCTTTTTATTTATATTTTTTTCGTTCTGTATTTTACTAATTATGCTTTTTAGTATTCTAATTAGAAATATTTTAAAATGTTTTAGGTTAGTTTGGTTTAAAGAGGATCATACTTATTCTTCAAAGTTGTATAAAAAATTCGGTGTAGAGATCAAAATGTATGTTTTGTCAGGTGCAGAGTTAAAATAAATAGAAACCCTCAGTATATTCTATGGTCCATGAGGAGACCGCCGACATGTTTTTGAGTGCAAAATAAAAAAGGCCATGACTTTGGGCCACCACGGGAACAGAAAATCGAAATAAAATAGAGATATTTAGTGTTATACCTATTTTTAGTACTAATATTATAAATAAATTCTACACAATTGAATTTCTATAAACAAATCTAAAAAAAATCCAAAAAATGACAACTAGCCTTATTGAATTTAATATTAATTATTAAATTACTTTGATGCCCTATTAAGTGTTTTGGGTATTTTTATGAGATTTTGGGGTTGGGCTTGTTTTAAGAAATTGATGACAATTTTGTAATTTATAAGAAGTTAAAACCTTTTTTGTTATGTTGTAAATGAATTTTAGATGTATTTCTAAAGTCCATTTTATATGAAGTATTTTTATAATTTGGGCCCCCATATTGGATATAATAGTGAATCTCCCAATAAAATAAGTAAGGAAAAATTTCAACTAACTTTGTTAGGGTGCGCCAGGCCCATGCTGTAGTGCAACACTTGGGCGACACGCGAGAGACCCAGTAGCAAGCTACTGTGGTGGACCCTCCCCTTAAAGAAATTAATTTAATATCGTGTGGGCCATTGGCCCACGTATCAGATATTAAACTGATAAGAACAGATACTACACTTGATCTTAGCCAAAAGGCCGAGAAAGGTATGAGTTGAACATCTGCGTGCTTAGCATTTTATAAGCCTTTCTGCTTCGCTGTTTCGCTCTCAAGTTCGATGTGGGACAAAATAAAGCAAGGATATTTGATACATTCTCTCATCCCTTTCGTCCTCTCGTGCGTGAAGGCAAATTCAACACATCATTCATTTGGGTCAAATTCCTAATTTGTATTTGATTGCTGTATTGGATGGTCCGGAGAAGAAGTTTGACAAAAAATAAAATAAAATAAATATCACTTAAAAAATATAAACATAGGACAAGGACAATAGTGGAGGTGGCAAGAATATATACTCCGACGTTGATGGATGGAGGCAGCAGCCACAACTAGAGCGACAGTTTTAGTGACTGGTGATAGAAATAATGGTGATGGTGGAGGGAAATCACGTTGCCTATTAAAATGTCTGTAGGGTGTTATTATATATATTTATACAAGCGATATTGAAAAGTGGGAATCGAACTTAGGATTTCATGTGCATAGTAAATATTTTTAACAACTTAAACTACAAGTCTCTTGCTTCTATAATTTCATTTTATCCTAATTTCAGATAGAAATTATTGAAACTTAGCTGACGAAATATCTAAATTTCATCAAGACATAAAAGATGAAAACCCTAGCCCCTTCTCTCCAAGAAAACACTCTACAAACTTTTTCACTTTAAGGGGGGAGGAAGCCATTGTTCTTCCTCCCCTCTCCCTTTCTCCCTTCTCCCATTTCCCCTCATTTTCAGAGACAGAAGGTTTCCATAAGGACCGGACCATTGGGAGCGAAGCTTGCCGGGATAGAGCTTGAGGCGCGAATTGAAGAGGATGACTTTTTGACCAGCGTGAAACTCCTTGCGCACTATGTGTTTGTCATGCCATGCTTTTGTTCGCTCCTTATAAATCTTCGCATTCTCATATGCTTCGTTGCGAAATTCATCCATCTCATTTAATTGAAGCATCCTCTTCTCACCTGCAACATTTGTATTTCGTCCACATCGTCTTCACGGTTTTACCGTCGAAGGTGTTGTTTGCATATTGTTTTTTTTTTCATAGGCTTTTTCTCTTTCTGGTAGTTGTATTTTGCACTTGATCCTTCACAGATTTGATCGGAAGATTTTTGTTTTGAAGTAGTTATTTGTTACTTGTTTGCTGTGACGAGTTTGTTATCATATTAATTTCACTGATCTATGCAAGGCAATTTTCAGGTTGCTTGCTTGGGTTTTACTGCAGTAAGGGAGATTATTTTTCCAATGGACATTATAAAAGAAGTGGTGCGGGGAATGTACCGCAGAGCGGTTGGGAGCAGTTGCTAGTGGTTTACTTTGCAGGGGAAAAAATTTGTTTGGGATGTTTATTAGCGGTTGGTCGAGGATTGGTTGAGAAAAGTTGAAGTCAGTTTACTTGTCTTATCAGAATCGCCTCTCCTTTAGTTTACTCTCTCAACTTTGAGAGATGCTTATTACTGCACCATTATCCGGATTGATTACCAGTGATTCATAATGTTCTACCCCGTGCATCTCTGGATCTTTGGGTTTTAGTTTCAGGTGGGCGTGCATCTATGACTTCCAACCTAGAAAGTAAGTCGCCATTGCACAAGCCAAGGATTAATACGAGTTATGAAGCCCTATGAGATCTTTCACTTCACAATCCCAGAATCAGAAGAATATAATTTTATGGATGTAGATGAATCTGTTGACTTGTCTTGTTCTGAAATTAAGTCTTCAATCTAGTAGTCACATCCACATTGAAAGTGAGTGAAAGATTCAAATAGAGGACCTTTTCCAGATAAAGAGCAAACTTAACCTCTTATCTAATAACCATATATTCATATATTATATTGAATAGCACGTGTTCTGTTTGTTTGTTAAGAGAGTCTGTTAGAGTTTTAAGAGAATCTATTAGTTTGTTAAGAGAGTCTGTTAGTTTACTATATAAGCACTATTTCATTGTAATCAGTTTTACAGATAATCAATACAAAGCCTTCTATTCTCAGACTTCTTCTTCTTCCTCCTTCTTCTTTCCTCAATATTCTCTTACTGTTATCATATCACGAGCTTAGGTTCGATTCTGAGGTCTATTCACTTCCGCATTCTCTTCCTTCTCATTCTCTGCCTCCTCCCTCTCGTGGTTTTTCTTTTGGTCGTGGAAGGTTTACTGGCGGTCGGAATCAACAATCTTAGTTTCGCTCATCTGGTTTTAGTGGTGCTCCTTCTTCCAATTTTGGTGGTTCTGGTTCGTACAAAGTTGTGCCAGAATGTCAAATATGCAGCAAACGAGGTCATACGGCGGCGAATTGTTATTTTCGACATGCTCCCTCTTCGGATGCTTCTTCACTTGTTGTTGAGGGCATGCTGCTTTGGATTGTTATCACCGTTCTAACTATGCTTTTCAAGGGCAAGCACCGCCATCCTCCTTAACTGCTATGACGGCTCAGTCTTCTTATTCTCCAGAGCAGGTCTGGATTGCTGACACAGGAGCTTCTCATCATATGGTTGGAAATGCCTCTCAACTGCATAATATCACTTCTTGTGATGTGCTTGAGAATGTCACTGTTGGTAATGGGGAAGGTTTGGAAATTCTAAATCTTGGCACTACTTCTATTTCTTGTGCCAATACCAGATCTTTATCTCTGCCATCTGTGTTTCATGTTCCCAAACTTAAAGCCAATCTTTTATCGGTTCATCAATTGTGTAAAGATAACAATTGTCTTATCACCTTTGATGCCTCTGGTTTTTGCATACAGGACAAGCTCACCAAGCAAATTGTTCTTCAGGGCAAGAGTAATCAAGGTCTCTATCACATTCCTCTAGCTACTTCTTCTGTCTTGAATCATGCTTCCTGTTTTTCTTCTGCTCCAGTTGCCTATCTTGGCCAACAAATTAAATCCTCTCTTTGGCATAAAAGGTTAGGTCACCCAACAAATGAAGTTGTGAAACTAATGCTTCAGGCCTCTGCTGTGTCTGTTTCTACTGATTATGTTTCTGCCCTATGTTCTGCTTGTTTGCATGGCAAAATGCATAGGTTGCCTTTTCCTAGTGAGCATATTAGGTCTAAAATAGCTTTTCAGAGGATCCATAGTGATGTATGGGGTCCCTCTAGAAATAAATCCATAGATGGATATCGCTATTATGTCTCATTTGTTGATGAATGTACTGGTTTCCTGTGGCTTTATCCACTGCTCAATAAATATGGAGTTTTTGAGATCTTTCTTAAGTTCTACGCTTTTATTAGTACTCAATTTGGTGCTCATCTTCAATATTTTCAAAGCGATGGGGGTGGTGAGTTTAATAGTTCACAATTTGCCTCTTTTCTTGACTCAAAAAGGCATCATTCACCAGTTGTCTTGTCCTTCTACTCCACAGCAAAATGGTCTTGCTGAGAGAAAGAATCGCCGTGTTATAGAAACTGCCTTAACTCTGTTAGTTCCTGCCAATCTTCCTGGTCAGTTTTGGTATCATGCTGTGGCACATGCTGCTTACTTGATCAATTTTATGCCTAGTATTGCTCTTGGAAATCAGTCTCCTTTTCAAAAGTTATTTGACAAGCCTCCACCTCTTCAACATCTAAGAGTCTTTGGCACAACTGTTTATCCATATATTAGACCATTTAATGAACATAAACTTCAATCTAGGACTGTACAGTGTGTTTTCATGGGATATTCATAGGGTTATAAAGGTGTTATATGCTATAACACTACTACTCACCGATTCCATCTCTCTAGGCATGTGGTTCATGATGAGAGTGTCTTTCCTTTTGGGCACTCCAAGCCTTCACTTCCATCTAGCAATATTTCTTCTTGTCCTTCATCTTCTTTCAAGGCTCCACCTATTGTAGTTTCTATTTCGCATCATGTGCCTTCCTTGGCTTCTAGTCCAGTTCCTAATCTTGCTTCCTCACAATCCTCTGATATCCCTTCCCGTGTTTCTGCCTCTTTTGGTGGTGATCCTGTTTTGGTTGGTTCGAGTGCAGACTCTACAGAGAATTTACATGTTCTTAATGCTCAACAATTACAAGTTCTTTTGCCTTCTCAAGAATCTTCTTCACCGTTTATGCCTCCTCCTATGCATCCTATGCAGACAAGGTCTAAGAGTGGTATTGTCAAGCCTAAGCCATTTGAGGAATATCAATGCTATCTTACTACTATTCCTTCTCTTCATGACGCTGCTGAACCAGCCACTTATAAGGCTGCTTCTCAGTCATCTGTTTGGATACAGGCTATGAGAGAAGAAATTGAAGCTTTGCACACCCAAGGTACATGGGATTTAGTTTCTATGCCTATGGATAAAAACATTGTTGGTGTGGATAAAAACATTGTTGGTAGCCGATGGGTTTATAGAGTCAAGAAGAACTCAGATGGGTCTGTAGCAAGACATAAGGCTCGCTTGGTTGCGCAAGGTTTCAGTCAAGCTCCTGGTCTAGATTTTAGTGAGACGTTTAGCCCTGTTGTAAGGCATACAACAGTCCGATTGGTTTTGAGTATTGCTGCTATGAACAGGTGGTCTCTTAGACAACTTGATGTGAAAAATGCTTTTCTTCATAGTGACCTTGAAGAAGAAGTGTTTATGCGCCAACCTCAAGGTTTTGAAGACTCTAAGTATCCAACCCATGTTTGTCGATTGAGAAAATCTCTTTATGGGCTAAAACAAGCACCCAGAGCTTGGAATGCAAAATTCACAGGTCATCTTCCAGCCATTGGTTTTACTGTTTCTCATTCTGATCCAAGTCTTTTTGTTAAGCATGTTGGTTCAGATAGTGTTATTCTTCTCCTCTATGTTGATGATATTATCTTGACTGGTTCTAAAGATAGTTTAGTTCAAGAGGTTATTGATGAATTAAGTGCTGTGTTTGAAATGAAAGATATGGGGCGATTAACCTACTTCTTAGGACTGCAGATTTCTTACCATGATAATGGAGATATCTTTGTCTGTCAAACAAAATATGCTAGAGATTTACTTGCAAAGGCTGGTATGGATACATGTCGATCTTGTACTACTCCATGTAAGCCACATTGTCAGCTTTTGGCTTTGGAGGGTGACTCCTTATCTGATCCAACCATCTACAGGAGTATTGTTGGGGCACTGCAATATTTGACATTCACTCGACTTGATCTTTGTTATGCTGTTAATACTGTCTGTCAGTATATGACTCAACCTTCCGATTTACATTTTCAGTTGGTTAAGCGCATCTTAAGGTATATTCATGGTACTTTGGATCATGGTCTGAATTTTACAAGTGGATCTTGGGATCTTCATGCTTATAGTGATGCAGATTGGGCCTCAGATGTGAATACTCGCAGATCGACCACTGGTTTTGTGGTTTATCTTGGCAACAATCCAGTTTCCTGGCAATCTAAGAAGCAAAATTCTGTTTCTAGAAGTTCAACTGAGGTTGAGTACAGGGCATTAGCCAATACAGCAGCTGATCTAGCATGGGTTCGACAAGTTTTACTTGATTTAAAGATATTCTTACCACAGCCTCCTACAATACATTGTGACAATCTTTCAGCCCTTGCTTTAAGTTCAAATCCTGTGTATCATTCTCGGATCAAACATTTAGATATTGACTTTCATTTTGTAAGAGAAAGAGTCCAAAAGAAAGACTTGTTTGTGCAGTATATTCCCACTGAAGAACAGGTAGCAGACATCTTCACAAAGGGACTACATGGTCCTATTTTTCTGAGACATTGCAGGAATCCGCAACTTAGCAGCTCAGCTGGGTTTGAGAGGGAATAATAACCATATATTCATATATTATATTGAATAACACGTGTTCTGTTTGTTTGTTAAGAGAGTCTATTAGAGTGTTAAGAGAATGTATTAGTTTGTTAAGAAAGTCTGTTAGTTTACCATATAAGCACTATTTCATTGTAATCAGTTTTACAGATAATCAATACAAAGCCTTCTATTCTCAGACTTCTCCCTTCTACTTCTTTCCTCAATATTCTCTTACTGTTATCATTATCATGATCACTTCTGATTACCTTTTAATTTCTTTTACGGTTTCAAACTTGAGCAATCTTTTCTCATGAATATATATATAACTTCAGGCAGGCCGCAAGAATGAGCAAGTTATGAAATATTATCATATTATTTTTCTGAAAAAACTTGGCCAATCACATCTCGGAATCTAACTACAGAGGATCCAACTGATCAAAGAACACAAAACTGACCCCAACTGCCCAACTCATATCTTAATATTTCATCGAAAGACCCCTGCATTTATCACCAGACTTAAAAATAACACAGCAACAGTTCATTAAGCTTTTAAGTACAAACCTGCAAAATTCCAACAATAAAAAGGATCAGAGCTGAAACCCCGTTCCACACGAAAACCCTTTTGGTTGTCTCGAAGGGTTCCGGTTGTGGAAATTTACAAAATAACAGGCTTTCAATTGAGGGTTTCTCATTACAATTCTGGGAAATTTTAGATATTTATTTTCCCCAAACCATATAACTAAAGTATATATGGTTTTCCCAAAGCTTATGGTTAGTACACAATATTATGAGGATTTTTTTTTTGGGTCGAAAGATACTTCATTAAAAGGCCCCAGAAAAGGCAGGCAGAGGAGAAAACAATACAAAGCAAAGCATGCCCAAAGAAAGGCAGCACCAGAAGTAACTAACAGAAAAAGAGCACACAAAAAGTAGAGACTGGACATTGCAGACAGGTACAGAGTCAAACAGCAGGAGAGACTGGACATTGCAGACAGGTACAGAGTCAAACAGCGGGACCAAACTAAAACCAGCCTTAGCAACAAAAGACCACTCGATCACGTAGGGGCCGGCAGACCGTATTCCGACAGAATAGAGACCAAGGAGGGTGGGGGAAACGTGGCCCACATACTAAAGCACAAACTCCTTTTGGCAAGCTTAGGGGCAGCATCAGCGATATGTCTGGAAAGAAAGCAAACCTTGTGATGAAGTGTTCATTGTGTAAACAGAAATAAATAAATAATTAGAATATGCGGCAGACTCTGCACAATGACCAAAGCAAACTTGAACTTTTTCAATTCATTCCTTAGACTTCTACTGGCCTTTTACATCAATAATTCTATCATCTAAGCATTGATAGAATGATCAGACATAAGCATACGTCCAGTAAAATTGCTTCGAGAAATCCAAAACGTCAGAAAACCATCGAAACTACAGCCCGAGAGCATACCTCCATTGGCCAAAACGAGTTGCCTTAGATGATATTAGGTGCAACTCCAGATGGTTTGTCGAGGAGAGCTTGTCTGATGGTAGTGCCATTGGAATCGCCTGCATCAAGCCGGAGCATTATCTCATAATCACTACACAAGACACTTACAGCCTCATCCAAGACCGAGCACAAGTAATAAAAATTGAAGTAAAAAATACCTACATTGGGAGAACCATGTTCCACAATATAAGCTATGCAGCCCTAAGATATAACATCACATTTTTTTACACATAAAAAGCTTGTGCTGATGAACTCAAAAGATAAAGTTCAAATGATAAGTTTACACACAGCTAGTTGTATTTGACACTTAACTGAACTAAAACTTTTAAGTAAGTTTTGAAAATGCATGATCTGGAAGAGAACTATTTTTAAAGAAACTAAAGACACTAATTCTAAGAGGACCACCACGTGATCCTGCATGCAACAGCTTTGAATTCTATTGTATATATATTCATACATAAATAATACATTTCCAAATTGAAACACAGTAAATAATAAATATGCATGAACATATTTACAGTACTTGTCCTATGCGGACGTTCAAACATTATTACCTTGTGGAAGCTATTGTAAATAAAAAGGAAAGTTGGGAAGGGTAACAGAAAATACATGGTGTCCACACTGTAATAACGTCCGAACGTCCGCATAGGAGAAAATCTAACAATTATTCTCTCATCTGGATGTCCGCACGTTATTATCGTGTGGATGCCATTGTAAACAGGAGGAAAACAGGAAGGGGTAACAGAAAATACATGGTGTCCGCACGATAATAACGTCTGGAGCATAGGAGAATTTCTATATATATATATATATATATAATGCTGAAGCACTAACCGGATAGTAAGTTAATAGAGGCTAACCACTCGTTCCAGCTCACTCTACAATGTCATCATGATCCAAACGGTTCACTTTTTAGGTCATCATTCAAAGATCACCCTTACAAAATTTTACCCAAATGGATCATTTAACCATTTTATTGTTATCAAGAATATTTTTATTGTTTATAGAAAATATTATGTTAGTTTATTTTTATTATTATCACATTTAGATGACTAAGGCCCGTTTGGGATAGAAGGCTCTTCTGCTCATAAAAGCTTTTGTTAGAAGAGTTTTCATTTATTTATTAACAAAAGCGTCATTATAAGAATGTCGAAATTTTTTTAAACAACCCAAGTGCTTCTTGGAAAATCACTTGGAACTACTTCCTGAAGAAGCACAATTGCAAGGGTGATCTTTGAATGATGACCTAACAAATGAACAATTTGTATCAAGATACGACATTGTGAAGTGGGTCCAAACCAGTAATCAGAGCCTCACTAACTTACTAACCAATTAGCGCCTCACTAAATTTCTTCCAATAATACGAGTCTTCGCAACTTCCAACCATGATAACAAACTTTCATCCTGAAATGACCATCTTATAATAAAATCTTACCTACTATAGAATTATAATCGTAAGTTAGCTCTTGGTTCGGTGGAATGTTCTTCTCAGCAAATAACATCATGTGTGGGATTCTTGCGTCGTCATGATCATGAAGGACACTTCGGGCAAATAGATTAGGAGAACAACTATGACTGACAAATCTTCCCACATTCCCATGTTGTGTGGCATCAATGACAAACCCCTTTCTTTGTTTAACTTGTTTATCTTGTAGAATTTCTCCTACATACTCACATATAAAACTTCCTCGTGGAATATATGTTCGTGATCTGACACCCCATCCTTTTGATTTTGTCCTAAAGACTTCAAGTTTAAACTGAATTCCATGTTGACTAATTCTATTTTTGCAAGAAGAAGAGCACTTACACGTAGTACCACACTCATAAATAAGGGATTTCGTGCCTGTTATCGTGTTGTTGTATGACAAAACTCCTGCAATCCTCATTACACAAGGACATGACTTGGATTCTAAGCATCCGTGAAGGCAATTACAACCTCCTTTTCTTGTCTCCTTGAAGAAATCTGGATAAATGACATTGCGCTTGTAAATGAAAGCTGGAGGAGTCGCCCTATCTATTGCATTGACCACTCGAATAGGCATCTTCTCTTTCCCTTCAGAGATGTCATTTTTACAAACAATATCCTTTGAAACCATAGGTTTTTTCAACTTGTCCAAAGCTTTTCCCCATGTGATTATTGGTTGCCCTGATATCCTTTTCAACAAAAATTTAAACACAAGTTTGCCAAATTCCTCTCTTTCTTGCCAAAAACTCTCTACTATGTAGAGACCATCATAAACATAAGTTCTGAAAGAACTTTTCTTAGCACGTGTACCCACCTCAAAACGATTAATACCACGAATTACCCTTACATGAGTTCCTTCTTCCATGCTGTTCTTTAGTGCAAGGTTTCCACGTTCAAGTCTTTGATCCTTTGGCTTTTTAGGATCAACCCTAGGATTTCCACCTTCACCTGAATAAGTCAAGATATCAGGAGATGCTACATGGTTGGCGTAACGGCCAGAATTAACAATGCTTGTGGCCAAAATTTTCCCATCCTTCTTCATATACTCAATACCATGAAGAAACTTATGATGGATGCCAACAACAGTTAGTTCAGCCCTGTTGCGAAACTCGTCACCAACATTCACTCCCGGAATTGGTCCTAATTGTTTCCTCGTGTTAACCAAGTTTCCTTTCTTTCTCTGACACATTGCTGCTTCAATATCAGGCCTCCAACAAACTTGTTGGTAGGATTCACTATCATGTTTTTGCAAGAGCTTAGTTAATGTCTCTCGATATTCATCCAAAGCCTCCTTGACATGATGAATTACTCCATCTTTATCATCAACTCTCGACCTCTTTCTGTTGGGAAGAACGCCGACTTTTCGTTTCTCAAGTGTTTTGTCCATGAAGAGCTATGATTCAAATGTATTGCAGGAACGCCTACATAGAAAGTATAAAGTAGGAACAGACCCACCCAACATTAACCAAATACAACAACCATGCTAATCTAAAAAAATAGCATTGCAAAATACGCCATAACTCATGGAATACTTGGTTGAAAATTTTGTATAATCATCAGCATTATAATTTAAAATAGACAAAATTAACGAATACAGAAAGTGATTATTTATTTACTTAAATAGCAACACACTACGGTAAAGAAAGGTATAACAGAATATACGAAAGATGTAATAACTAAATACATCATCAAACTCGAAAATCTGCAGGAAAATTGTTCAAAAAAAAAAAATTTACTTCCAAGCAAAGTAAGTAAACTGCTCTCTCCAAGGTCAACAAGGAAACAAGTAACCACATTTGTCCCTCTTTCTTATATGAAAGGCAACCCCTCATTAATTATTCTTCATGATTGGTCAATTTACATAGATTCTCAGGTTAACCCTTGACCTGAGTCCTAATTCCAATTAGATAGTTCAGATCAGAGAGACGATTCTCAAGTTACGTGAAGACCTAAACTTAAGGATTTTGTTAAAAACCTTCATCAATATTTACCGGTTACAATGATATATGCTAAACTGATTTTGGTTTGAAAAATCAAGCAGAGTTTAAGGAAGTGATTTATGACACGAAACAAAAAAATAATAATAAATAAATAACACTGTACCTTCTCAAATTTATAATGCAAAGAATATCTTGGAAATAAGAAGAAAGAAAAAACCTGGTAAAGTAGAAACTGAAATAGTGGTCCAATCCTCGCACCAGTCGCTGGCTCGCTCTCTTTGTTTATGTTTTGAAATTGGAAGTTGAGCGGTTTTGACCATAAGTTCAGAGCGGTCGTCTGTTCGGCTTCTGTTTGCGTCGGTTTATATATGGGCCTTAGGAAGTTAGAAGAGTGTAGGGTTTCTTAATCCCGCAAGTCTCTGAAGGAGTCCTAGAAGTCGCGACTTTCCTGATTTGGACACTAGGAAGGAATAGTGTTACACAGACGCCAACTAAGAAAATTAATTTATGAGAAATACAATTTAGAGTCAACATTGCTACAAGGAATTAAACAATGAGGTGGCAAGTTATCTATATATATAAAGCAAAATGAAGAGAATGGTGAAACATTCAAAATACCAGAAAATGCCATTGGTTAATGCAAACATTAAGAATTGAAATTATTAATTAAATGAAGATAATATGGTAAATTCACACTTTTTCATATTAAAAAAATTAAAATTAAAAGAAAAATCATATAATGGATTCTATTTTTATAGAACACAACTGCTCATTATCTTTTTTAATTATAAAATAAATTTAATTTTAAAAAAAAAAAAACCTCTCGCAGGCGCGGAAGTGCGTGCTGAGAGGCTAGTAAATAATAATTAGAGAAAAAACAAGCAGATGGTCCGGATCCATATTACAAACAGTGGCAGAGCTAGGAATTTACATGTTGTGGGGCCAATATATAGACCAAATAAGACATTAAAAAAATTCAAATTTTCAACCTTAACAATGTTTGGAAAAATAAAATGCAGAAAATAATTGTTTATTCAATTAAGTATCAAAATAACACTCGTCGTTCCTTCATATCTCAAAAACCATCTATGAGATATGACAAAAAATAAAATAAAATAAATCATATTCTATGCATAGAACATATAAGATACGAAACATATAACTATAACAATTATTACTTCAATTTTCACTCATATAAACAGATACAAATATATTCTCATGAAAAATAAATAAACAAAGAAAAAAATTATGACTATGTAAAGTTATCCAACCTGGAATTAAAAAATTTGAAGCAGGAGGTCGGAGAGCAAACAACCAAATTCAATTATTTTATTTTGATGTGTGCGGCTGCTTCAAATTAAGTTCATGTTGCTTCATATAGGAACAAAAATTAAAATCCCAATCCTTTTTTATTTGGGTAAAAGTCTACTTTGACAGGACCCGACCCAATTTCCACTTTGAAATTCGAGCCAAGTCCTGTGCGTGTCCGACACCTGGCGAATGTCGGCACAAATGTCCTTTTTACCCTTCTTACTTCAACTTTTTCTTAAAATTGCCTTAGACTTCTGCCGAAAATTCGGCAGAGTCTCCCCTGTATTTTTGACTTACCCCAAAACTTTTCACCTGTCAAACAATCTCAGAAACCCTACCAACAGCCAGACTAAGTCAACAAACAGATTCCAACCTCGGTTCCTTATGTTCAACATGATATCAGAGCATTTTCTAGGGTTTTCAAGGTTGCAAGGATTTTCTGCAAAACTTTACCTTGGCGCGGAAACTATAATTGGCCCGGTGGTGGATCCCGCGTCCTTCTACGGCCTGGGGGCGAAAAACAGGTTGAAAATGTGAGTGGACCAAAGCAACAATAATGTTCTTCAAAACAATTCTCATAAACATAATATCCCCCATGGTATAATAAATTTTGCTAAATAAAACTGAATACTTACTTATTATATCACGCGTAGTCAATTCAAGGCATTCTATATCAGTCATATTCAAACTTGAAAGTTTCATACAAACCACTGAATTCAAAGCTTTCATAAAAGTACTGAAATCCAAAGCGTATAAAAACTCTGTACTCAGATCTTTCATAACTGAACAAATATAAAGGGATCTATATCTGAAAAATCAGAAAAACTGATTTATAATAGCTGAAAATCAACATTTAATAAAGAAACTCAGAATCCTTTGAAAATACCACCAGTATGTCCCCCTGTTATTTCCGTCAATTCCCTGGCAGGTCTCGGGCGTCACACAGACTTACCCGAGCCGCAAACTGGCGAAATCAGGGGACTATGATCAGCCTGTCTCGCCGGCAGATTCCTCGATGACACCAAATCAACTCGAGTCGCTCTGGCAGGATGCAGGGGACCGTAGTCAGCCTGATCCGCAATCCTGGCAGGTCTCGGGGACATAAATTCAGCCGAGCCGCAATCCTGGCAGGTCTCGGGACACCAAGTCTGCCGAGCGGCAAATCCTGGCACTCACGGTCCGAGCGTCCCCTTAACTCGTGAGGCAAGTCAAGTGCACTGACTGAACTATAATCAGACTGGATGTCCGTAGACATCGGTCCGACTCTGGGTAATCACCATAAAGAAAAACGGGTACGAGGAGGTTTTAAAATAAAGTCCTTATAAAAAGAAATATCTGAATAATAACTGTAAAACTCAAGTCGTGCTGCGGTCTTAACTGATTCAAAACTCAAACTCTGTTTCTGTAACTGGTAAATAAGCAGCACCGACTTATAGAATTATTACTATACTGCTCATATTCAAAATCGTATTAAAACTTACTCAAAGACTGAATGAAGAAATTTACTCAAATAAACTCAAATATAAAACTCATTTATATAAAATCATTTATAAAATATATTTTATATAAAAGCATATCAATTCATATAAAAGCACATCAAGTCATTCATGAAATCTGATTTATGAAAGAAGGTCCACTCACGGATGGTCCAAGCTAATTTGACCTTTTGAAGCTTCCTCATGCTGATCGGCTGGACCTCTGATGCCTGATTATCCATAAAGATTAAATTAATAAACTGCTGAATAAAAAGAATTTCAACTAAACACCCTGCCCCCGGCTCCTAGAAATACGTTCACTCGTTTCAGGTTTAGGCCAGATTTGGAAGACCCGACGCTTACTGAAGCGATAAGCTATCCGACCGGCCGACCCGGGACCCTGCGGGTCCACGGCCTCCGATGGCCAATCTGGGTTTCCCTGAAGGTTTCTCATACAGCGGGAACCATGTTCTACGAATTTGGTCCGAATTCGACGGTCGGACCGGCCAAAATCGCGTTATTGCTTAAAACCCTAACCCTAGCCCCAGGGTTCGGGATTCCGGAGTATCCGGGACTCCGATTCGCAATCCGTCGAATCCTACGCGATCCTGAAATCACGTAGACCGACATATCCGAAATTCAGCGCGATCCGACTATTTAACGACACTGCACCCACGGATCGCGTGATATGGAAAATCCGTTCGGGGCTCAAACGAACTCCGAATCGAGATCCGCGAAATCCTACGCGCTCGTGACGACATGAGGGTCACTAAACTGCACAGAATTTCATCACTACCATCGCCCACGCGCTCCAGCTCGCGCGGGCAGCTTTGGGTGTCCAAAGCGAGTTCGGGTGGCCGAAAAATCTCGGAACCAAGACTCCAAACTCCTACCCTAGGTAAAACACCCCATTTGGAGTCACTTTTGTTCTTGGACCACCCCAAAAAAGTGACCAGAAACCGTAGTTTCGAAGGGCCGAAGTTTCGGCCAAACTTCAAGTCGAAAATCGAACCTCTTATCGCTAAAATCGATCGAAGCCCATATACCCATCAGCTAGAGCACGAAAAATAGATGAGAAACCATACCTTACTCGATCGATTTGGTGGAGAAACGAAGGAGAATTTCTAGCTGGAAGTTCGGGTGGCTTTGCAGGAACCTCCGTCGGAAAACATGGTTTTCCGGCCAACTCAGGGCGGCCCCGGGGTTGAGATCGGTCAGGTTGTGACGGTGACACGAAGGCGGACCCGTAGGTACCAACGGCGGAGATCGGCTCGGCCTGTGGTGGCCGGTCCGTCCCTTGGAAGGCGAAGGGTCGCACGACCCCAAATCGCGCGAAGGAGAGAGAGGGAGGAGAGAGAAAGTGACGGGGAGAAGAGAGAGAGGGGGTATAAAATCTGACTTTTTGGCCAAATTACCATTTTGCCCTTCGTGGTTTTTAGACCATAACTTCTTCGTTACGGCTCCGATTCGGGCCTACTCCGGGTCTACGAACTCCTTTCGCCGCGCTCTACGCAATGGCGTAAGCGAAATTCCCAAATTCTTTCTCGATCAAAAAGTCAAATTTTCCCCCATTAAAATATGCGAGGGCAATTTGGTCATTTTGCTAAAAGATATTTTCTTTACTTTTTAGATATTTTCTTTCTTTTTAGATATTTTGTTTTGGGTTCTTACAATCTACCCCCCTTATAAAAATTTCGTCCTCGAAATTTGCATCTCTGTCCTTCCAGGAGGGGAGAAGAACTGCTCCTGCATTGGTTACTCGGATTACGACACTGCACATCTCACTGAAATCTAATTACTTTCTCTTCCAAAAATCTGAACTGCTTGTTTTCTACACGTTCTATAATCTTATTGGGTCCAATCTAGCTAGGATTTGGCTCCCTGACTTCCTTAAATCTCATTTCACCTTACTTAATATTCTGTCTTCATACTTGGGTGATCCATACTATGTTTCGAGTAAGGCATCTATTGGAATCATATAATCCAAGGAAATCCAACAACTGTCACTTAAGGCATACTCTCAGACCAACATTTTTACTCGAATCATTCTGAAACTATAGTACGTTACGTTCCAATATCCTTCCACAATTTGAGTCATTTCCTTAAACTGATCGTCTCTCTAGAACAATCCAAACCTCCCTGATCTACTCTATTCCTTTCAATTCAATCTTCCTTTACTACTGAAAGCAACCATTACCAAAATTTATAGCTTTCAATCCTTTTTTTTTTTTTTACTGGATTCCCCTCTCTCAAGGATGAATCTCGGGCTGACGAAAGCCTGAGCTAACAGTTCTAAGGTTTACTGGAGGTTTGGATCTCCCTGTCCACTAAGTACCGTAAATACGGCTCCTGCTAAGCCTCTGACAAAGATTTCTCTACCGGTTCAAACACCGGTGCAGTTTCTGTCCAATTTGAAAATCTCATCTCCTTACATCGAGATAATTGTCTAATTTTCCTATGGATACCACCACCATTTGGGCCCAACTTGAGAAGAAAACGAGGATGCACAGAGTGCGAAGTCTACAGGAAGTAAAACCTATGCTCTGATACCAAATTGACAGGTCCCGACCCAATTTCCACTTTGGAATTCGAGCCAAGTCCTGTACGTGTCCGACACCTGGCGAATGTCGGGCACAAATGACCTTTTTACCCTTCTTACTTCAATTTTTCTTTAAATTTTCCTTAGACTTCTGCCGAAAATTCGGCAGAGTCTCCCTTGTATTTTGACCAACCCCAAAACTTTTCACCTGTCAAACAATCTCAGAAACCCTACCAACAGCCAGACTAAGTCAACAAACAGATTCCAACCTCGGTTCCTTATGTTCAACATGATATCAGAGCATTTTCTAGGGTTTTCAAGGTTGCAAGGATTTTCTGCAAAACTTTACCTTGGCGCAGAGACTATGATTGGCCCGGTGGTGGATCCCGCGTACTTCTACGGCCTGGGGGCGAAAAACAGGTTGAAAATGTGAGTGGACCAAAGCAACAATAATGTTCTTCAAAACAATTCTCATAAACATAATATCCCCCATGGTAAAATAAATTTAGCTAAATAAAATTGAATACTTACTTATTATATCACGCGTAGTCAATTCAAGGCATTCTATATCAGTCATATTCAAACTTGAAAGTTTCATACAAACCACTGAATTCAAAGCTTTCATAAAAGTACTAAAATCCAACGCGTATAAAAACTCTGTACTCAGATCTTTCATAACTGAACAAATATAAAGGGATCTATATCTGAAAAAGCAGAAAAACTGATTTATAATAGCTGAAAATCAACATTTAATAAAGAAACTCAGAATCCTTTGAAAATACCACCGGTATGTACCCCTGTCATTTCCGTCAATTCCCTGGCAGGGCTCGGGCGTCACACAGACTTACCCGAGCCGCAAACTGGAGAAATCAGGGGACTATGATCAGCCTGTCCCGCCGGCAGATTCCTCGATGACACCAAGTCAACTCGAGTCGCTCTGGCAAGGTGCAGGGGACCGTAGTCAGCCTGATCCGCAATCCTGGCAGGTCTCGGGGACATAAAGTCAGCCAAGCCGCAATCCTGGCAGGTCTCGGGACACCAAGTCTGCCGAGCCGCAAATCCTGGCACTCACGGTCCGAGCGTCCCCGAAACTCGTGAGGCAAGTCAAGTGCTCTGACTGAACTATAATCAGACTGGATGTCCGTAGACATCGGTCCGACTCTGGGTAATCACCATAAAGAAAAACGGGTACGAGGTGGTTTTAAAATAATGTCATTTTAAAAAGAAATATCTGAATAATAACTGTAAAACTCAAGTCGTGCTGCGGTCTTAACTGATTCAAAACTCAAACTCTGTTTTTGTAACTGGTAAATAAGCAGCACCGACTTATAGAATTATTACTGTACTGCTCATATTCAAAATCATATTAAAACTTACTCAAAGACTGAATGAAGAAACTTACTCAAATAAACTCAAATATAAAACTCATTTATATAAAATCATTTATAAAATCTATTTTATATAAAAGCACATCAATTCATATAAAAGCACATCAAGTCATTCATGAAATCTGATTTATGAAAGAAGGTCCACTCACAGATGGTCCAAGCTAATTTGACCCTTTGAAGCTTCCTCATGTTGATCGGCTGGACCTCTGATGCCTGATTATCCATAAAGATTAAATTAATAAACTGCTGAATAAAAAGAATTTCAACTAAACACCCTGCCCCCGGCTCCTAGAAATACGTTCACTCGTTTCAGGTTACTCTTATGCCCACCTTAGCTTTTTAGACTCTTAGGCCAGATTTGGAAGACCCGACGCTTACTGAAGCGATAAGCTATCCGACCGGCCGACCCGGGACCCCGCGGGTCCACGGCCTCCGATGGCCAATCTGGGCTTCCATGAAGGTTTCTCATACAGCGGGAACCATATTCTGCGAATTTGGTCCGAATCGGACGGTCGGATCGGCCAAAATCGCGTTATCTCTTAAAACCCTAACCCTAGCCCTAGGGTTCGCGATTCCGGAGTATCCGGGACTCCGATTCGCAATCCGTCGAATCCTACACGATCCTGAAATTACGTAGACCGACATATCCGAAATTCAGCTCGATCCGACTATTTAACGACACAGCACTCACGGATCGCGCGATATGGAAAATTCGTTCGGGGCTCAAACGGACTCCGAATCAAGATCCGTGAAATTCCACACGCTCGTGACGACACGAGGGTCACAAATCTGCACATAATTATATCATTACCCTCGCCCACGCGCTCCACCACACGCGGGCAGCTTTGGGTGTCCAAAGCGATACCGGGTGGCCGAAAAATCTCGGAACCAAGACTCCAAACTCCTACCCTAGGTAAAACACCCCATTTGGAGTAACTTTTGTTCTTGGACCACCCCCAAAAAGTGACCAGAAACCGTAGTTTCGAAGGGCCGAAGTTTCGGCCAAACTTCAAGTCGAAAATCGAACCTCTTATCGCTAAAATCGATCAAAGCCCATATACCCATCAGCTAGAGCACGAAAAATAGATGAGAAACCATACCTTACTCGATCGATTTGGTGGAGAAACGAAGGAGAATTTCGAGCTGGAAGTTCGGGTGGTTTTGCAGGAACCTCCGTCGGAAAACATGGTTTTTCCGGCCAACTCAGGGCGGCCCCGGGGTTGAGATCGGTCAGGTTGTGACGGCAACACGAAGACGGACCCGTAGGTACCAACGGCGGAGATCGGCTCGGCCTGTGGTGGTCGGGCCGTCCCTTGGAAGGCGAAGGGTCGCACGACCCCAAATCGCGCGAAGGAAAGAGAGGGAGGAGAGAGAAAGTGACGGGGAGAAGAGAGAGGGGGGGTATAAAATCTGACTTTTTGGCCAAATTACCATTTTGCCCTTCGCGGTTTTTAGACCATAACTTCTTCGTTACAGCTCCGATTCGGGTCTACTCCGTGTCTACGAACTCCTTTCGCCGTGCTCTACGCAATGGCGTAAGCGAAATTCCCAAATTCTTTCTCGATCAAAAAGTCAAATTTTCCCCATTAAAATATGCGAGGGCAATTTGGTCATTTTGCTAAAAGATATTTTCCTTACCTTTCTAGATATTTCTTTCTTTTTTTGATATTTTGTTTTGGGTTCTTACAGAATGGGTTCAATTTTATGATGTAAAATTACAAAGCGAAGTTAACAAGTTTATGATGGGTTCAATTTTGTAGTTAAGAGCAGGGCCGGCCCTGGGTGATTTAAGGCCTAGGGCCAAAGTTCAAGAATGTTCCCTTTATAAACAAATAAATAAATATAATTACAATTTTTTATCAAATAATAAATTTTATTAAAATTATAAGAGTTTACAACCAATAATATAGAAAACTTTGGGCCTCAAACGAAGGAAAAAGAGTACCCGATTGAAAACATTACAATCAACAACAAATTAACTTGCATGTCCCTATGCTTCACCTTCATATGCACCTACAAAATAAAAATAGCAATGAAATCCTAATCACAAAAGATCACTTAAAATGTCTTCTTGTTGCAGTTTTAGAAGCAAAATCATCAATTATACTATCATATTTAATGTTTTCCAACATATCTCTTTCAATGCATAATATAGCTAGTCCTTCACTTGCTAACTGACTTCTAGCATGCATTGTTTTAAACAGCTTACAACAGAAACAAAACACTTTATCCAACTCCTTTGAGTACACTAACCATTTTCTATCATGAGTCTCCCCATTTGGTAATGTTCGAAGATAAAAATGTGAAGAAAAATGTCTGCATTGTTCATCAATAGGGAATTTGTGATTATTTTCTCTTATAGGACCATTTTCTAAAAGTAAATCCCTCATTTTTAGATCAAGATTATCCCAGACTCTTGGATCATAAATGTTCAAATTAGTTTCATTTTCATTTTCATTTGTGTTCTCATTTTCATTATGTTCTTCAGCTAAATTTGGTACTTCACGGTTCAAATTAGTTTCAATTTCATTTTCATTTTCGTTCTCCTTTTCATTTATGTCATTTTCATTATGTTCTTCAGCTAAATTTGGTGCCTCACTATTTTTAAGGAAATATTTATTTAAAGATCCTCTTAGGTTTTGAGCAATTTCTTCTTCCTTTTTCTTTTTTTGTCTTTTGAGATTTCCAGAAAGTTGCTTTTTAGAAAACATTTTAAAAAATTTATCATAAACACACAAGCAATCAAGAACAATAAAAGTAAAACTAATTAAATGAAGACAAAGAAAGAACAATAAAACCTGTATTTTGGGTCCTGTATGCTGTGCTCTGGTGTTGGTGCTCTCAATTTCGGAGAGAATAATCAGCTTCCAACTCAAAGTATAGCTTTGTTCCTTCCTTCCACACTTAGTTCCAGACACAGTCTTAAATGCCGATATTATCGGCGATTGAGTGGGCGATATTTTAGCCCATATCCACTTAATCATCGTCAATATATCGATATTTTCGTCGATATTATCGCGATAATTTCGGAGGCGATAATTTCCTACTCGTTCGTGCTTTATTTGGGCAATATATCGCGATATTATCGATAATATCGATAATATCGCGAGTGAAACTGAAAAATACATTAAATGTGTTGAGAAATGGTGCTTTTGCCAACAAGGGGATTCGAACCTCTCTCAATTGCATCCATCTACTGGGCCTTATCCACCAGGCTGCGAATCAATTTGTTAACAATGTTACGACGTGTAATATTTATATGGTCTTAAACGTTTTACAAGCTAATATTATCTAGGATAAATTTCCATTTAGAAAAAAAAAAATCCCTAATATTATTTTATTATGTTTAATTTAGGCATATGTTTAATGTTACGACGTGTAATATTTATATGGCCTTAAAAATTTATGCAAGCTAATATTATCTAGGATAAATTTCTATTTATTAAAAAAAAAAATCCCTAATGATAAATTTAGGCATATGTTTAATTTTATTTATTATTTTATTATGGAGGGTTTTTTTTTTTTTTTTTTGTGTGTGGTTATATATTACGGAGTTGTATTATTATTCACTATTGAGTTTTAATATTGTTCATTATATGTGATACTAAGTTTTAACTTTAATAGGAATTCTTTCTATGTGGTAGTAAGTTACTCATATATATATATATATATATATATATATTTTTGTCAAGCTCA
Organism: Prunus dulcis; assembly: GCF_902201215.1. NCBI lineage: Eukaryota > Viridiplantae > Streptophyta > Magnoliopsida > Rosales > Rosaceae > Prunus > Prunus dulcis. The sequence goes on from NC_047651.1 coordinate 7,064,961, forward strand.
TATATCTTATCATATGCAATATATTGTAGTAAATTAATATAACTAAAAAATTGTGGTGTGTTTAATTTTCTTTCACTAATTACTACATATTTTCTAAAGACACGGTGTTTGTCAGGTCGCTACATAATCAACTTAAATCACTCTAACCCACCATGCCATGCATTTTATTCCAGTTTTTTGTGATAAAATAATAGACAATTGACTAAATAAACATCCTCTAAAGTTTCAATAAAAATTTCCAAGTTTTTCTCACAATTTCCTTGATTTTTATTCAATTTTTATCGATATCGATATTTTGTCGATATTTCCATCGATATATCCTTGTTTTTGGACCTCAAACCGGCAAACCGGAAATCCGAGCCGAACCCCACCGAACCAAACCGAAAAAAAACCGAGTTGACCAAAAAGTCAAAAACCGGTCAAAAACCGAACCGGACCGGTTTGGACCGGATTCGGATCCGGTTCCATGTCTTCAAAAACCGAACCGGGCCGAACCAAACCGGTGAAACTAAAAAAAAATATAATTTCAATATATATTTATATTTAATGCTATATTTTTAATTTCACTAAAAAAAACCTAATATTTATCCAAGTTCAATGTCAAAATATCTCTCTTTTCTCACTTTAATATTTATTTTTTATATGAAATTGAATAATTTGTTAATTTTCAAGTAAAAAAATAATATTTCAGTTGAGAATTGTATTACAAAATAATTTAAAAAAATAATTTTTATAATCCGGTTCAAAACCGAACCGGAACAGAAACCGGACCGAAACCGGTTCAAACCGAACCGGACAGTTTTTGAATTTTTTTAATTAAAACCGAACCGAACCAAACCGCATGAATAGTATCGGATCAGTTCTAATTTGAGGCAAAAATCGGTCCAAACCGAACCGTGCCCACCCCTAATATGGACTAAAAAAATTTTGTGTGCCCCAATCAATTGTGGGCCCCGGGCGATGGCCCTAGTTGCCCAGACCAAGGGCCGGCCCTG
>NC_047651.1:7066055-7073185 GCF_902201215.1 Prunus dulcis
CGTGCTAGAGCAAACGAGGTTCAGAAGCTAACAACTGAAAATTCGTCTTTTCAAAGAATGCTTCATGAGTCTCAACAGGAGGTTGAGAAACTTAAAGGAGAGAATAATGCCTTGTTGAAACTGGTGAGTTCGTACTCTGTTGATACACTGAGAAGGCTAGACATGCTGCAGGTCTCCAATGAAAGAATTTTGGGAGACCACGAGAGGCTCATGGCTAAGCTTAAGAGGCGCCGTCTTCTTCCTTCAGAGGCTTCCAAAACATAATGTAATTTTATAGATTTTACAGGGCCTGCACCTTCATTGCAGGTGGAAAAAATCTATCTGTTGTATGCTCCTTTCCTGTTATAATAATTGCGCACATTCTTAAACTTGCACCTGTGGTTTTTACGTCTTTTCAAAATGACGGTTTGGAACCTTGTGCCTTATAGGTTCAAATAACCACATCAAATCTCTCAAATTACATATTTCCATGCATGTGAGCCCAGAACTTTTGGTCTGGGTTAAACACAAACTCATAATTTATTCGCCCTTTTCAAATGGACATGAAATATGGATTGAGTAAAAGCCACGATAATATCGCAATATAGTAGTGAAGAACATTAACTACTATATACCCACAACTTCAAGTTCAGGATCTCTCATATATTTGGATCCATGGGCTTCCGGCCCAGATATAACAAAATATGTGGGGAGCCTCAATTCATCATTTGAGGTTTATATTGATATTATCCATTTCGCGGTGTATTCTTAACAACCGGAATTCACAAAATATATTTCTTCCTTGAGGTGTCGATTATAACAAAATCGAACTTTATTAAATTCATCATTCTCTTATGCCAAAGAAATATGTGGTGTACCACAATTTGCAATAATACCTCAAGGGTTGTCCATTTAATTGTTGGAACTTCAGGTTCTCAACACTGTTAGATTTTGAACTTCATGCCAAAATCACATATTCTCATGGTATGAACATTCAATCCCCTTAGATTTTGAACTTCGGGCCAAAATCACATATTCTCATGGTATGGACATTTTTACAATTTTCTGTACATATTTTGGGACTTCAAGCCCTTACATAATTGTCCATATTTTGAGGAACTTCTGGCATCTCATTTAATTGCTCATCCATGAGTTTAAGGAACTGCAGGTTCCCTTTTGTATATAGTGACGGTTTACCCAAAATGGTTAATATTTATGCATACGTCACTATTCATGTATATAGTACTATTCATCAAGTCATGAATACGTATCTATTCATGTGTATAGTACATTTGCCAGTACAGTTATTATTCATGTGTATGGCACTTTTAACCAATACGGTACTGTTACATCATCAAGGAATTCTAGGTCCTTATTTACATGTCAAGGATCAAGGATCTTCAAGTCCGATCTCTTGTTTACAAGTATAGTACCGGAGAGACTGCCAGTTCTCATATCAATATCATCATCAAGGATCTTCAAGTCCTAATGTAATTGTATGATGAGGATCAAGGAACTTCTGGTCCTGATCTGCATACTGTAAAAACTCATCATACAACACAATTAATCCATAAAATAAATTGCTGGTAAATAAATTACTGGTATGGACGATAAACCCGCACCATACTTTAAATAAATGTAAATGTGCGGTAAAATAAATTCATAAATTAAATTGCTTGTTGTATGGACGTTAATCCCGCACTATACCTTAAATAAAATTAAATGTGCGGTAAAGTAAATTCATAAATTAAATTGCTTGTTGTATGGACGTTAATCCCGCACCATACCTTAAATAAAATTAAATGTGCGGTAAAGTAAATGTGCTTGTATTGGCACTAATTCTGCTCCGTACATTTAAATAAAAGTAAAAGCGTGGACGATAAACCCTCACCACCCTTTTAAATAGATACTGTTGTATGGGTAATAAACCTACACCATACAATAAATAAAATAAATGTGGGAATAAAAACCACCACTAAAAATATAAGAGGTGAAACCGTTCATTTTTATTAATTAGTAATTGGAAAGCAAATAAATATAGTGTATTATATTACCATAAACTTTTCATATTAATATTATATATCATGGGCTGTCAACCTGAATATCCCTTCTCTCTTTTTTCGTGGGTTCCTCTCAATACTAGAGGAAATGAAAAGTAGAGACAAACCTTAGTGCTAGTATGCATTCACGTTTGTCTGCTTCCTTGAGTGATAATTTCACGAATAAAGTGGACGAACCTGCACAAGCTCCTCCTGCACACCTTTACTTGCAAGAAATTTTTTTTTTTTTTCGATAGATTCCTCTCAAAACCATGATGAAATAATATAATCTTATTATACTAATATACTAGCTATATAGCATATTATATAAAATATGCAAAAAGTGATGGATCAAGCTTGCTACTGCCTTTCCACCTGCAGAGCAAGTTAAATAGTGTAGGATAATACTAAAGTAATTGAAAGATAAGGAAGTAGAGGACTTATTATTTTTTCAGTGGGTTTTCTATTCTTTCGGTGGGTTCTATCAATATCAAAGTGCAGAACACTATCTCTTCCCTCTTCTGTGGCTGCTTCTCTTCACCTTTTGCTTGCTTCTTTGCCCATAAACCCTTCATTTACATGGAAGGCCACCTGCCTCCCAGAATATTTACATGGCGTAGAGGGGTTTTATTATTTTATCACTATTTTTATTAGGATTGGAGGGGCACAAGGTGGTGGAGATGAGCAGATCAACATAGTGGCTAGGATTGGTCTTCGTGATCTCACTGCACTCACAGACCAAATTTTTTTTTTTGTTCTTTCTTTCCCACTTGGATGTAGATAACCAAAATTGCTGCATCAATTGCTTGACAATTTTCTATTATCTCCCTCTCTCTCTCTAACATGGAGACATACAAGGAAAGCTGAAGAAATGGCAAGAGAGGGAGGAAGGTAGGGGAAAGAATCTGGGTTTCATCAGAGATTTCAGTTGGTATATTTGAAAGCAAAATCGTGCTAATAACGTGTTGTAAACTAAAGAGATTATGGAGAGAATTGAGATGGAGAGAGGGCATAGAAGCCTGATCTTTTCATTGAATATTTTTATTCACGATTACAAATGAGGGGGAAGCCTTATTTGTAGGCAGAACATTGTGATTGTTTGATCATTCTTCTTTGGCTTCACGTGGATGTTGGCAAGAATCATCATTACCATTTTGGGCTCCACATTCTTGACTTTACAACAGTTTTGTTATTTAATAAATTTGAGAACGTTGTTGTTTCGTTTTTTTGTTTTTTTGTTTTTTTTTTGTATTCTTGAATAAGTTCCTATGATTTACCACGTGTGCGGTTCTTCTTACATCAAACACTTTAAACAGTCTGAAAACTTCTCTAAGACACAGAACGAGTTGCTCCTCTTTCATAACCTGAGTTCTCTTTCTCTCTGATTCTATCTTTCTACCACCTCACTGAAAGTCCTCTTGAATTCCAGTAAGTCCAATCCAACCCCTCTTTCCATTCTTCTGTTACACTGAATGCTATAACCTTTCTTGCTTTTTCTTTTTGGGCTTTCGCCATTGATTTATTGACCTTATTTTTTTCTTGCTTATTGAAATTCCTATTGTCTTGTTGTTTTTTATTTATTTGTGTATCTCTGATATTTCAACTTTATTTTAATGGGTTGTAATGATTCTTTGGTGGCAATACTTTCTGGTCCACCTGTTTTATTATTAATTTTGTCTATCAATATAATTGATGATAGTAAATTTTGAAATGCTGCGTTCGTTTCTAACTGCTAAGAAATTTGAGGAATAAGAGAGTAATTGGAAAGGAAATCAAGAAGGCAAGAAAAGATTGAGAATGGCTGTGTTTGGTTACATTTTCATGTATTAATTAAGGATCAGAAAAGACAAATCAAATATGCAATTGGGTTTTTTACTTATTTATTTTGAAGTTTCTCAAAAATATATCTTAAATACAAAAAAAAGTTGTTTGCACACTCATCTATGAGCAAACTATAAGCAACAGACGAAGCTCTTGAATGTTTTGGTTGTTTTTATTTTCAAAGTTTGGCATAAGCTTGAGAACTGCTTGAGATATACCTAAACTTTGCAAGGTTTTTTTTTCTTTCTTTCTTTGTTTTTTGTGTGCCGAATGAAACATTTACATCACGTTAACTGCATCTTGTACATTTGTTCTACCATGTCTGATTGAGGTTTCGTACACTTTAGAACATGGTAACTTATGTGATCCAAATTTCATTCCTTTTCTCTTCCCATAAGTATCTTTCATCAAGGCTTTTCTGAGTTGACTGCATATCTTTGCACTTGCCTATCTTTGATAATTCACCTTAATTTCTATATCAAGGCTTGACCATTTGTAAAGGCTTTCTGTGTTAATCTTACATTACCACATTCCAAAAATGCAATGATAATTTCAATATATATATATATATTATGTTTTTCCTTTATTGGATGGTCTCTATGATTTGCTCATTTAATTTCCTTGCAAATCTCAAGTTATTGTATGAATATGCAATACTAAAGGGTATGCTCGATGACATGGTTGACAGGTGCGTTAGTGTATCTTATAACTTGATATATGTTGTCCTATAGTGGAGGTGCAAATGGATGATCATAATGGGACAATGTACACTTCTGAAGGAGGGGAAACAACTATTGTTGAAGTTAGCACAAATCAAGAACCATACGAGGGTATGCTATTTGAATCAGAAGATGCTGCCAGAGTATTTTATGATGATTATGCCAGTCGCGTAGGATTTTTGACCCGTGTTCTGTCATCCCGGAAGTCTGAGCGTGATGGGTCAATAATCTCTCGTGGACTTGGATGTAGAGGGGTATCTGATAATGGTAGAAAAGTAATGCAGGAGTGTGCACAACGAGAATTTTGCACAGCCATGGTGTTGTTGAGGCAAGAGAAGCCTGGAAGTTGGGTTGTCAAGAAGTTTTTGAAGGACCATAATCATCCGTTAGTGGTTCAATCACAAAAGAGTCGCCGAACGCTTGTAAGCCTCTCTTATGTTGCATATGTTCTCATGTAGTTGGATGCATCCAGTTACTGATAATCTAGTGTTTTCATATCCTTTTACGACCACTGCTATTAATATTATACTATGAGAAATAGAATGATCCAAATTCTTTGAAAATGACTGAAAATTTTCTTTATATTTTCCTTTTCCCAACATAAACGGACTTAGTCACCTGCATCACAAGACAATCGAGGAGAATTTAAACTTAATTGACTATGATTAACTAACTTATATAAATAAACCAAAGTTAACTTAATAGATCTTAATTGAACCTATAACATTTAAAACTTAAAAGCCAAAAATCAAAAAAAGAGAAAAAAAATCAGATTGGACCTAGGCTGGGTCATGATCAAGACCCATGGCCTATACGTTGCCCATTAGCATAAGGGTGGTTTTGGATAAGAATTTTCCTTTAAGTTCGGACTTTGGTTTTTGAAGAAACCTAAGGATGAGGAAGGTAGGAAGTTAGTAGGCACGTTACAAGTACTGGAAGGGTTGAGATTACATAGCAGTGGAGAGGATGATAGACAATGGCTGTTGGATACGTCTGGGAACCTTTAAATTTTTAACCAATTCATATTTTAGGAACTGCTGCAATGTTGTAGGGAGGTCTGTTTTTAATCCTTATTTATATATTTGGAAAGCAGTAGTGCCTCCAAAGTTGCAGACTTTGGCATGTTTTGTAGTTTGTGTTTGATATTCCATGTGAGTACAAAAATAATGCTTGCAACTTATATTCAATGAAATGAAGGACAAAATCCAAGTCACAGTTGAAAGCTACCATATTTCTTTCTTTCTCCCTATGAAGCTATCTCCCTATACTCAATGATGCCAGCTGAACTAGACTATTGGATTAATCAGTTTTTATTTATTTATAGCTTTTTTACTGTAATTTGACTCCTTACATTTCCAAATTAACATTAAGAACATACTTTTAAAAGTTCAAAAGGAAAATTACAGAGTGATCCAAGTATCTTCTGATGACATCTTGACTACATCGGAAGCATCCAAGTTGTGTTTTACTCATGAGCTTAGCTTGGTAATTCAACACCTTAATATATTCTTTCTAAATCCATGTATTTTTCCCTTTTTGAACATTGCTTACTGTGTTCCCAAGTTTTGGCATCTGTTTATGGCCTTTATACTCTCATTTACCACACTGTTCTCTGCTGCTCTTTCAAACTATTCAACTCATGAGCTTTTGTACTATCTTCATATTTATAGTTTCTTTCCTTTTAGAAGGTCCAAGCCTTATGCTTGGTGAAAGTTTGTAATTTGAATTGTCCAACTTATTGTTCTCTTGCATTTGGGATTTTCTAAATCTGTTGGGTCATTTTTTCTTTCTTGGTTTTGTTTTCTTTTACACTGTATGCACTTTTTTTTCCCTTCCACAGAGATCATTTATCATCGTTTTTGCATCTATATTACCAGGATGAGAAGAATAAGAAAATTCAGGAGTTAACCGCACAACTGCGAGTGAAGAAGCAGTTAAGTGCAGCATATAGAGAACAGCTACTTGCCTTTATGACGGATGTTGAAGACCATAACAATCACCTATCAATAAAACTTCAATCAGTCTTTGACAATCTAAAAGTGCTTGAAGCTAAAACAGTAGGTTTTACATGATATATACTTTTCAGAAGTTGTGTGAGTATAGTAAGTCATTTAGTTGCCTTCAGTTCTAGTTATGGCTTCAATTTTGTTTCTCGAATCGGAAAATCTGGATTGAGATAAGTAGGAAAATTAGGATGCTTCTGAATGCTGTCCTGCCTTTTACAAAGCATTGAAAGTAAACATATAAGATTGTGATGGGGACATGACAAAGTAGGGGTTGTGAGGAGAGCTGATGATTGAGCCATGAGTATGACAAAGGAGGCTCGTATTATGAACTTCTTTAAATACCAGGATCAAAGAATTAAATTTCATGTTTTCCCTAATTAATTAGGAGAAAATGGGGAGTTTTGTAGAAATTGGTTGAACAATGTATTGACTTGAAAAGCCGCATGGTTTTTTTGGTAGAAAGTAAACTGGAGCTTGATGTTCTACGATTTGAATGTCATGACTTAAATCATGGCATGCCTATTTTATGAGTAGATTGGCTTTTTGTTCAATCTAGAGTTTGATAT
>NC_047651.1:7075702-7078810 GCF_902201215.1 Prunus dulcis
ACTTTGTTTTAATCATATGCATGGTTTTAATTGATGAAAGTTTCTGCATAATGTTTTAATGACTTATGGATTTTATTTATCATGCTCATGAAATGATTTTGTTGGTCGGGTAGTTTTGGCTATATATATATATATATATATATATATATCGAGTTTGGCATTCTTGGGTTTTGAGAGTGCATTTGTGTGGATATTGGGGAGGTATATTTATATATTCGCTATAGATGAGATATTGGGGTAGTTGGAGGTTGATGTGGAAGAATGTGGTTGTGGAGAGAAATTGTGTGATTACACTACGTAAGTACCTTCCCCAGTTACTAGTCTCACTCGCGGCGTTGGATGTTCCGGCGTGTGAGACACTTTCCATATGCGGCGTTGGATGTTCCGGCATGTGGAAAGACTTATTATAGAGTTTGGGGTCATCACCATGGCGTTGGATGTTCCGGTGTGTGATGACCCAGTCTGCGCGCGTAGGACATAGTTTGGAAGCTACACATGGCGTTGGATGTTCCGGTGTGGGAGCTTTGGAGTTTCGTCCCCCGGTTGGACCGCTCATCCCTAGACGCAGGATAGCACCTAGAAATCCTGCGGACTAGTCAAACGATCCCCCAGTTGGATTGTTTTCCCGGTACCTAGGTGGTGTGATGAGTATATCGTATAGATATTTTATATATATATAGGTATATTTATGTAGATATGTAGGGTTGAGTGTGTAAGGATTTAGTAGCTTGAATGAAGTGGTAAAATGGAGAGAATGGGGTTTCTTTTGAAAGAGATAACTTGTGTTTTTGAAAAGTTTTATTTGAATTAAGTTTTGAGTAATTAATCTTGGAATTGTGAACTTGCATGACTTGAGCATTATTTTTACATGGTGGGGTTACTATGTTGTTTTTAACTGCAATCTGGTTTTTGTCCACTCACATATTTTCTGTTTTGCGCCCCCCAGCCAGTAGTCGCTCCAGGAAGCGTGCAAGTGGTGTACGAAGTTCGAATCTGTGCATCTTTCTAGTTAGGAACTGAGTAATTTCTTCTACTCAACTGTTCTTAATCTAAATTCAATGTATTGCCCTTGATAGATTTTACTTGAAATTGACGAAGGACGCCGATCCCCAATTTTAATTTGTGGATTGTGAGATCCCACATCGACCAAACGGAGAGGGGGTGATGTGCCTTATATGGCACACCTCACATCAAAATAGTGGGAGGCCTTTTGGGAGCTCACTGGCTTCGGGTTCGTAGGAACTCCGAAGTTAAGCGAGTTGGAGGCTGGAGCAATCCCAGGATGGGTGACCACCCCGGGAAGTTGCTTCGTGAGCTCCCAGAAACAAAACCGTGCGGGCTGGTGAGAATGTAGCCAGGCCCAAAGCGGACAATATCCTGCTACGGCGGAGCCGGTCCGGGGTGTGACAAAAGTAATCCGTAATGAAACAATAGAAGCTATTTAAAACAAACAGTAGCTTAGAAAAACATAGCTCACTTCAATATATATATTTTCCATTGTTTCAATGGTCATTAATTAGCTTTTGAATGCTATTAAAAATTTTAAGATTCTGAAATATATTTTAAAAACAATTGTGCTGTAGAAAACGGACACACCACATAAAATAATAATACGTTGAGCTATTGTAATAATACCACATAAATTAGTTTGTAGGTTTTTATTTTTAAGCACTAGCAATAATTTTCCAAACGTTAGCAACAAATTATAAACATATAAATGTACCAACAATATTTAAAGCACACTACTACAAAAAAGCAAAAAGACGACGGTAAATCACCGTCGTGTATTCAGTTTTTCAGCGGTCGTGGAATCCACCGTCATCTTTTCCCTAATAAACCACGACGCTAAATCACCGTCGTTGTTAAAATATACAACGTCATCAACAAATAAAAAACGACGCCTTTTTACTGCAAAAAGATCGAAAAAAGCAGTCGGGGATGAGAATATACGACCAACTCTCTAAACAAACCGTCGTTAAAAAGGAAAAATATGACACATATTAACAGAACAAGGCCGCAAAATAGACATACAACGACGAAAAATAAAATAATACGCCGTTAAATATCATTTTCACGACAACAAAAAATATGACGTCTTTAAGGACATTAGAAGACGACGTTATTTATTCCTACTACGTCGCCTATATAAAAACAGCCGTCGTATAATACATTTTCCACTTCGATTTTTCTATAAAAGATTACGTGGAAATAGTTGTCGGTGTCATTATTTACGACGTATGTATTTATATAATAGACGTTGAAAAAAAAAACAACGTCGGTTACTAATATATGAGAGTCGTATTACAAAATTTGTACGTCCTATTTTCAGAAACAAACAACGACGATAAATATTAGACGTTGTTAAATAAAACAACGTCGAAAAAAAAATAAAAAAAGACGTGTTTAGTCTGCATAAGTTTTAAAAAATAGTCGAGGATGAGAATAGACGACCAACACAAACAAATCACCGTCGTTAAAAAGAAAAAATATGACAAATATTAGAAGAACAAGGCCGCAAGATAGACATACAACGACGATAACTAAAACACTACGCCGTTAAATATAATTTTCACGACAAGAAAAAAATATGACATCTTTAAATACATGAGAAGACGACGTTATTGAAATCTACTACGTCTCTTATTTAAAAATAACCGTCGTGAAATAAATTTTCCACTTCGATTTTTCTAAAAAGATGACGTGTAAATAGTTGTCAGTGTCATTATATACGACGTATGTATTTATGTAGTTGACGTTGAAATGCGAAACAACGTCGGTGGCATTTATATAGTCGACGCTGTATTTATATGTATTCATTACTCACGTCGCACTTATTAATGTAGACGACGTTGAACTTCTAAACAACGTCATTATTTACGACGCACGTATTAAACAACGTCGGTTCCAAATTAATGTTCAGATAATTTATCTCATTTTTTAGATGTCGGTATTATGGGATTGGAGTCGTGTTATTTTGGATTACATGGCGGTTCTTAATCCTTCCCCGACGTGATATCCTGGATAATTGCTTCACAATAGCGTCGTGGTTCTTCATTGTTACGTTGCTTTAAGACGCCGGTAAATATGCTGAATAAATGGTTAACCATA
>NC_047651.1:7080383-7089116 GCF_902201215.1 Prunus dulcis
TCTCCGACAAGATGTACTACTAGATGAACCATGATATCAAAGAATGAAGGGGGAAAGTACTTCTCAAGCAAACACAGAGTAACTACTACATCTTCTTCCAACTTATCTAGCTTGGAAACATCAACAGTCTTTTGCACATATAGCATTGAAGAAGAAGCACAAACGAGTTATTGCATACCTTGCAGGCTTCTCCAAAACATAACGAATTGCCACAGGGAGCAATTGTTGCATTAAGGTATGACAATCATGTGATTTAAGGCCAAGAAGTCTTGAATCTTGTAAAGATACAAGATTTTTAATTTTTGAAGAATAACCTTCAGGGACCTTCATACCATAGAAAGAATTGCAAACCTCTCTCTTCTCTGCTCTTGACAAATTCCAAGGCCCAGGAGGCAAACGAGTACGCCTTTCTCCATACTTGGGTTGCAAATCAGTTTTGACCCCCATGTTCAATAAATCTAATCGAGCAGCAATCCCATCTTTATTTTTTCCAGGGATCTCCAGCAATGTACCAATGATACTATCGCAAAACATTCTTCTCAATGTGCATAACATCTAGGGCATGCCTCACAGGAAGGTATTTCCAATACTCGAGATCAAAGAATATTGATTTCTTCTTCCAACAAACTCTGTCACCATTTTCAACCATATGCAGCACTTCTTCTCCGGTTAATGGCTCGGGAGGTATGCCATATTCAGTTTTCCCATTAAAAGCTGCACGTTGCCTCCTATATGGATGATTGATTGGTAACCATTTTCTATGCCCAATGTAACAAATTTTGTGGCCATTTTTCAACCTGTGACTAGGTGTATCATCGCCGGATATTGGACAAGCTTTATATCCTTTAACAACACAACCAGATAAGTTTCCATAGGCGGGAAAATCATTAATTGTCCACATTAATGCAGCTCTGAGTGTAAAGTATTCTCCATTATGTGCATCATACACTCCTCTAATCCCAACCCACAAAGATTTTAAATCATCAATCAAAGGCTCCAAGTAGACGTTTATATCATTTCCGGGTTGTTTAGGACCGGAAATCAATAAGGTTAACATCATGAACTTTCGCTTCATGCACAACCATGGAGGGAGATTATATGTAACTAAGATAACCGGCCAACAACTATATCTGCTACTTAGAGAACTGTGGGGATTGAATCCATCAGATGAAAGAGCCAATCTCAAGTTTCTCGGCTCATTACCAAACTCAGGCCATTTATCATCAAGAAGTTTCAAGACGGGGAATCCGCCGGATGAGACATCTGACCGTCAATTGATTTTCTAGCAGCATGCCAAGTCAAACTCTTAGCTGTCTCATGTGATTGAAACATCCTTTTAAACCTTGGAATTGGAGGAAAATACCACACCACCTTCGCCGGCACACCCTCTTTCAAGATTGAATCTTTGCCTTCCTTCCACCTTGAGATACCACAAGTAGGACAATTAGTTGAATCCTCATACTCCTTCCTATACAAGATGCAATCATTGGGGCATGCATGCATTTTCTCATAACTCAGCCCCAATGCACACAAAGTCTTTTTAGCCTCATACATAGAGGTTGGTATTGTATTTCCTTCTCGAAGCAAATCGCCTTGAAGTATCAATAATTCTATAAAACAGACATCACTCATCCCATGTTTTGCCTTCAAATTATACAACTTCACTAATGCCGATAACTTCGTGTACTTTCTACAACCAGGGTACACTGGTTGATCTCCATCCCCAATCACATTGGCAAACTCATACGGATCGGAACCAAAATCACCAAAATCACCAAAATCACCAAAATCATTATCATCCATATCAATTTCTTCAGACACAAAACTGTACCTACTATGGCCATCATCTTCTTCAACATTTCTACTAGCATTAGTAGTTGTTTCCCAAGGTTCTCCGTGAAATGTCCAATTCTTATAGCTTTGGTCAATTCCATTAAAGTATAAGTGATCCCTTATAATTCCAACCCCAAACAACTTCAAATTAACACATTTAACACATGGACAACGGATATGTGTTGTAGTTAGAAGATTTTCTAAAGCAAAGTTCAAAAATGCTTCCACCCCAAATTCATATGCCTTAGATCTTCTATCCGAGTGCATCCATGACTTATCCATCTCCGACACTATAACCTATTATCTATAATAAAGTGAAAATACAGGCAATGACCATCACTATAGCAGATTATACAAAGATTTAATAGCAAGTAATACACAACAGAGACGACGGGTTTTAAACAAAAACAGACGTATTTGGCATATATATAGACGACGGATTTTCAACAGACGTCGTCTATTATAAGTAATACAAACGACGGTTTATGAAAAAACCGTCGTATATAAGTAATACAACGACGGTAGTTTAAAAAAACCGTCGTGTAATCGTCGTCGTATGCCTAAAAATTCTTCGTGTCTCAGTTTATTTTCAAGAACACAAAACCCATTAAGAACACAACATATATATGAAACCAAGCAAGAAACCAACATATACATGAAACCAAGCAAGAAACCAACATATACATGAAACCAAGCATGAAAAAAATAAATCCATTCCCAATTTAACATAACATAGGGTGATTAAAAGATCCGACAAAATTAAATCCATTCCAAATTCAACATAACAGATAATGTAATCCATGAACCCATTAAACAAAAAATCCATGAACCCATACCTATAAGCACATTATTAACAGATCGCAAAGCATATACCTAAAACCCTTTAACAAAACAACCTAATATCATTCAATGAATTTACAAGGGGAAGTTAGGGTTTGTACTTACAGGTTGGACGAGCTCACAGATTCGACGGAGCCTGGAGAGTGCAACTTTTAATTAGAGCAGAAGTGAGAGAGAGAAATGTTATGTCGCGCGAAATCTGAAAATTTTAGTTTTCAGGGTTCGAAGTATAAGAATAAGAGCCAAATCTAAAAAATTTAGGTCGCGCGAAAATTTTTATAGCGCGCGCGTTTTTAAACGTCGAAAAAAAAACCAAGGCGAAAGTTCTACAAGGACCGACGTAAATTTAATATTCCACGACGGAAACTTCATTTTTCGGATTAAGAACGTAAGGCCGTTCATTTTGAAGCTTCATTTTTCGATTAATTTTAAATTTATTTTGAATATTTTTATATAACGACGACTGAAAAACCACGTCGGAGTTAAGACATTAATGACGTTGTAAATTATATAAACCGACTTACATATTAAAATGACGTCGTTTAAAGCATAAACCATGTCGTATATTTTACTTCACGACGTAAAATATGTATTCCACGACCCAACCACCGTCGTTAAAAATTAATACCCTAAACCCATAAAACTAAATTATACAATTTAAAAAATTAAGTTTATAAAAGGTTTTATGGTTTTACAGCCTAACATATACCCTAGACTACCCAAAAATTTTACTTTAAAAATAAACCCCAATAAATAACAACCCTAATCTCTAAAACCTAGACTCTAAACCCTAAACCATAAAACTAGAAGTGATTTTATGACTCATCAAAACAATTTTGTTTTGGATGGTCATTTTAAATTTTTGTTATTCAAAATGAATTTTTTTAAGATTTAGGGGGAAGAAAATATATCAATGACTTCATAGGAGTTGACTTTTCATTTTTCTGATTTATTTTAAATTTATTTTGAATATTTTGATATAAAAATAATAAAATATTCTTATCACAACAACAAACCACGTCGGTTTTAATAAATTGAAGGCGTTGTAAATTATAATAGACGACTAACATATTAAAATGACGTCGTTTAAAGTAGAAACCATGTCGGATATTCTAATGAACGACGAAAAATATGTATTCCACGACCCAAACACCGTCGTTAAAAATTAATATCCTAAACCCTTAAAACTAAATTATAAAATTTTAAAAATTAAGTTTATAAAAGGTTTTATGGTTTTAAAGTCTAACATATACCCTAGACTACCCAAAAATTTTACTTTAAAAAAAAACCCCAATAAATAACAACCCTAATCTCTAAACCCTAGACTCTAAACCCTAAACCATAAAACTAGAAGTGTTTTTATGACTCATCAAAACAATTTGGTTTTGGATGGTCATTTTAAATTTTTGTTATTCAAAATGAATTTTTTTCAAGGTTTATGTGGAAGAAAATATATCAATGACTTCATAGGAGTTGACTTTTCATTTTTCTGATTTATTTTTAATTTATTTTGAATATTTTGATATAAAATAATAAAATATTCTTATCACAACAACAAACCACGTCGGTGTTAATAAATTGTAGACGTTGTAAATTGTAATAGACTACTAAGTCGTTAAAATGACGTCGTTAAAATGAGAAACCATGGCGGCTATTTAACTATCCGACATAAAATATATATTCCACGACTTAACCGCTGTCGTTACAAAGTACTATCCTGAACCCTTAAGAAATTGAAGATGTTGTAAACCATAAACGACTCAATTGTTCAAAGAACGTCGTCTAACTATCCTTTGACGTCGTATTTGTTTAAAACGAAAAAACAAAATACGATGGTTTTTGACTTTATTAGGTCGTTGGAAAAGTATTACACGTCGGTTACGCAATTTGTATGTTTGTTTTTTTTTTTTTAATTTAAGAAAACCTCAACAAATTTTTACATTATATATTATAGAGAAAATTTGTACATTATACATAAATATCAAGTGTTCAATAATTGCCCTATTTAATAAATTGGAAAACAGACTCTGCCCATTCATTCCGGACTTCATCAATGGCTTCTTGTGGGTATGAAGCTTCCTGGTTTCCCTTGGCATACTGCATAAACAATGACTATTAGGGTTTATCAATAAAAAGAAATTCAATCACAGACGACGATTTTTTTCATAACCGACGTAGTATATCTATTCAACGACGGTAATTTTACATGACCGGCGTTGATAATACAAAAAACGACGTGAAATGTATGAAGGTAATTTCTTCTTACCTTATTCTCAAACCCCAAGGAAGGATCCATGATGATGTCCCTCATGAAGCGCATCACATAATACCCGCATTCGACACTGCTGGGTTGCTTTGGTGTGCCCGAGAGAGTTTTCCAAATTACAGCTTTACGTCCTGCTCGGCCTATGTGAGAATTATATATTTTTATAGCACTATTCACGATGTTTTTCGCCTCTTCATCGACCACACGATGACCTGGCAGAGGATCCAAAAAATAGACGGTCTCCTTCTTTGCTCTTACAATCAGAAAGATCCAATGACGGCTGCACAAAATTAATATAAAAACGACGGTTATTTACAAAAACGACGTATTATAATATTTCACACGACGAAATAAAGTAGAAAACGACGACATTATATATTTATCACGACGACAAGTAAATACCGACGTGGTTAGTTGTTTCAAACGACTCAATAAAATAAAACACCGACGTGGTTAGTTTATACGCTGTCATTTATTGAAAATCATAAAAACAAAATCCTAAGGAGACTAACCCTGGATTGTAAGGCATCATGAAAATCTAACGAATTCAAGTCGAAGGTTATTTACAAAAATCGAATCAGAAGCGACGGTCGATATAGCCAACCATGCGCACATATTTGCTTGTTTTAAACATCGACCTAAATAAAAAATATATAAACAAGTCAGACAAAAAAAAATTAATATTCAATTTCTTCCATGCGATATATAAAAATTGTGTAATATCTTCAAATAGACCATCAATAAAATAAAACAACGACATTATAAACCACGACGGTTAGTTAAAAAAACCAACAATTATTTTTGAAAAATAAATCCACAATTACAATTAAGACTTAATGCCTAATTGTGGCATATGAAAAAGGTCTTAACCACCAAACACCTCCTTATCAATTGTAAATTCCAGGATCTTATCCTCAGGCAGGAGTGTCGTTTCCACATAACGACAAAGGCTTTTAAAAGAAGATGGCGCCTCCATATTTGAATAATCACCAACTTCATTAACCTGTTTAAAGAAATAAAAAAAATGACGTGGTAATTCAATAAAGACGACGGTTTAAGGAATAAAACGTCGTCTGAAATGTATTTAAACGACGGTGAAAAAACCGTCGTGGTAAATGTTTTATTACGTCTTAAAACAATTCCGCCGTCTAAGTTGTAAACAAACGACGGATTAAAGAAAAATAACGACGTCTGAAATTTTGAAAAACAAATAAAAAAGGCAAAATTATGTGAACATACCTTGTCGCCATGCTTTTCTTCATCTTTTTTCTCCTTCTCTTCTTCCTTCTCTTCATCTCTTTTTTCTTCTTCCTTCTCTTCTTCTTGCTGATGTTCCCCATTTTTGGCTTTATCATCCTCATAATGGAGGGATTTCACCTCACCTCCAGAGCAGCTAGCTTTGTCAGACGACATAGATTTTTGGGGCTTTGGCTAATTCTTTGTTTAAGCATGCCTGGATCAAAATTAGGAATTAATTGGGAAAGCTGACTAAGGAAATGCTCCCTCTCAGCCTCTTCCAATTGTTTTGTTCTAGCCTCCATCCTTAAGGCCTCTTCCTTTGCCTTAGCCTCCATCTTTTTAGTCTCTTCTTGAAGGAGAACTTTTAAACTCTCCTTCAAACGGTCGTCAAAGCTAACCCTCTGTGGTTTGGGTAAATTGAAATACTGCCTTGGGGAAATCCCAGCACCTACTCCTCTCAATCTGCCCAGATGCTCGGGGCCCAAAGCCATGGTCATCACATCTTTGCTGCCATCTACTCTGACTTTGCCTTCGGAGACTTGTTTCTGCAATTCATCCTAAAACAAAGATATACAAAAAACACGACGGTTATTTATATACAAACGACGTATTATAAAATTTCACACGACGCAAAAACATATAAACCGACGTTATTATAACTTATCACGACGGTAGTTATACCACCGACGTCTTATGCTATAATTACAGAAGTTTCAACGTTATTTAAAATGAACCATAGTGATTCCTATTTAGACCTTTAACGACGTTATTTAAAAAGTGTCGACGTGGTAATACAATTCACACGACGCTAAAATGAACCACCGACGCCTATAATTAAAGAAAACAGAGTAGTGATTCCTAATTAGACCTTTAACGACGTGTTTTAAAAGTTCGACGTGGTAATATCATTCACACGACGAAAAAAATATAACATCAGACGTTAAAAGAATTTTTCACAGTTTAATAAAAATTTAAAACAGAGTGAGTAGGCTTACAATTAATTTTGCTTTTTCTGCCACCTTTGGATCGGGGATGTTACCATGTTTGTCCCGTCTAGCTCTCTTCCATAAGGTAGATCGATCAATTTCTACCCCAGGCATGGTTTCCTCCAATTCATCCTCCAATCCAGCATATCCTTTTCGAGACAATCGATGATTGTACTGGAGTTTCTCCCTAATCTGTGCATGTTGAGAATGCACAGACTCAAAATCTTGGGAAAGCCTTGAAGCTACAAAGGCATCCCATTGTGCTTTCTCTATGAATTTATAAGTTTCCGGGGGATGGCTTAATTTCTCCTTGTCATTGGTGTATGGAAGGATATAATGCCTCGTTAGTGTAGACTTGAAATCCTTCCATTTCTTGGCAGCTGAAGCTAAAACAGATTTCTTGCCCCCTTGACCTACGACAAAAGCCATGTCAACCGCCTCCCATATCTGCTCCTTAACATCCTTGGGGATTTGGGACCATTTCTTGTCCACAAGGGGAACTCTGGAGCGAGCCAAGACACCAATGTACGACTGCATTTCAATATGTGCTTGGCCAATACCTTTCCCCATTTTATTGTACTCAACAATTGGCCTCAGTTTCTGAAGCTTTCTTTTCACAACACGAGGCATTGTGCTCATACCTCGACCAGTCTTTGAATCATCAGAGATTATTGTCTGGCTTTCTGTCTCAGCAGATGATGAAGCAAACTTCATCTTCTTCGAAGACTTCATCTCCTTCAAAGACTTGTCTTGAGGAGCTACCATTCCAAGCTTCTTGGAGCCAGAATCCTTAGTTTGTTGTTGAGAAACCATTTTAACAGACAAAACTGCAAGTGAAAATATTTCAAGAAAAGATTAAGAACACAAACGACGGTTATTAATAAAATACGACGTATGATATGATTTTAAACGACGCAATGAAATAATCTCAGTCGTAATAAATGTTTAAAACCATTATTTATATAACGTCGTGGTATTTATGTTCACACGACGTAAATAGTAATACACCGTCGTGGTAAAACCATTATTATATAACGTCGTGGTATTGATTTTCATACGACGTCAATAGTAATACACCGTCGTGGTATTAACATTCACACGACGTAAAACAATAAGACAGACTGTCGCCTATATTAGATACCAACCCTAGTTTCTTTTTCTTTATATTTTATCAAATAAGGGAAAAACAAAAACCATTGTTCAGAGAAATCAAACCTGCAATTAAACAAGCAAATAAAAAAAGACTTTATTTTAAAAACAACTTTGTCAATTTTCAGACGACGCTAGAACGACTGACGAACCGTCGTGGTCTACATATTTAACCACGTAAATAAGAACTACCGTCGTCTTATTTAGTTGAGGTAGTTGTCTTCAAAGTTGGAAACTTTTCCTCTTTGTCTGTATATTTTATCAAACTTGGAAAGAAGTAAAATGATTTTGGCCAGAAAAAAGGTAAAAAGATTTTTCAAACAAAAACGTATGAGCATGCAAAACAGTAACCAAAATAGTGAAAATGAAAGCTTACCTTTTGCGTGCAATGAAAGCAAGAGGAAGATGATCGATGTTTAA
>NC_047651.1:7093989-7157371 GCF_902201215.1 Prunus dulcis
ATAAATGATTAGAACATTAAAGGCAATAATCACCTAACAATATCAACAATTTTACTGCCAAAATAAAAGCTCTAAATGTCATGAAATTGACATTAAAGTTTTGAAACTAAAGCTGCATAAATTAAAAAAAGAAATAAAATCTCGTAATTGAATGTGAAATGCAAAAGCTTCCAAAAGAAGTTAAGAGCAATTAACTAATTCTGGAATCAAAAGGAGCTAACGTCCAAGGTGTTAAAGTGATACATTTATCCTACAAAAAAAAAAACTGTAGGTTTTTCTCCCAAATTCAAAGCAATGACAGCCATCAAAATAAAGAATAATTAGGCTCAATAAAACTTGCAATAATATCACATAAACTCTCTGCACGTTTTCGCAAAAATTAATAGATATAAATGAAAATAAGAATCAATATAAAAATTGAATACACAGATAGGCCAAATCTAAAACTGACGCAATATTAGATTTTGAATTCAGAATTAAACTAAAAAAAACTGTTTGCACCTTTTTTCTTTCAAGAATTTGAAACCAAAGTAAGTAGTATACTACACAGATTTGCAAGGATGCAACAATTGAATATTCAAATCAAATTTATCTTCATAAAAGAAAACTTAATTGTCTGTTGACCAATAATGCTTTATTCCTTCATAATGCATTAAACCACATAAAGATAGTGCATAAAAACCCAACATTAAAACAGTAATTTCAAACACTAAACTTTAGTGCTAAGAATATATTATAATTGCTTCTCACGTTGGTATGAAGGACTTCCAAAAGTAAGAACAATAAAATGATATTAAGTCCAACAAAAAAATAAGGGACCGTTATATAAAAGAAGATTGATGGCAACCAAAATGAATGAAGGCAAATGTAAAAGGCCCAACACAATAAAATCAAATATATATACTTGTTCTAAATATATATATATATATTTGCTTTGAAATTTCAATTAAAAGGAAAAATAGACCAAAGATTTTGAAACACTTCAACGTTTCGGTTTTAAACACTTCAACCATTCAATATTGGATGTTTCAACGTAAATTGATTAATGAGTAATAATAAAGTAATCCGTAATGAAACAATAGAAGCTATTTAAAACAAACAGTAGCTTAGAAAAACATAGCTCACTTCAATATATATATTTTCCATTATTTCAATGGTCATTAATTAGCTTTTGAATGCTATTAACAATTTTAAGATTCTGAAATATATTTTAAAAACAATTGTGCTGTAGAAAACGGACACACCACATAAAATAATAATACGTTGAGCTATAATAATAATACCACATAAATTAGTCGGTAGGTTTTATTTTCAAACACTAGCAGTAATTTCCCAAACGTTAGCAACAAATTATAAACATATAAATGTACCAACATTATTTAAAGCAGTTGAAATTGTATAGACAATATGAAAGCTTCAAACTGTATCTACCCAAAATAAATCGTAATTTTCATTTTGAAAATCCAATACAAATGCAAAAGCTTCAGTCAAAGAGTTAAAAGATATTAAAGCTAGGAATACGGGAAGAAAACAACTTTAACTTACAAAGGCTTTAGATTGTTATAAAAAATAATAGTTTTCCTCTTTCCGTAAAGCCAAATACAAAATATTTATATTATAAATAACATATAAACAAATTGGAAAGTTTTGAAGGTATAATGAAATTGAAGAAAACAAATAAATAGGTAAGTAAAAGGAAAATAAATAATAAGTAAGAAGGTGAGTTTGGTACGGTGAAGCACGTCAAAGACGCTGTCCTAAAGCCTTTGTAGCCTCCCTATGTGCAGGTACTGACGGTCTACAAGACTCCAAGATACGACCCCTTGTACACAAACTCAAGATCCGCTATGAGCACATTCACAGACAGATATAGGTATCCAAGTCACATAACCATTGCCCAAAATAATAATAATATAAAGTAGAGAATATATGTAAAAGTAGACAAGGAGAGAATTAGAATGTGTATGTGATATTCTGATAATATATTGTCTGTTATTGTGTGTATTGTGTGTATATGTGTGTATCTCAAATGTGAAGGAGGAGTGGCCTTTTATAGGCATCCAAAAACATGTAACCTTCACCAACCATAAAAGTCCACCAACCATAAAATTAAGGCATTCACCAACCAGAAATAAAACCTAAATATTAAATATTTATAACCCCCATAATAAATAAAATAAAACAGCCAAAATAATTAAATAAATAAAATGGTTAAATTTTTAAAACCTTTTAAAATTCCAACATGCACAAACTCAAGAAAATCTCATCGTAAATAACAATATAAAACTCATACTGACTTTCTCCCACCGTTGTTCCCATTATACCTTTATTTTTATACATACACATTTCCCAGACACGCACAACGGAATCCTCAATGCTCGGGCGGCTGGAACTAAATCCCAAGACATGCACGACGGAATCCTCAATGCCCATGCGACTGGAACTAAATCCCCAGACACCACTACTACAAAAAGTGAAAAAGACGACCAGAAAACAACGACGGTCTAAGTGAAAACCGTCGTGGTTTTTAAAAAGACGACGGTTCTAAAAACACCGTCGTGTAATACCACCTGAGACAACTAAAAATGGAGATTCAAATGGCTGTTCAAAAACAACGACGTACCTAATTAAACAACCGACGTCTATTTGAAACAGATTTCAATAAAAGCCGCCATTTTTACTCATAAAATAACACGACGAGGTTTTCGTATAAGACGCCGTATAATTACAAACAAATCCACGGCTTTAAAATACAAAACATCGCCGTATTAAATTAATGTACAACGACGGAAAATATAAATACATCGACGTCATTATCGTATAGTTCTACGACGTTATCTTTAAATCGTACTATAAAATTTAACATCATATTTATTCATTTTATACGTCGTACCTTTAATTTAAACCGTCGTCTTAATAAGAATTTTTGTTAACAATTTTTTTCTTTGATTTTCTTATCCTACGTCGGTAGATCTATTTAATGACAAGAATTGAAATAACCACGACGGTTTATATAGAAAACCGCCGACATAATCAGATTTTTCTGAGAACCCAAGGGTTACGAAATCTTACCAGCAAAATCTATTTATAATTTCCTCGTGTTAGTAATATTGCGTCGTGTTAGTTTACAAATTCTAGAACATTAATTTCCCTCATTTTAAATTTCCTCGGGAAAGAAAAATCTATTTATCACGCTTTGTAATTGAAAACTAAAACTGAAAGAATTCGGGAAAAAAAAACTATATTTATAATTTAAAAATAAAATCCACGTCGGTTGTATCACACTTAACGACGTTTACAAAATAATCTACGTCGGTAATTATAAATCTACCGCCATCTTACCTTAATATAGGCGACGAGAAAAGACGACGGTATAAAAGAAAACCGTCGTTGTTTCAGTTTCTTTAACAGTTTGGTCCTTTATCTTTCTGCAGGACTTGTATAGTTCAAAGCATTGACAATGTCTTCATCATATCTCCCAGCACCTACTGATTCGATTGCTCATGCTTTAGAGGCCATTTCTATTCTTTATCGCATTCTTGAAACCCATCTTCTTCTTCTGAAGCTCTACGGATAAAGGAAGAGGCTATCACAAATCTGACGGAAAGCAAGGAGTATTTAGAAGCACTAAGTGTCCTATCAGGCTTGATCAAGGAAGTGAGAAGGCTAGTTGACAAGCTTCTTCTTGTGGACATAGATTTGATGCGAGTAAGCTCAATTTCTCTTTGAGAAAGACATTCAAATTATTGTCTTTGAGATGTGAGAGACAGTGTCTCTGAGAGAGGAAGAACTTGGAACCCTAAATGTAAACCGAAAATGAATGAAAGCGACAAATTCATAGAATAAATTTTTAAAAACAACGGCGGTCCTTACAAAAAAACCGCCGTTTAAATTGTAAAATCAACGTCGGTATGACCGACGTATATTACATAAATCCACGTCGGTAAATTAATAAAAACGGCGTGTTAAATAATCTACCATGACGCGAGTTATTACTTATGTACTTTAATTTTTGAGTTTACTACGACGGTACCTACAACACTACTTTCGTATTTATTTACCACGTCCGAAGTTAAATGTACCGTCGTATTTTGTAATTTATACGTCGTAGTTATATGCAACCGCCGTATTATTTTTTTGAAATGGTTTTATATGTAAGCAACTTTTCGTCTACTTGACTTACACATGCACTGTTTCCAAACCCGATTAAAAATTTCAATCTCCCAGAGAAAACTTTTTGTCTTTTTTCCTTGTCAGAGTATCTCATCGTCTTCCTCTCGTCTTCTTCGTCGTCTCTGAACTGAAAGATCGATCGTCTTCCTCTTGCTTTCATTGCAAGCAAAAGGTAAGCTTTCATTTTCACTTGCAGTTTTGTCTGTTAAAATGGTTTCTTAACAACAAAGTAAGGATTCTGGCTCCAAGAAAAATGGAGGTAAGGAGCTTGGAATGGTAGCTCCTCAAGAGAAGTCTTCGAAGAAGATGAAGTTTGCTTCATCATCTGACAGAACCAACCAGCCAGACAACAATCTCTGATGATTCAAAGTCTGGTCGAGGTATGACCACAATGCCTCGTGTTGTGAAGAGAAAACTTCAGAAACTGAGGCCAATTGTTGAGTACAATAAAAGGGGGAAAGGAATTGGCCAAGCACATAGTGAGATGCAGTTCTACATTGGTGTGTTGGCACGCTCCAGAGTTCCACTTGTGGACATGAAATGGTCTCAAATCCCCAAGGATATAAAGGAGCAGATTTGGGAAGCAGTTGACATGGCTTTTGTGGTAGGTCAAGGGGCAAGAACTCTGTGTTAGCTTCTGCTGCCAAGAAATGGAAGGATTTCAAGTCTACACTAACGAGGCATTATATCCTTCCATACACCAATGGCAGGGAGAAATTAAGCCAACCCCCTGAAACATATAAATTCATAGAGAAAGCACAATGGGATGCCTTTGTAGCTTCAAGGTTATCCAAAGATTTTGAGTCTGTGCATTCTCAACATGCAAAGATTAGGGAGAAACTCGAGTACAATCATCGATTGTCTCGAAAAGGATATGCTGGATTGGAGGATCAATTGGAGGAAACCATGCCTGGGGTAGAAATTGATCGATCTACCTTATGGAAGAAAGCTAGACAGGACAAACATGGTAACATCCCCGATCCAAAGGTGGCAGAGAAAGCAAAATTAATTGTAAGCCTACTCACTCTGTTTTAAATTTTTATTAAACTGTGAATAATTCTTATTACGTCTTATGTTATATTTTGCGTCGTGTGAATGATATTACCACGTCGAAACTTTTTTAAAAACGTCGTTAAAGGTCTAAATAGGAAAAACTACTCTGTTTTCTTTAATTATAGCATAAGACGTCGGTGGTTCATTTCGCGTCGTGTGAATCATATTACAACGTCGAAACTTTTTAAAAAACGTCGTTAAAGGTCTAATAGGAATCACTACCCTGTTTTCTGTAATTATAGCATAAGACGTCGGTGGTTTATTGATTTCGTCGTTTAAAAAAACTAACCACGTCGGTATAACTACCGTCGCGATAAGTTATCATAACGTCGGTTTATATGTTATTGCGTTGTGTGAAATTATATAATACGTCGTTTGTATATAAATAACCGTCGTGTGTTTTTTGTTCTTACTTTTTTATATATCTTTTTTTTAGGATGAATTGCAAAAACAAGTCTCGGAAGGCAAAGTCAGTGTATATGGCAGCAATGATTTGCTGACCATGGCTTTGGGCCCCGAGCATCCAGGCAGAGTGAGAGGAGTAGGTGCTGGGATTTCCCCAAGGCAATATTTCAATTTACCCAAACCACAGAGGATGAGCTTTGACGACCGTTTGAAGGACAGTTTAAGAGTTCTCCTTCAAGAAGAGACTAAAAAGATGGAGGCTAAGGCAAGGGAAGAGGCCTTGAGGATGGAGGCTAGAACCAAACAATTGGTAGAGGCTGAGAGGGAGCATTTCCTGAGTCAGCTTTCCCAATTAATTCTCAATTTTGATCCAAGCATGCTTAAACCAAGAATTAGCCAAAGTCCCAAAAATCCAATGTCTGACAAAGCAAGCTGCTCTGGAGGTGATGGGAAACATCAGGAAGAAGAAAAAAAAGATCCTGCCAAAAATGGGAAACATCAGGAAGATGAAGAGAAGGAAGAAGAAAAAAAAGATGAAGAGAAGGAAGAAGAAAAACATGACGCCAAGGTATGTTCACATAACTTTGCCTTTTTTATTTGTTTTTCAAAATTTCAGGCGTCGATATTTTTCTTTAAACCGTCGTTTGTTTACAACTTAGACGGCGGAATTTTTTTCTAAGACGTAATAAATTATTCACCATGACGGTTTTTTCACCGTCGTTTAAATTCTTTTCAGACGACGTTTTATTCCTTAAACCGTCGTTTTTATTGAATTACCACGTCATTTTTTTTTTATTTCTTTAAACAGGTTATTGAAGTTGGTGATTATTCAAATATGGAGGCGCCATCTTCTTTAAAACCCCTTTGTCGTTATGTGGAAACGACACTCGTGCCTGAGGATAAGACCCTGCAATTTACAATTGATAAGGAGGTGTTTGGTCGTGAACGCGATACCTTCCTCCTGCTTGAAGATATTACACAATTTGCAGGCATGGAAGAAATAGGAGCTACTGTGGTTGCTGTATATATGAGGTTTGTCATTCTAAAATAAGACGTCGTTGGTTTATATATTGCGTCGTCTTAACTAACTAACCACGTCGTTAGTATGTACCGTCGTGATAAATATATTATAACGTCCTTTTCTATTTCAGTGCGTCGTGTGAAATTTTATAATACGTCGTTTTGTTATACATAACCGTCGTGTGGTTTTTTTTGCTGACTTGTTTATATTATTTTATGTATTTAGGTACTTACATGATGTTTTGAAACAAGCAAATATGTGCAGCATGGTTGGCTTTATCGACCCTGCTACAGTTAGTGCCAACTCTGGCACAATAGCTGATAGATCACGATTGGTAGTAGCTCGACTTCAGAAGACGGACGGTGAACAGATTTTCATGATGCCTTACAATCCAGGGTTAGTCTCCTTAACAGGATTTTGTTTTTATGATTTTCAATAAATGACTGCGTATAAACTAACCACGTCGGTGTTTTATTTTATTGAGTCGTTTGAAACTTCTAACCACGTCGGTAGTTATTTATCGTCGTGATAAATATATAATGTCGTCGATTGCTACTTTATTTAGTCGTGTGAAATATTATAATACGTCGTTTTTGTAAATAACCGTCGTTTTTATATTAATTTTGTGCAGCCGACATTGGATCTTGCTGATTGTGAGAGCAAAGAGGGAAACCGTCTATTTTCTGGATTCTCTGCCCGGAAATCGTGTGGTCGATGAAGAGGCCAAAAATATTGTGAACAGTGCTATAAAAATATATAATTCTCACATAGCCAGAGCAGGCCGTAAAGCAGTAATTTGGAAAACTCTGTCAGGCACACCAAAGCAACCCAGCCGTGTCGAATGCGGGTATTATGTGATGCGCTTCATGAGGGACATCATCATGGATCCTTCCTTGGCGTTTGAGAAGAAGGTAAGAAGAAATTACCTTCATACATTTCACGTCGTTTTTTTTATTATCAACGACGGTCATGTAAAATTACCGTCGTTGAATATATATACTACGTCGGTTATGAAAAATATCGTCGTCTGTGATTGAATTTCTTTTTATTTATAAACCCTAATAGTCATTGTTTATGCGGTATGCCAAGGGAAACCAGGAAGCGCCATACCCCCAAGAAGCAATTGATGAAGTCCGGAATGAATGGGCAGAGTTTGTTTGCCAAATTATTGAACAGGGGAATTATTGAACACTTGATATTTATGTATAATGTACAAATTTTGTCTATAATATATAATGTAAAAAGTTGTTGAGGTTTTCTTAAATTAAAAAAAAAACAAACATACAAATTGCGTAACCGACGTGTAATACTTTTCCAACGACCTAATAAAGTAAAAAACCGTCGTTTTTTGTTGTTTCGTTTTAAACAAATCCGACGTAAAAGGATATTTAGACGACGTTCTTTGAACAATTGAGTCGTCTATGGTTTATTACATCTTCAATTTCTTAAGGGTTCAGGGTAGTACTTTGTAACGACAGCGGTTAAGTCGTGGAATATATATTTTACGTCGGATAGTTAAATAGCCGCCATGGTTTCTCATTTAAACGACGTCATTTGAACAACTTAGTCGTCTATTACAATTTACAACGTCAACAATTTATTAACACCGACGTGGTTTGTTGTTGTGATAAGAATATTTTATTATTTTTATATCAAAATATTCAAAATAAATTTAAAAATAAATCAGAAAAATGAAAAGTCAACTCCTATGAAGTCATTGATATATTTTCTTCCCCCTAAACCTTGAAAAAATTCATTTTGAATAACAAAAATTTAAAATGACCATCAAAAACAAAATTGTTTTGATGAGTCATAAAATCACTTCTAGTTTTATGGTTTAGGGTTTAGAGTCTAGGTTTTAGAGATTAGGGTTGTTATTTATTGGGGTTTATTTTTAAAGTATAATTTTTGGGTAGTATAGGGTATATATTAGGCTGTAAAACCATAAACCCTTTTATAAACTTAAAATTTTAAATTATATAATTTAGTTTTAAGGGTTTAGGGTATTAATTTTTTACGACGGTGGTTGAGTCGTGGAATACATATGTTACGTCGTGCAGTAAAATATCCGACATGGTTTCTACTTTAAACGACGTCATTTTAATATGTAAGTCGTCTATTATAATTTACAACGCCTTCAATTTCTTAACCCCGACGTGGTTTGTTATTGTGATAAAAATATTTTATTATTTTCATATCAAAATATTCAAAATAAATTTAAAATAAATCAGAAAAATGCAAAGTCAACTCCTATGAAGTCATTGATATATTTTATTCCCCCTAAACCTTGAAAAAAATTCATTTTGAATAACAAAAATTTAAAATGACCTTCCAAAACAAAATTCTTTTGATGAGTCATAAAATGACTTCTAGTTTTATGGTTTAGGGTTTAGAGATTAGGGTTTTTATTTATTGGGGTTTATTTTTAAAGTATAATTTTTGGGTAGTCTAGGGTATATATTATGTAAGAACCCAAAACAAAAATATCTAAAAAGTAAGGAAAATATCTTTTAGCAAAAATGACCAAATTGCCCTGGCATATTTTAATGGGGGAAAATTTGGCTTTTTAATCGAGAAAGAATTGCGTAGAGGGCGGCGAAATGAGTTCGTAGACACGGAGTAGACCCGAATCGGAGCCGTAACGAAAAAGTTATGGTCTAAAAACCGCGAAGGGCAAAATGGTAATTTGGTCATAAAGTCAGATTTTTACACCCTCTCTCTCTCTCCCCCGTCACTTTCTCTCTCTCTCCCCCGTCACTTTCTCTCTCTTCCTCTCTCTCCTTCCGCGCGAACTGGGCAGTGCGCCTGTTCGACTTCCAGGCGGCGGCCCGGCCACCACAGGCCGAGCCGATCTCCGCCGTGGGTACCTACGGGTCCGCCTCCGTGTCGCCGTCACAACCTGACCAATCTCCACCCCGGGGCCGCCCTGAGCTGGCCGGAAAATCGTGTTTTTCGACGGAGGTTGGTTCGAAGCTACCCGAACTTCCGGCTCGAAATTCTCCTTCGTTTCTCCACCAAATCGATCGAGTAAGGTATGGTTTCTCAGCTATTTTTCGTGTTCTAGCTGATGGGTATATGGGCTTCGATCGATTTTAGCTCTAAAGGGTTCGATTTTCGACTTGAAGTTTGGCCAAAACTTCGGCCGTTCGAAACTACTATTTCTGGTCACTTTTTGGGGGTTGTCCAAGAACAAAAGTGACTCCAAATGTGGTGTTTTACCTAGGGTAGGAGTTTGGAGTCTTGGTTCCGAGATTTTTCGGCCACCCGAAATCGCTTTGGACACCCAAAGCTGCCCGCGCGTGCTGGAGCGCGTGGGCGAGGGTAGTGATGTAATTCTGTAAAGTTTTGTGACCCTCGTGTCGTCACGAGCGTGTGGGTTTTCGCGGATCTCGATTCGGAGTCCGTTTGAGCCCTGAACGGATTTTCCATATAGCGCGATCTCTGGGTGCAGTGTCGTTAAAACGTCGGATCGCGCTGAATTTTGGATATGTCGGTCTACACGATGTCAGGATCGTGTAGGATTCAACGGATTGCGAATCGGAGTCCCGGATACTCCGGAATCGCGAACCCTGGGGCTAGGGTTTGGATTTTAAGCGATAACGCGATTTTGGCCAATCCGACCGTCCGTTTTGGACCAAACTCGTAAAACATGGTTCCCTTTCTGTAAGGAACCTTCAGGGAAGCCCAGATTGGCCATCGGAGGTCGTGGACCCACGGGGTCCCGGGTCGGCCGATCGGGCAGTGTATCGCTTAGCTGAGCGTCGGACCTTTTGAAACTGGTTCAAGTGTCTAAAAAGGCTAGTGTGGGCTCAAGAGTAACTTGGATTTGAACGCACGTATTTCTAGGAGCCGGGGGCAGGGTGTTTAATTTAATTCTTTTTTTCAGCGGTTTATTGATTTATTGTTCATGGATAATCAGGCATCAGAGGTCCAGCCGATCAGCAGGAGGAACCTTCAAAGGGCCAAATTAGCTCGGACCATCTGTGAGTGGACTTTCTTTCATGGATTATCTTATATAAATGAGTTATATAGAGGTTTCCATAAATAAGATTTTATAAGTGACTTTATACAAGGATTTTATCTCGATTTTATATAAATAAGTTTTTATAAATAAGTTATTATAAGCGAATCTTATTATTTGATCTTGAATAAGTATTTTGCAAATCTTTGAGCATGTTTTATACTGTTAAATATTTTGAGTTACATATATGATGAAAGTTATGTTTAGTAGCATACCTCGAGTTTTATATAACAGAATAGCAACAGCATCGAGACTACAGTCAATTTATCAGATTTCAGAAAGTTACCAGATTTTTAATTAGACCACCATGTACCCGTTTCTTTATGGTGATTACCCAGAGTCGGACCGATGTCTACGGACATCCAGTCTGATTATAGTTCAGTCAGTGCACTTGACTTGCCTCACGAGTTCGGGGACGCTCGGACCGTGAGTGCCAGGATTTGCGGCTCGGCAGACTTGGTGTCCCGAGACCTGCCAGGATTGCGGCTCGGCTGACTCTGTGTCCCCGAGACCTGCCAGGATTGCGGATCAGGCTGACTACGGTCCCCTGCATCCTGCCAGAGCGACTCGAGCTGACTTGGTGTCATCGAGGAATCTGCCGGCGGGACAGGCTGATCATAGTCCCCTGATTTCGCCAGTTTGCGGCTCGGGTGGACTGTGTGGCGCCCGAGACCTGCCAGGGAATTGACGGATATGACAGGGGTACAAATAGGTGGTATTTTCAAAGGATTTTGAGTTTTCTTTTATTCAAGGATGACTTTCAGCGATTTTATATCGGCTTTTTTAGTATTCGCACAGTTATATCTCTATATCTTTATTCTGTTATACCAGTTCTTGATTCCTCCAGGCAGTGATATCTTTGTATATTTGATCGATTATGTAAGTTTATTCATCAGCATATTGATTCATGCTTATAGAATCTTTTATATTGAGATATAGTTAAATTTTCGATATATAAATATATATCCCTAGTTATTTCAAAACGGGGGTATTATATTCTGGATTGTTTTTAAGAATTTCACTTTTTGTCCACTCACAGTTTAAAACTTGTTTTTCGCCCCCAGGTCGTAGAAGTGCACAGGATCCACCACCGGGCCACTCTTAGCCTCCGCGCTTCAAAGTCAGGTAGGGTTTGTAGAAAAATCCTTGAAAGCCCGTGAACTTTGAAAAATTGCTCTGATATCGAGCTTTAGTGGAAAAAAATGAAACTGGCAAATATTGGTTTATCCTATTCTGGCTGTTGGTGTGGATTTGTTGAATACTTAACAGGTGAAAATTTTCGGATTGGTCAAAATACAGGGGAGACTCTGCCGAATTTTCGGCAGAAGTCTAGGGGAATTTTAAACATAAATTGAAGTAAGAAGGGTAAAAAGGTCATTTTTGCCCGACATTTGCCAGGAGTCGGACACGTACAGGACTTGGCTCGAATTCCAAAGTGGAAATTGGGTCGGGTCCTGTCATATTAGGCTGTAAAACCATAAACCCTTTTATAAACTTAATTTTTTAAATTGTATAATTTAGTTTTAAGGGTTTAGGGTATTAATTTTTAACGACGGTGGTTGAGTCGTGGAATACATATGTTACGTCGTGCAGTAAAATATACGACATGGTTTCCACGTTAAACGACGTCATTTTAATATTTAAGTCGTCTATTATAATTTACAACGTTTTTAATTTCTTAACCCGGACGTGGTTTTTCAGTCGTCTTTATATAAAAATATTCAAAATAAATTTAAAATTAATCCGAAAAATGAAGCTTCAAAATAAACGGCCTTACGTTCAGTGTTTCCGTCATGGAATATTACATTTACGTCGGTTCTTGTAGAACTTTCGCCATGGTTTTTCTTTCGACGTTTTAAAGAGAGCGCTCTCTAAAAATTTTCGCGCGACCTAAATTTTTTGGATTTGGCTCTTATTCTTATACTTCGAAACCTGAACCCTAAAATTTTCAGATTTCGCGCAACATAACATTTCGCTCTCTCACTTCTGCTCTAATTAAAAGTTGCACTCTCCAGGCTCCGTCGAATCTGTGAGCTCGTCCAACCGATAAGTACAAACCCTATCTTCCCCTTGTAAATTCATTGAATGATATTAGGTTGTTTTGTTAAAGGGTTTTAGGTATATGCTTTGCGATTTGTTAATAATGTGCTTATAGGTATGGGTTCATGGATTTTCTGTTTAATGGGTTCATGGATTACATTATCTGTTATGTTGAATTGGGAATGGATTTAATTTTGTCGGATCTTTTAATCACCCTATGTTATGTTGAATTGGGAATGGATTTATTGTTTTCATGCTTGGTTTCATGTATATGTTGGTTTCTTGCGTAGAGATGCAGCATGTGATTCCCTAATCACTATTGAGTTTTGTAGTTTGCAAAAATTATAAATTTAAAAAAAAAAAATAGTCTTGTTCCCTTTATGGCAGTCTGCAGAGATGCAGGTGCAGCATGTGATTCCCTAATTACTATTGAGTTTGTAGGGTCCCTGAAGGTTTCAAATATTAAAAATCTTGTATCTTTACAAGATTCAAGACTTCTTGGCCTTAAATCACATGATTGTCATACCAAGGCACAAGATGATGTGCGGACAACTCAAAATAGTTAATTTTGAATTGGGAATGGATTTAATTGAATTGGGGATTACATTATCTGTTATGTTGAATTGGGAATGGATTTAATTTTGTCGGATCTTTTAATCACCCTATGTTATGTTGAATTGGGAATGGATTTATTGTTTTCATGCTTGGTTTCATGTATATGTTGGTTTCTTGCTTGGTTTCATATATATGTTGTGTTCTTAATGGGTTTTGGGTTCTTGAAAATAAACTGAGACACGACGCCTTTTTAGGCATACGACGACGATTACACGACGGTTTTTTTAAACTACCGTCGTTGTATTACTTATACACGACGGTTTTTTCATAAACCGTCGTTTGTATTACTTATAATAGACGACGTCTGTTGAAAATCCGTCGTCTATATATATGCCAAATACGTCTGTTTTTGTTTAAAACCCGTCGTCTCTGTTGTGTATTACTTGCTATTAGATCTTTGTATAATCTGCTATAGTGAAGGTCATTGCCTGTATTTTCACTTTATTATAGATAATAGGTTATAGTGTCGGAGATGGATAAGTCATGGATGCACTCGGATAGAAGATCGAAGGCATATGAGTTTGGGGTGGAAGCATTTTTGAACTTTGCTGTAGAAAATCTTCTAACTACAACACATATCCGTTGTCCATGTGTTAAATGTGTTAATTTGAAGTTGTTTGGGGTTGGAATTATAAGGGATCACGTATACTTTAATGGAATTGACCAAAGCTATAAGAATTGGACATTTCATGGAGAACCTTGGGAAGCAACTACTAATGCTAGTAGAAATGTTGAAGAAGATGATGGCCATAGTAGGTACAGTTTTGTGTCTGAAGAAATTGATATGGATGATAATGATTTTGGTGATTTTGGTTCCGATCCGTATGAGTTTGCCAATGTGATTGGGGATGGAGATCAACCAGTGTACCCTGGTTGTAGAAAGTACACGAAGTTATCGGCATTAGTGAAGTTGTATAATTTGAAGGCATTAGTGAAGATGATGTGCGGACAACTCAAAATAGTGGAGTTTATTTACTTGCACATACCATGAAAGTTGCTAGGGCCAAGGATAAAAACTCAATTCTCTCAAATATGGGTTTCTATGGTGTCATTCAAGAAATTCGGGACCTTGACTACCAAAAGTTTACAATCCCAGTTTTTAGGTGTGATTGGATAGATAGTTCTGGTCTTGTAGTCGACGAACTTGGATTTACCCTTGTAGATTTGAGTAAAATTGGACATAGGAATGACCAATTTGTTTTGGCTTCTCAAGTCAAACAAATATTTTTTTGTTGACGACCCGATGCATCGTGGTTGGTCGGTAGTGTTATCAATGCCTAATAGAGAATATAATGATGTTATTGGTGATGAAGTCTTAGGTGATGTGATAATTGAGTGTGAGCCATTTACTAGAGGGATGCCAAATGTTGACACATTTGATGAACTGGTTGGTGAGTTAGGTGGTCAAAATATTCGAGGTGGGTGTGAAGATATATGGATTGAATGATGCTTATGTAATTGGCAGTGTATGACATTAATTTTGTAATATATTGTAATGTGATTTCTTCACTTTCATTATACAGGTTTTGGCCACAAAACAATCAGTGCAAAAAATACTGGTTCCAGATTACATCATTATATTCTGCATAAAAAACGACGTCTGTTCAAATAAAACACGACGTTATGGTGAACCAGTTATTCAGCATATTTACCGACGTCTTAAAGCAACGTAACAATGAAGAACCACGACGCTATTGTGAAGCAATTATTCAGGATATCACGTCGGGGAAGGATTAAGAACCGCCATGTAATTCTAAATAACACGACTCCAATCCCATAATACCGACGTCTAAAAAACGAGATAAATAATCTGAACGTTAAAAAATACGACGTCATCATACATTTTCCACGTCGCAAGTTCTTTTATAAACGAAGAGGAACGAAATGAATTCCGACGGTAATTCATTATAACCGCCGTCTAATATCAATTAAACGACGTTATTTGTAATACGGCTCTCATCATAATCAACGCCGTCTATATGTTCTGTAATACGGCTCTCATTTATTTGGAACCGACGTTGTTTAGAAGTTCAACGTCGTCTACATTAATAAGTGCGTCGTGAGTAATGAATACATATAAATACAACGTCGACTATATAAATTCCACCGACGTTGTTTCGCATTTCAACGTCAACTATATAAATACATACGTCGTAAATAATGACACTGACAACAATTTCCACGTCATCTTTTTTAGAAAAATCGAAGTGGAAAATTTATTTCACGACGGTTGTTTGTAAATAAGAGACGTAGTAGATTTCAATAACGTCGTCTTCTCATATATTTAAAGGCGTCATATTTTTTCTTGTCGTGAAAATTATATTTAACGGCGTAGTGTTTTAGTTGTCGTCGTTGTATGTCTATCTTGCGGCCTTGTTCTTTTAATCTGTGTCATATTTTTCCTTTTTAACGACGGTTATTTGTTTGAGTTGGTCGTCTATTCTCATCCTCGACTATTTTTTAAAACTTTAGCAGACTAAACACGTCTGTTTTTATTTGTTTTCGACGTTGTTTTATTTAACAACGTCTAATATTTATCGTCGTTGTTTGTTTCTGAAAATAGGACGTATAAATTTTGTAATACGACTCTCATATATTTGTAACCGACGTTGTTTCGTTGTTCAACGTCTACTCTATAAATACATACGTCGTAAATAATGACACTGACAACTATTTCCACGTCATCTTTTATAGAAAAATCGAAGTGGAAAATTTATTTTACGACGGCTGTTTTTATATAGGCGACGTAGTAGGAATCAATAACGTCGTCTTCTAATGTATTTAAAGACGTCATATTTTTTATTGTCGTGAAAATGATATTTAACGGCGTCTTATTTTAATTTTCGTCGTTGTATGTCTATCTTGCGGCCTTGTTCTGTTAATATGTGTCATATTTTTCCTTTTTAACGACGGTTTTTTTAGAGAGTTGGTCGTCTATTCTCATCCTCGACTGCTTTTTTAGATCTTTTTGCAGTACAAAGACGTCGTTTTGTATTTGTTGATGACGTTGTATATTTTAACAACGACGGTGATTTAGCGTCGTGGTTTATGAGGGAAAAGATGACGGTGGATTCCACGACCATTGAAAAACTGAATACACGACGGTGATTTACAGTCGTCTTTTTGCTTTTTTGTAGTAGTGCACGCACGACGGAATAATAATAATCCCCAGACACGCCGTGCGACTGGAACTTAATAAATATAATAAACTCATATGAACACGTAAGACATTTATAATAATAATCCGATATCTAAATAATCCAATACCAATATCAAAACATCCCTTTTCCCACAACCAAATTTGAATTCCAGGCTCGCACAGATAGTAACGCCATTCAATATCAAAACAAGCATCAATTCGCACTATCCTCAAAACCCAATTTATATCACATATAACACTCACCCTTTCCTTTTCCTAATCTTGTACCCATTATCTATATATGTATATATCTATTTACATATCCTACACCATCATCATGTACCAAGGGAAAACAATCTAACACAGGGATCGTTTTAACTGAACCACATAGCAGAATCCTCAATACTTATGTGGCTAGGGAATGAGCAGTCCAAGCAGAGGACTATTGCTCCTTAGACACGCAAGGTAGAATCCTCAATACATGTGCGGCTGAATATTCCTTCTATGAGCACAGACTGCTGGTCAATGCCTTCGGTACACCCTGTCAAGGGTGCCCGGTATCCCGACATACCTCCGAATAGTTACCGCGTGTCTAATATATCAAGTATCATTAACAAGGGAGGTATATATCATAGTGCACCTCATGTACCGGGGGAAAACAATCTAACACAGGGATTGTTTTAGTGGACCACATTGCAAAATCCTCAATACTCATCTGCCTAGGGAATGAGCAGTCCAACCGGGGGACTATTGCTCCCCAGGCACACACGGTAGAATCCTCAATACATATACAGCTGAAACAAGTCTTACTTAAGAGGAATGCCGGTCAAGGCCTACAGCACACCCCGCCAAGGGTGACCAGGTCATCAACATCCCACACGTCGGAAAATCCCTCAACGCACATGTGGTTATCATCCATATCGAACCAGGGAAGGTACATATGATGGTGCAATTCACAAACCCATATTCCAATATTATATATAGCCCCACTTCCCACTCAACATGCAAACCTTTACACATAATAATGATAATGACAATAATAGTAATAATAACAACAGTAAAAACCATAAGAATAATACCAATAATAATAATGACTATATATTCTCTGAAATCCTCATGTCACACTATAAAAACCAAAACCAATTTGATAACACCTTTTCATAACCTCCTTAACCAAAAAAATTAATTTCCAAATTCATACTAAAAAACATATGCCTTATCTTCAGCAATCAATACCAGTAAGATCATACGATACTCTTAAAACCAACATCAAATATGCATACAGTCTCACTAATCCCATAATCCGATTAGACCATACTTTCCATAATCTAATAAATAAAAAATAGACCACATTCTCATTCAAATTCATTTATGCATGCAATTCAATGTTTGGAAATACAATGCTTATTTTATTTTACTTTTTAAACCACGTACCCTCACAATTACAACATACTAAACGACCTCAACCGAGCCAACATAGCCCACTATCCAAGTCAACTGGGCATGCAGGGTCCATGACCTCCAATTTGCTATCCAACAATTCCTATTGGCCCTTATTAGGAAGTTCAACTCATCCCAGGAGTTTCATCACGATTCGACAGTCAGTTTGACCTTGATCGCGGAACTTGGTTAATTAGGCCCATGGGGCCCACGACCTCCAATTACTGATCCGTAAGTTCCTATAAGTCCCACAATGTATATTTAACGAGTTCTGAGTGTTTGGTCTCGATTGAGCGACTGGATCGCTCTCGATCGCAGGATTGGATGGTAACCATTTTACATAACCCTAAACTCATTTATCTGGAGTACCTGAGATTACGATTCTCGATCCACAAGTTTCTACACTATCCTAGAGGTACTAGGAACCATTTAGTTGAAAACGGGACCAATCCGACAGTTCGAACCCATCAAACCCAGATATCGCCTCATAGGCGTAATATCTGTTCGATAGTCAAATGGTATCCAATTTCTAATCTGAGCATACCGTCGTGCTTGGGACAACATGGAGAGTATTTTGGAACTCAATGAACCACCATCAAGTGGCTCACGCACCGCCACCAGCCACTGGCAATGGTGGGTGGCTTGAGTAAATTTCGGCAATCGGAAAAACTCCAAATCGCAGGCCAATACATATACATTAGAACCACCACACCTAGGAGAACGTGTTTGGCCTTAGACCCCGGCCAAAAAGTGGCCGGAGCTAGCGGAAAAAGCACCTCACAATCGGAGAAAAACCTGGGTGTTAGATTAAACTCTAAACACTCCAAATTGATCCTAACCAACCATACCATCAGCTAGAGCACGTTGAGTAGATGAAGAATCATATCTGGATAGGTGGATTTGGCCGCCGGAGTGGCCAGAAATGGCATAGGAGAATGTCTAAACAACCAGAGCTTTAGAAGCTCCCAGCGCCTCCGTGAGTGGTTGTCGTGGCTGGAAAGTTACCCAAATGAACGCCTGCCCTGGCCAATCATTTTCGTACTGGTCCTGTCGCCAGCGGTGGCCGGACGACACCGATTCCTCGTCAGGAAGTCGAACCAGTCACTGGTTGCACAGTGACTGTATCGAAGGAGGAAAAGAGAGAGAGAGAGAGAGAGAGAGAGAGAGAGAGAGAGAGAGAGAGAGAGAGGAGAGAGAGAGCGCGCGCTAGGTATTTAAGCTTTTTGGACAATTTCAGTAATTTCCGATATGTCCTTTCCGTTTTCAGACCTTTTCTCATTCGTTACAATTCGGTATTAAGCGTGCCGCCAGTCGACGGACTCGTATCGACGAGCTCTACATAATGGTGCCACTCACTTTCCCAAATTCCTGCCTGAACAAAAAGGGACTAAACTATCTTATCCCCAAGGGCAAAAATGTAATTTCATAATTAATTAATTAAATAAACCCTTAAATTGGATCGGGATGTTACAGTTCTTGAATTGTTTACGACTCATCTTGAACAATCTTAAGTTTATGGAAGAGGTTACCAAAGGCCTCTATGTTCCAACCTTTCAAAAGATGTTGAATGGTTCTACAACAAGTAATAATTTTCTAGGCAGAGTTGCGTCAACAGTTTGATCCCAAGCCTTGTTCAATTCGAGGGAATCATGGTAAGATAGCCACATGGCCTCAAAGTTAAAAGCTCTGGGCATGTTTGGTAGGCCTCACTATGCCTCACTGGACTGGATTGTGTTAAATAACACTTAAAACCCATGTTTGGTAAGGAAGGGGATTAACTTAAATTAGACTCCATAGTCCAACAGTGAAAAAATAACCGGACTAGCATGTCTAATTTAGTGAGCCCCAAAAGCAGTTCGCAAAATAGCACCATCGCTATTTTGAACACACGAGTCCAGTTGGATTTCCTTACGCCTTGAATCAAAACACCACCACCACAGACCCAATCGACAGACTCTGGCAATGCCCAGCTCTCCCTCTTCTCCCCCGAATTTGTTCTCCCTCATGACCACCACCTGTAAGCCACACACAGACCCATCTCTCTTCGCCACCACAGCCACCCGCAAAACCCAGAACCATCTCTCTTCGCCATCTCTGTCAGACCACCACCATCAAACCCATAACCAGCCGCCAGAGACCCAATCGAACCATCATCAGCACCCAATCAGTCAAACAAAGCATCATCACCACCCATAAACAGCCACCACATACTCAGTTCAACAACCATCATCACCTAATTAAACCACCATAACCATTAATTAGTGGAACCAGAAAGAGAGGGGTGGGTGTTTGCAGCCACCACATTTCCAGAAGTGGATATGGCTATCTTAAAAGTTGGGGTGCAGCATGAAGAGAGAGTGAAAAGGAATGAAGTAAGAAGAAAAGAGAGGAAAGAATAGGAAGAAAAAAAGAAATAGAAGGAACGGCCTGGAAAGGAAGAAAGAGAACAAAAAAAAAAAAAAAGAGGCTTTGGAAGGAATAAGAAAGGAGGAAGAAAGAAACGGGCCAGAGATGAGGAAGAAGAAGAAAAGTCAATGGGGAGAAGAGGAAGAAAGAAAATAAGAAAAGAAAAAGAAAAAAAAGAAGAAGATAATATAGTTTGAAGTGCGTGGTTCAATTGTTTGTTTGACTAGAGATAAGATAATAAACCACCACATACTCACTTATTTGTTTTCTTTTTATTTATTTTTAGGTAAAAAAAAAGCCTTAATTAAAATTAAATATTAGAATTTTATTAATTAAAATTAAATATTAAAATAATTATTTTTAGTCTGACACAACTCCAAACATAGGTCTTCACTATTTTTACAATCTAGCTTCTTAGTCCGACTCAACACCAAACGTAGGTCAGTACTTAATGCAGCTTAGGCCAATCCGAGACAGTCCCAGGATTTAGTCCAGTCCATGACAGTCCGCCGTGCCAAACGACCCCTCTAGGTGTAGAGTTGGAGCTAATAGGGCAAGAGATGCAAATTGGGCCATGATCAGACCGAATGATAGGCAGGTTAGTCAATTCATGATTATGGTAGAGACTTAACCAATTTAGGTTTGCTAAGGTTCAGTCTAATCTCTCATAAATAACATAATTGTCTTTGTGGCCATTGCACGAGGTAAAAGGGACCCCTTGAGCATCTAAAGAGATAACTTCACATATTGATCAATATCTCCGATTGTATGTAATTTTAATGTATTATTATATTATGTGGGATCCATTTGAAAGAAGCAATAAATATAATTTCTTTTTGGAGGTTTTTTCTCACTTCTTTTTGGAGTTGGATAAGTTAGAACAAATATATGGCACATAATAATAAAATAATGGATTAACTTTATTTTACAGATCACAAGCCGCGACATTTAGTTATTGTATATTTTGGTACATTTCATAAAATATGGTCTACTCCAATAATTTAATGGTTCATATTATACCACATCAAATTAATAAATTTTGTATTTTTATGTAAAAATTACCCTTTTCTGCTTTCAACAACCACCGCATCCATCTTCTCTTTCCTTTTCCTTCTCAAATCTTCTTCTGATGAATCAAAAATTAGAAATCTCCAATCATCATTAAACTCAAATTTCCACCTTCTGAAATACAACTATTCATGTATTTTCAGGACTCAATTTTTTTTTTCCTCCAACCTTGCAGACTTATAATTTGAGTCCACAACTTTATTAAATTGTTTAAGAATGATTAACCCATAATTTTTTTATGTCGTTAATTTTTCCTGACATTATTTTTGTTTCAACATTCGTGATTTAATTTTGTGAACATTTTAACCTAAAAAAATTAAAATTCCAAAATATAATAGAATCTCACTTAAAAATAAAAACAAGTAGCTTTTGCAATAAATTTTTTTTTTAAAAAAAATCGCCCAGCTTTTGAAATTCAGCCTTTGGATTCCAACATCTCTCTCTCTTGAAGCTGCCATCTGTCGCACAAAAGGGATGTTGGCCAGACAGCTTTGTTGTCACGCGGGGCCCACTTCTTTTTCCTCTTCACATGGGCTGAAAAACAGAGCTTTAGGCTCCACACAAATTACCAGTTCAAGCAAAACTCGGACTGGAATTCCACCCCAAATTTCACTTTTCTCAAATTTCCACCCCCCAAAAGACTTGAGTTGGAGAAGAATTTTGGACTCAAAACTGAAAATTTGGGTTTCCACCCAAGGTTGGAGATGGTCTTAGAGAAGAAATGTTCAATCTGAGGAGAGCTTTGTGGCTCAGCCCGTGGAAGAGTGGAGCACATGGACCATGAAGAAGGCCTAGGTCGTCACCCATTATAGTTTCATTCTCCTCATCAATGTCATCATTCGCGGAACCTAAGCCACAACTTTCTCAGATTTTCAACCCCATTTGATCTCATTGGGTTGGGTCGGGTGCTTCAAAATCTGAGATGCGTTTTTTGGGGTATTATCTCTCTAATGACTTATGGCTCACTACCTATTCATAGAATCTACATATGTATAGGGTTTTGTTCTATATGTTAGGGAGGTATTAGTTTTAGTGATTGGGTTTGTGAAATTTTATGTATACATTGCATAAACTGATGAATGGGTTTGTGGAATTTTCAATGAAGAGTATGCCTTAGTAGTTCAACTACGGAATATATAAAATTTGGGATTTGTGCTTCTTTGTGAACTTCAACGATTGCGACTGTGAGCCTCCACCCAAGTTTAACGATGGCTCTTTGTGATAGGAATTAGGAGTTGGAGCCAAAACTGTAAAACAGTTTTGGATAGTTTGTTAGCCACGTGTCAAGTGTTAGTTGGGGAATCTGTTACAATTACTGTTGTATCCTTGATGGTGGCTTTATTACCAATTTGGGGAGCTATTGTACAAACAGTTTTGAGAAATATACAGAAACATTCTTTGGGTTCTCTCTGTTCATGGTTATTACCTAAGGTTGAAAGATAGAGTCTTATCATTGGTATCAGGCCATTGATCCTCTAAGCTGTTCCTTTAGTATATGACCTGTGCTCGTGTTCGTACTCGTGCGTTAACAATGGACGCTCATGTTGCTGCGATGGAAGCATCTACTTCCAAGAACCAGGGCATTTTGGAAACAATTCAGTGTCTTCTTGAGGATAAGTTCGCTTCTATCGACAAACACCTCGATTCAATTGATTCTCGTCGTGAGGGTTTTGATCAACCATTCCCGCCTCCATCTTATGACGACGACGACGACGGCTCTCGGCAGCGCAGAGAGAGGGATCACCGAGAGAGGGAAAAGGGTTTTTCTTCTGAGAATCGTATGCCTTTTGTTAAGATCGAATTTCCCAGATTCAGCGATGGGGATGATCCAATTGAATGGATTTACAAGGCAGAGCAGTATTTTGATTACTTTGCGGTGCCTTCTGAGAAATAGGTAAAAATGGTTTCTTTCCATCTGGATAGTGAGGCTCTGCAATGGTATCAATGGGAGGAATGTGCTTCTTCTTTGTCCAAATGGGAAGATTTTACCAGGGCATTTTGCAGAGAATTTGGCTCTCATGGGTTTGAGGATTTTGCAGAGTCGCTCTTTAAGCTTCGTCAAACAGGTCCCTTAAAGGATTATATCGCTGAGTTTCGACGATTGGCAACTCGAATTCGTGATCTTAATCCTACTTTTCGATTGAGCTGTTTCGTTGGAGGATTAAAGGAAGAACTCAAGCATGATGTCAAGCTGCTGCGTCCTGCTACAGTTCATGAGGCCATGAATTTTGCTCATGAAGTGGATGCTAAACTTCAGAAGTTGAGGTATGCACATTTTGCTGGAATTTCTAAGTCAAGATTGCCTCTTTTACCCATTCAAAATGATTTAGTTCCTGCTAAAAATGAAGTTGTTCCTAGGAAGGATATGCCTGTCAAGAAATTAACCCCAGAAGAAATCCAATATAAACGGCAGAATAATCTTTGTTTTTATTGTGATGAAAAATTTGTGAGGGGTCATAAGTGTGCAAGGAAACAAATCTTGTTGTTGGATATGGGTTATAATAGTTCTGAGGAAGAGGAAATAGTTCATGAATTATAACAGATTGAACAAGTGGCTGAGGTGAATGCTTGTTGTATCACAGCTTGTGCTTTGTATGGTACTCCAGCTCCTCTTGCTATTAAGACTATGAAACTCACTGCTGTAATTAAAAACTGTCCTGTTGTGGTATTGTTAGACTCTGGAAGTTCTCATAATTTCATCAATATTGGCATGGTTAAGAAGTTGGGTTGGAAGTTAGATCAGTCTCATATTTGTGATGTCATGATAGCTGATGGTGGACAAGTTCAGAGTAAG
The DNA here is from genome assembly GCF_902201215.1 of Prunus dulcis. Taxonomy (NCBI): domain Eukaryota; kingdom Viridiplantae; phylum Streptophyta; class Magnoliopsida; order Rosales; family Rosaceae; genus Prunus; species Prunus dulcis. The sequence continues at coordinate 7,118,165 of NC_047651.1, forward strand.
GGTTGTTGTGCTGCGGTTCCTTTAACCATCGGGACGTATGTATATACCTCTAATATGTTTGCTTTGCCATTGGGAGGCTGTGACATTGTGTTAGGGGTTCAGTGGTTGCGAACTCTTGGTCCAATCTTGTGGGACTTTGAGAGATTAACTATGAAGTTTTGGCATGGGAATGAGCAAATCTGTTTGTCCAGTTCTAAGCCTCAGCCTCCACAACCTATTTCTTGTCAACAGATGGACAAGTTGTTGCATTCAGGATGTTATGGTGTGATTCTCTGTGCTGTAGAATGTGAAAATATGGCCAAACCCGCAGATGATTTATCCTCACCACAACAGCATGAATTGCAAGCCTTATTGGATTCTTTTTCTGCTGTCTTTGGCACCCCAACTACACTACCTCCTGTGCGAGAACATGATCATCGGATCCCACTAATTTCTGGTTGTAAACCACCAAGCATTAGACCATATGCTTATGGACCACTTCAAAAGTCAGAAATTGAAAAGTGTGTCAAGGAGCTGCTGGACTCTGGATTTATAAGGAACAGTCATAGTCCTTTTTCTTCTCCTGTTTTGTTGGTCAAGAAGAAGGATAGCACATGGAGAATGTGCATGGATTACAGACAGTTAAACGAGTTAACTATAAAGGATAAATATCCAATTCCACTTATTGATGATCTGTTGGATGAATTGCATGGGGCAAAGTATTTTTCCAAATTGGACTTGAGGAGTGGCTATCATCAGATCAGAGTTCATCCAGAAGATATTGAAAAAAACAGCTTTTCGGACTCACGAGGGACATTATGAATTCCTTGTTATGCCCTTCGGTTTAACAAATGCTCCTGCCACATTTCAAGGTTTGATGAATGAGATTTTCCGAAATTGTTTAAGGAAGTTTGTCTTGGTATTTTTGATGATATTCTTGTTTACAGTACTTCATGGTCCGATCATTTGAGGCATTTACATACTGTTTTGGAAATTTTAAAGCATCATTAACTTTTTGTCAAGATGACCAAGTGTGCCTTTGGAGTTTCTACTATTGAATATTTGGGCCACATCGTCTCTAGGCAAGGAGTTTCAGCTGATCCTTCCAAATTAAACGCAGTGGCTGACTGGCCTGTATCTACTTCTGTTAAAAGTTTGAGAGGATTTTTGGGTCTCACATGCTATTATCGAAAATTTATTCCTCACTATGGTAGGGAAAGTTTCCCTTTGACTCAGTTAACTAAGAAGGATGGATTTTTGTGGACTCCAGAGGCTACTGCTGCCTTTCACAAACTCAAGGAACTCATGTTATCTCCTAGGGTTCTCGCCTTGCCAGATTTTACAAAACCTTTTATCATTGAGAGTGATGCTTCTGGATCTGGTATAGGAGCTGTGTTACAACAGGAAGGCAGGCCTATTGCTTTTACCAGCAAGACTCTTGGTCCTCGAAACCAAGCCCTTTCCACTTACGAGAGGGAAATGATGGCAATTGTTCATGCTATCAAGAAGTGGCATCATTACTTACAAGGAAGACACTTTATCATTAAGACAGATCACCATAGTCTTAAATATTTTCTCAATCATAAGGCTCACACTCCTTTTCAGCAAAAATGGGTCACCAAGCTTTTGGGCTATGATTATGAGATACACTATAGGCAAGGGAGTGATAATAAAGCAGCTGATGCTTTGTCTAGATTTCCTATCAGTCACAGTTCTTCTACTGACCAAGTTCAAGTCTTTGCCATGGACAGCTTGCCCATTGGAACTAATGTTTCTGGGCAGTATATTGAGAATTTGGCAATTACATATCCTTATCACAGTTGGATGGATGATTTACGACGGTACAATGAGGGTGATCCTTGGATTCTTAGTAAAAACCAAGAAGTTCTAACTATTGCTGGTCTTACACAATCACCTCATGCACCATCTCTTTCTACAACAAATCATTTACTCAAGTTTCACATTGACAATGGTCTCCTTAAATATAACTCCAGAATAGTCCTTAGTCCTGATTCGATTTGGAAGACCAAAGTTTTTGCTGCTCATCACTCAGTTCCAACGGCTGGTCATGCTGGGTTCTTGAAGACTTATCAAAGACTTTCCCGGAGTTTTTATTGGCCAGGTATGAAACATGATGTGCAGAAAATGGTAGCTGAATGTCACACCTGTCAACAACATAAGTATGAAACTGTGACTCCTGCTGGATTGTTGCAACCCTTGCCTATACCAGATAAGGTGTGGACTGATATCTCCATGGATTTTATTGTTGGATTACCCCCTTGCCAAGGGAAATCTGTGATTTTTGTAGTAGTTGATCGTCTGAGCAAGTATGCCCATTTCATTGCTTTATCCCATCCTTATTCAGCTGCTACCATTGCTCAGCTCTTTATGGACCATGTGTTTAAGTTACATGGTATGCCTAGCTCTATTGTTTGCGACAGGGATCCAGTATTTGTTAGTGACTTCTGGAAAGAATTCTTCAAATTGCATGATGTCGCTTTACGGATGAGCTCTGGTTATCATCCACAGACTGATGGCCAAACTGAAGTGGTTAATCGGTGTTTGGAGACCTATTTGAGGTGCTTTGCTGCTGCTCAGCCCAAAAAATGGTTGCTTTGGTTATCTTGGGCAGAATTTAGCTATAATACAGCCTATCATACATCAACCAAGTTAACCCCATTTGAAGTTGTTTATGGTCAGCCCCCACCTATGGTTACACCATATGAGCCAAGCACTACAAGATTTGCCAATGTTGACAGAAGCTTGGCTGCCAGAGACAGAATGTTGACCATGCTGAAATCTAATCTCCTTATGGCACAGAATCGAATGAAGACTCAAGCTGATAAACATCGCTCCGAACGGGAATTCCAGGTTGGGGATATGGTGTATTTGCGTTTGGTACCTTATCGGTTACAGTCCTTGGCTGCTCATTCTTACCACAAACTTTTGCCCAAATTTTATGGACCTTATGAGATACTGGAGAAGTTGGGACCAGTGGCTTACAAACTCCAATTGCCTACTGGTTGTAAGATCCACCCCGTATTTCATGTGTCTTGTTTGAAAAAGCATTTGGGAACTCACGTGACTCCTTCGTTAACATTACCTCGAATTACTGAAGATGGTATTGTGCAAGATGAGCCACTGGCTATTTTGGAAAGGAAGTTAGTCAAACGTGGTAATGCTGCGGGGGTGGATGTCCTAGTGCATTGGAAGGGTCACACACCAGAGGATGCCACGTGGGAGGACTACCATGACCTCCAGGCCAGATTTCCAGAATTCATTGCCCAGGTTGAAGCTGCTTTCAATTCCAGATGACTCATGTTGCAATTGCTGTAGCAACTCTGTTTTTGTTCTAATAAGTTTTCAGTGCTTGTAAACTTAGCTTCAAAGGGAGGGGTAATGATAGGAATTAGGAGTTGGAGCCAAAACTGTAAAACAGTTTTGGATAGTTTGTTAGCCACGTGTCAAGTGTTAGTTGAGTGTTAGTTGGGGAATCTGTTACAATTACTATTGTATCCTTGACGGTGGCTTTATTACCAATTTGGGGAGCTATTGTACGAATAGTTTTGAGAAATATACAGAAACATTCTTTGGGTTCTCTCTGTTCATGGTTATTACCTAAGGTTGAAAGATAGAGTCTTATCACTTTGGATATGTACGGAAGCTAGCGATGGAAGAGGCGGCACCACCGCCTCTAGGTCAGTGCAATGATCACATATAGGCCTATACACCCAACTCTAAAGAACAAAGGGGGGTGCATTCAATTAGGATTTTAGAGCGTTTAAAAAAATTTTGTTTAAGTGCCAGCTTTCATAAAACTTGATGGAACTTTATAATACGTATAGAACTTGATAGACTTTCAGAAGACTTTTGGATAATTTTGTAATAAAACTTTCTTAAGCTTTTATAGAACTTGATAGGCTTTTATTCCAAACTTATGTAGGCAGTATATTTCATTTTAAAGAAAAAAACTTGAATTTTTTTCAATCAAATTTGTTTTTCAATCAAGCTTTCATAAGAAATATAGTGACAAATGTATTACAAATTTGAAAGAAAAGTTCAAGAAAAATATTTAACGTTCATTCATTATCCCTGATTCTCATTGTTGTCATTGTGCCCAGCGTCTCTCCATATCCAAAGCTATACCAACTCTCCATCATTAGCATTATGTCGTTGCTGTTCTTGTGTTTGGAAAACTAGTTCAAGATCCCCTTCATTAACCGGTAACGATGAAGATGAAGAAGATTCGTCCTCCAATTCAATAGGAAATTCGTCAGATCTACACTCTTTTCGAAGAAAATTGTGTAGTCCTACACAAGCTAACACTATCTTTGTTTGTGTCACATATGGGAATGGAGGTGCAGACTTGAAAATTGTAAATCGTGACTTAAATATACCAAATATCCTCTCAATGACATTCCTCATGGACGAATGACGAAGATTGAACAACTCAACTTCGTTTGCAGGTGCACGACCTTGACCACCAACCTCTTGGAAATGATATCGAACACCTCAAAATGGAGCCAAAATTGGCGTCGATTTGGAAATCCACAATCCACTAAGAAAAATTTACCGAATAATAGATTACAGATATGTTAGTATCCAATGTATGAGCTAATGTAAACTATAAGAAAATTTTGAAAATTTAAAAATACCTTGTGGCACTTTAAGTCCATTCCAATGCTTAACCTAGAGCTGTGACGGAGAAGCTGTGAATATTTTTGGTATTCTCTTTTAAAGTACTTCAGCCGACTCTGGTATTGAGAATAGGTTTTGTGACACCTAAGTTTTTTTATTAATCTTGGGGAGTATTTTGGTTTCTACAGTTTCCTTGCTTAGTATTCCATTAGCATCACGCCATCCACAGCTTGTAGCATCAACCATGAGTTGCAACAAAATTCTACTTTCTTCCACAGTCCAAGCATTATAATCTTGTTTGCTCTTCCCTTTTTCATTTACTTGTTGTGTATTTTCAGACATGACACATCTTATGTTGAATGGAAAAAGGACGCAGTAGGAATTTACAAATTTGACGTCTGAACTCCGATTGGGGTATATGATGCATTTCTGAAAAGGGAACGATGCCACGAGTCAAATTCACAGCTATGCTGTGACATATGGTGGATATTGAGCTTTTGAGGTCGTTTAGGCTTCCAAAACAGCATTTAAAAGTTGAAATTTTTGGATTTTCATTTTTTTAATGTTCATCTATATATGTCTCAGTTTTTTTGTTCGATTATAGAAAGGTTGTCAATTATTTCAATTTTCTATCTAGTCGTATATAGATATTTCAGAAGAAAAACAGGTAGTAACAAGCATAAACCCAGTAACGAGCATAAACTTAATAACAAGAAAAACACGATGAAGAAAAAATCATGGAAAAAGAAAACCCAATGAGGTATTGATCAAAGAAAAAATAGGGAGCATACCTTCACAGATGGAGGAAGGAAGTTGTTCGTCTTTGCAGAGAGAAAAGCTAGGGCAAGAGAAAAACGTCTGATGAAATACTTGGGGGGGAGGTTGGATTTATTTTGGTCTTTGTTATTTATGACTCTCCCCTTAAAACCTATGAAAATTTATCACTTAATGAAATCCTTCCAGATATATGACCTTTTGAATACACCTAGATTTGATTCAACTTTTTTATAATCCTAATTGAATACATCCATATTTGAATGGACTTTTTAAAAGTTCATATAAGTCCGAATTGAATACATCCAGATTTGTAAAACCTATTTTAAAGTTTGTATAAATCCAAATTGAATACATCTGGATTTTTAAAATCTTTTTAAATACACCCCCCAAAGTTTCATTGAATTCAATTTTTAAGAGCACACTATTTTCTTTGTTTCAGATTCCATCATCTTCTGTTTCTAATTTATTTATCAGTTTCAACATAAGCAAACTTATGAGTTGGGGTAAATTATTCAAATGGTCCTCAAACTTATACTCAATTTGCATTTTGATCCCTCAATTAAATTATTCGTTTAAATGGTCCATCAACTCTATATTAATCGCTCCATTGATCATATTGTTACATTATCTTAATGTTGCCGTCAAAAGTAAGGGTAAAACCGTCCATAACCGTCCTATGTTTCCCAAATAGGTGATAAAGTGGTGAAAAAATTGTGAAACATAGGTGATAAAGTGGTGATACATAGGTGATAAAGTGGTGATAAAGGGGTGATACATAGGTCAAAAGTCTTATTTACCTCGACAAATGTAGCATGTGCTGCTCACATAACAAAATTTAACAGAAAATGTAACGGTAGGACCAAAGTGCCGATTAATAAAGAGTTGGTGGACCATTTGAAAGAATAATTTAGTTTAGGGACCAAAATGTAAATCGGGTACAAATTTGAGGACTATTTGAGCAATCTACCCTATGAGTTTTGTGTAAATAAAAGAACTTCTTAGTTCATAAGTGGAGAACGGAATTAAACGGAATTTTGGAAAAGAAAGGCCCAAAACTTATTAATCTTATAAGGTATATAATATGAATCACTAGATTAATGGAGTGGGCCAGATTTTATGAAATGCACCAAAATGCATGATAGCTAAATGCAGAGGCTCAAAATCCTCATTTTACAACCCTTAGGTTCAGACTCATTAGTAACATGGACCATAAGGTTTTAATGTAATAAATTTACACCATAACCTATTAAATTCGAACAATTTACACTAGTTTGACCATTTGTTCTTCAGTTAAATCGATGATGTGGCAAGTGATCTTCAGCTAAATTGATGGTGTGTGCTGATGTGTTAAAAAACAGTTAAAAAAATTTAAAATTAATATAAAGTCAATTTTTTAAAAATAATTATAAAGAAAAAAAATCCCAAACCCCCACACTACCTCTACTTCTTCTCATGTTGGTCCATTGATTTTTGACGCCCTGAGCAGATATAAAACTTGAGGCCTTTTATGTTTAAACAAAAATTAAAATAGACAGTTTCAAGTTTAGAGGCTAAGTTTGTTAGTTTATGTAAAAGAGGCCTACTAAATGAAACATAAAGAAAAATACACAAAAAGTTTTAGAATAAAACCGAAAAAGCATGAGTTACACTCTGAAAATGCCTTTTTTTGCTACAATAATTCTTGGGCTAAAATGTTTTATAGGAGGCCCTATTTTTTGGAGGCCTTATATCGTCGCCCAACTCGCACACCTCGTGGGCCGGGCCTCTTCTCCCCTCTTCATTCTCTCTCCCTCTTTCTCTCTTGTTCGCCTTCTTTCTCTTCCCTCTCCACCCTCCGATCACCTTCAAACCCATCTGCTCCTCCCTCAAAACCCAAAATACACAAAGCCTCCACCAGTACATACGCCTCTAATCTGTAGTGTCAACTTGCAACGGACAAAAATAAAGTTTTGTTATAATTGAAAACAACATATAATAACCCCACCGTTTGGAAAACAATGCATAAAACATGCATTCATAACCGATATAGATATATATAACAAAATCAAAACCAAGGTGAAATCCATATCTTGTAATGATATAATAATATCCATCCCATTCAAAACCTTTCCCATTTTCCCCAAACCACTCTCTTGAAACGCACACCCGTTGGCACAGCGAGCGAGGAAAGATCCTCACCGACAAATAAGAATGAAAGTATAGGTACACATGTGTGTATATATATATATATAAGTATGACCACTACCAAACTTGTATCGGGAAAACAATCCAACCAGGGGGATTGTTTGAAGAATCCTCAATTGACCATGTGGCTAGGGAACGAGCCGTCCAATCTGGGGACTGGGCTCTCCAGCACGTACAACAGAATTCTCAATACTCATTTGCTTATGACAAGTCCTATGCGCTCAGACTAACCCCACTAAGGGTCTACAAAACACCCCATCAAGGGTGCCGGGGTTCTGACATATTCAAGTATCCCAAAACCATACATTCCAAAATCGGGGAGATACATAGGGTTGTGCTAATAGCACTCTAAACTAACATAAACCACAACCCACTCTCATCCCATATTCTCATTCCTAACAATCCCATGTACCCAACACATGTCCTAGTATAGATAATATTTTTTTTATTTTAAAAAAAAGCATATATCCATTCAAGATAAATCACAATCCGTGAATATTCGAATATAATTCCAACACTTTCATAATCATCTTATATTTCAACTTCAAAATATATAATAACTCAAAATCAAAGGACTCAATATGCATATTTTTCCATCCTTGAAAATAATGAATGTTATTTAAAAACAAAGTCCATTCACAGATAATCCCAAGCTGCTTGACCCTGAGAGGGTCCCGCTTGTTGAGCACGGGGTGCTTGAGTACCTATTTAAAAATAAGAGGGCTAGATTAAAATAAAATACTTCGAACGAGAACTTTAAAATAAATTCCTAATTTTTCCTGGGATTCCAAGTGTGTGAACGACGAACGAGAAGTTCCTAAGGTCCAACGTGTTTCGAATGGTGGAATAACTTGAAAGATGCTCAGTCAACCGAGCGGTCAAACTTCCCAAATGTGGTCAATCGGGCAATCGGGGCCCATGACCTACAATTTCCGATCCGAAACGGTTCAAAGAAGCTTAGCAAGTTTGGTCCAGATCATGCGGTCGAATCACTCTCAATCGCACGATCGGACGATCACCGTTTTACGCAAACTTTAAGTTATTAAATCAGAGCATCCGGGACTCCGATTATTGATCCATAATTCCTACACGATCCAAGAGGTACCTATATTGACATTTTTGAAAATGGAGTCGATCCAACGGTCCGAACATATCGAACTCGAATAACGCCTAATATGCATAAATCCAATCGACCGTCAAACGATAACCAAATTCAAATCCGAGCATACTGTCATGCTCAGGAAGACATGGGGATCATTTTAGGACCAAATGGGCCACTTAAACATGGGCCACGCACCACCACACTTGCGGGCAACACATGGGTGTCTTGAGAAAATTCCTGCGGCCGGAAAATTCTCAAATCACCCAACAATACATCTACCTACGTGATCAGGAAAACAAGTGGAGCAACTTTTATTCTTAGGCCACAGCCAAAAAGTGACCGAAACTTACCCAAACTGGAGCCGAAAATTGACTAAAGCTTTAAGTTGAAAAACGAGTTTCAAAACTTCAAAATCAATCCTAACCAAGCCAACCATCATCTAGATCACGTTGAAAGGATGAGAAAGCATACCTGGATCGACAAAAATGGTGGCCGAAATCGTCGGACAAGACGACGAAAATATTAGTTAAAACGTGGCCAGCTATAGAGAAAGGGGGTTTCGCGAGAGAGAGAGGGAGTTATCGAGGAGAGAGAGAGAGAGAGGGAGTTATCGAGGAGAGAGAGAGAGAGAGAGAGAGAGAGAGAGAGAGAGATCTAAGTTTTAAAAATCCAACTTTGAAATATTTATGATTGTGCCACTATACTTCCGTTGATCGTAACTTCTTCGTTACAACTCCGATTTGAGCCCACTTCGTGTTTACGAACTTATATCGACTAGCTCTATGCAACGGTGTAATTAATTTCTCCAAAATCCTACTGAATTAAAAAGTGATCAAAATGACCCTACTCCGAGGACAAAATTGTAATTTCATAATTAAATAAATTTAATAATAAATGAATAAATAAAAATTGGGTCGGGATGTTACAACATCCCATCATGATAACAAACTTTCATCTTGAAATTGCCATCTTATGGGACAATCTTATGTACTCTAGAACTATAATCATAAGTTAGCTCTTGATTTGGTGGAATGCTCCTCTTAGCGAATAACATCATGTGTGGGATTCTCACATCATCATGATCACAAAGGATACTTTGGGCAAACAAATTAGGAGAACAACTATGATTGACAAATCTTCCCACATTCCCATGTTCTGTGGCATCAATGACAAAACCGTCCCCGAAGAAATTTGGTAACATAGGAAAAGAGACATGTTGAGAAGCATCTCGAAAAGCATGGTCAACAAATTTACCGTTTGTCCAAAAGATATTCTCATCACTTCCCCTTCTTTGTTTAACTTCTTTCTCTTGAAGAATTTCTCCTACGTACTCACATATGAAACTTCCGCATGGAATATATGATCGTGATCTGACACCCCATCCTTTTGATTTAGTCCTAAAGACTTCAAGTTTAAACTGAATCCCATGTTGACAAATTCTATTTTTGCAAGAAGAAGACTTACGTGTAGTACTGCAGTCGTAAATAAGGGATTTCCTATCTGTTATTGTGTTGTTGGATGAAAAAACCCCTCCAGTGTTCATTACACAAGGATATGACTTGCATTCTAAGCATCCATGAAGGCAATCACAACCCCTTTGTTTTGTTGCCTTGAAGAAATTTGGATAAATCACATAGCTCGTGTACTTGAAAGCTGGATGACTCTCGCTATCTATTGCATTGATCACACGAATAGGCATCATCTCTTTCCCTTCAGAGATATCATTTTTACAAACAATATCCTTTGACACCATAGGCTTTTTCGACTGTTTTGAAACTTTTTCCCATTTGATTATTGGTTGCCTCGGTATCCTTTTCAACAAATATTTAAACACAAGTTTGCCGAATTCCCCTCTTTCTTGCCAAAAATGCTCGACTTTGTAGAGACCATCGTAAACATAAGTTGTGTAAGAACGTTTCTTAGCACATGTACCCACCTCAAAATGTTTAACGGCGCGAATTACCCTTACAAGAGTTCGTACCTCCATGCTATTCTTTAGTGCAAGGTTTCCACGTTCAAATGTTTGATCCTTTGGCTTTTTACGTTCAACCCTAGGATTTCCACCTTCACCTGAATAAGTCAAGCTATCAGGAGATCCTACATGATTAGCGTAACGGCCAGAATTAACAATGCTTGTTGCCAAAATTTTCCCATCCTTCTTCATATACTCAATACCACTCCGAAAGTTATGATGGAGGCCAGCAACAGTTAGTTCAGCCCTGTTACGAAACTCGTCACCAACCTCAACTCCTAGAATCGGTCCTAATTGTTTCCTCATATTAACCAATTTTCCTTTCTTTCTCAGATGCATTACTGCTTCAATATCAGGCCTCCAACAATCTAGTTTGTTGTCTTCACTACCATGTTTTTGACGGAGCTTAGTTAATGTCTCTCGATATTCATCCAAAGCCTCCTTGACATTATGAATGATTCCATCTCCGTCATCAACTCTCGTCCTCTTTTTGTTGGGAAGAAGGCCGACTTTTCGTATCTCAAGTGTTTTGTCCATGAAGAGCTAAGATTCAAAAGTATTGCAGGAACGCCCTACATAGAAAGTATAAAGTAGAAACGGACCCAACATCAACTATGCTAATCTAAAAAGCATTGCATATGCACCATAACTGGTAGAACACGTAATTGAAAATTTTACTTCCAAGCAAAGTAATTAAAGTGCTCTCTGGAAATTAACAATCGGAAACCAAGGTCCACAAGGAAACAAATTACCACATTTGTTCCTCTTTCTTAATTGAGAGGTAACCGCTCATTAATTATTCTTTATGAGTGCTCAATTTACATAGATTTTGAACCACAAAAATATCAAGATACACAGATGACCACTTACTCTTTTATTTCCCTAACAGTTTGTAAAGATAACCCTTGACCTGAGTCCGATACAATTAGATAGTTTAGATCAGAGAGACGATTCTCAGGTCAAGTGAAGACCTAAACTTACGGATTTGTTTAAAACCTTCATCAATATTATAATATTTACCAGTCACAATGATATATTTTAAACCCCCAAATTACCCGTCACAAGCAGAGTCATATACGAAAATCCAGAAGAAACAAACCACTTTTGGTTTGAAACCCAAGTTTAAATAAGTGATTTATGATACGAAACAAAAGAAAAACTATACCTCTGCAAATTTATAATGCAAGAATATCACAAACTTTGACAGCAAAATAAATACTATATTTCACATTTAAAAAGAACATATGAAGAAGAAATAGTGGTACAAATATAACTTGGAAAGAATAAAAATACCTGATAAAGTAGAAACTAAAAATCGTGGTGCAGTCTCTCGCTCTCTCTCCTTGTTTATGTTTTGAAAGTCTTGGTAACTGTGTGTCTTTTTCTGGTTTTGTGCTCCTCTATTTCGTCTGTTCCGCTTCTGTTTGCCTCGGTTTATATATGGGCCTTCGAAGAGTGTAGGGTTTCTTAATTCCCAAGTTTAGAAGGATTCCTTGGAACTCACGACTTTCCTGAATTTACCACTAGGAAAAGTTTACCAGCAAATTGCCACGTGGATATTCCTGATCTAGTCAAATTCTACAGGAATTAGGCATCATATAGATCCTGTTTAATTTTAAAAAATAAAATAAAATAATATGAAATTTGTCATTTTGGTGGAGTTTTTTACTATGTGTCAACTTGCCCTACAAGTCATCCAAATCTAATATTTTGTATTGAGATGCTCTAAATAAAAGTTATTGGGTTAGCCAAATAGTAAGGGAAAGACTAGTTAATGATTATCTATTAGATATGTTAGTGAATTAAATATTTTTGTTTTAAAATTGTGTTGTAAATACAATTTTCCTGTTATTAGATTCCCTGCCGCTTGTTTCCTCTTTAGTTTTGTGACATGGCACACAACTTAACAGGAGTTTAATTATGTTAATTCTCTTTTAGCCCTTTTTTTAGTTAAAATAATTAAATATATTAGAATTCCTGCCATTAGAACTCTAGCCGACTCAATTGTGTCAACAACCCCACCCGCCGGCGCAACGCAACCCCTCTCCTCCTCTCGTCGGCAAGCCTCTTCTCTCTGTTTCCCTTCCCTTTTTATCTCTCTCGTTCTCCCCCTTGATGCTAGATCAAGATCTATTTCAAAATGGTTATAGAAGCCGCTTGGGCCAATTAAAGAGTGAAATCCCAAATACGAACCTAGATTGCCCTCATTCTTCTTCATATCGAAAATTAACATCCCCCAATCTGATCAAAATCAAACAAAGTTTAAGCTTTGCATATTGTTTTATATGGATCCACAAACAAGATTAAAAACATGCTCTTCTGATTTCTTCTTTAAAAGAGAGAGGGAGATCGAGAAGAAATCAGAGAAATCATGGGAGAGAGAAGGGGGACAAAGGTAGAAAAAAGAGGCTTTGCCGGCCGCGGGAAGGGAGGGGGCTGTCTCCGACTGGGTGAGTGGCTGACAGAATTGACTAGTTTGGGGTTGCTAATGGAAGAGTGCATAAAGAAAGAAATAAAAAGTTTTCTTTTCAACGTTCGTGTCATTGTTGTTAAGTATGAAGACGTGGAAAAATATTAAGAAATAAATAGGAGGGTGCAGGGAAATTCGGCATAGGAAAATTGAACTCGCTATTTTTTTGGTTTTGGTTTTTTTAGAAATTTTAGGATTGCATTTATAGTTCAGTCAAAAAAGTCACTGGCTATAAAGGGTCATTACAATAACGGAGCAATCTAACATCAAAATTAAGATAATCTGGTGTGCCTCCACTGATGATCATGTAGGCCCAACTAAGATTGCAATATCAGAATAATCAAAAAGAGATAAAGGTTGAAAAAAACCAAGTCATAACAATACAAATAAAACTCTCACAAAGAAGAAATGAAAAGCTCTCACAAAGGAGAGATGAAAAGCTCTCTCAAAATGAGAGGTGAAAAGCTCTCCCAAAAAGAGAGGTGAAAACTACACAGAGAACCCAAAAAGTCTGTGTGACTTATTCTGAACATAAAGAAATTGCAAAAAGGATGGCGGAGATCTGACGCCGAAACGCAAGTAGAGATCCGACGACGAGATGCTGCCTGTGATGATTGGAGGAAACTCATAACAAAACAAAAACAAATAGGGAAAACCTTTTGTCTCTGGAAATTATGTGGGAGAAGAGAGGGAGGAAGAAAAGTGGCTTCCTTCTCCCCCCTCAAAGTGAAAACGACTCTAAAAAGTTTTTGGGGAGAGAGAGGACTAGGGTTTGGGAGGAAAATTGAGCTCACTCTAAATACTATATATTACAATAAAAGCTATTGAGTTACCCACATGGTAAGGGAAAGACTAGTTAATGATTTATACTCTCAGTCATCCATTAGATATGTCAGTGAATTAAATATTTTTGTTCTAAAATTGTGTTGTACATACCATGTAAATGAATGAAAATTTAGCTTCCATGCATTTTCAGTCACATATCTTTGAAACCAAACTGCCAGTGTCCATCTCGACACTATGAAGTGGCTCTTCTAAGAGTCACAACAGTCACACCTCTCACCTTGTTTTAGAACTAGAACGTAGAGATTGTTGATACATTGGACAAATTAACAATACATTTTGTAAAAAGACGCCCTACAATTTTACTAAACCAGAGTCTTTACTTGACTACACATGGTATTTTTATCTTTAGGTGATCTATATTTTCTAATTCATGGTTTACTTCTTCTTTTGGTTTGGAGTGCCCCTTCCTTAGCCCATGATCTGATCATTATATTTTAAGAGATAAAATTTAGTAAACCACGAGTCTTGACCGGTTTCGAGTTTTTCTACCGCATGCTTACTTGCATTAGACATTATGTTTGCTTATCTGTGTGTAGGCATTCAATTTAATCTGAATTGCATTAATTATTTTTTTAATTTTATGTGCTACTGAGATATACCAATTAAATCCTATTTTCCCGAAAAATTTAACTTAGACAAGAGGAGATCTTGTATACAGTCTTTTTAAGTTAAATTTGTCCGAAAAATAGGATTTAATTGGTAATTTAACTTAAATGGCACCCAAAACCTTAGACGAATCCTGTGGAAATTCCGACATCACCCCGATGTCGGACCCAGTCACTAAAACTAAAGCCTCATTTCCCAAAAAGGAATAAGGGCACGAGACTTTCTACCGAAATTTCAGCAGAGTCTCCCCTGTATATTGAACAATCCCAAAAATTTCAACCTGCACAAAACCACATTTAATATTACCCAACTGGCAGTATGCACAATGTAATAACAAGCAATTCACATAAAAGGCCTTCGGCTCTCCGGTAGTTCAAAGCAATGCAAACCAGCAACGCTATCAAATCAAATAAGGTTCTAAACCAAGCATATAATAAATTCCACCAACTTTAAAAATGCCTACTGTATCAACATAATTTAACTTCCCAATTTCCGTCATGGGGTGTCTAACATCCAAATCCAAACACAAATAGTTTAAGGCCTCAGCCCAAATCGTACAACGAACCAAAATGGATTTCAAACCTAACTGAACCATAATCCCACAATCACCACATTCACTTAGTCCAACGGAATAAAAAATATGTCTTCAATCAAGCCTTGTTTTTATCCGAGTTTCAAGACCAACTACAAATTCAGCAACCCGCTCACTAAAACAATATAAGTAAAGTTTAACCTGCAGTTGCACCTAGACACTACTCTACCCTCACGGAGGGATCAAGCCACACGTAGTTTTTCCACCTAAATCCCGAGTCCAAACACATACAATACCTTTATTCATCTATCTGTTATTCACATAATCTCCCCATACGCTGAAAATTCCAACGCCACGTATGAGGTCTGTCTCAACGCCGAAAAATCATACGCCACGTGAGACCTAACAATCACATAATCTCCCTATACGCCGAAAATTTCAACGCCACATATGAGGTCTGTCAACACGCCGGATAACCCAAGCCACTTGTGACCTAACAATCATAGCATCTCCCTATACACCGGAAATTCCAATGCCACGTATGGAGTCTGTCCTCATGCCAGATAACCTATGCCACATGAGATCTAACAATCATATAATCTCCCCATATGCCGGAAATTCCAACACCACATATAGGGTCTGTCATCCCCCCGGAAAATCCTACGTCGCGGGCGACCTGACAATCATATCATCTCCCCATATGCTGGAAATTCCAACACCACGTATGGGGTCTGTCTCAACTCCAGAAATCCTACGCACTCATGACAACCTGAGGACCTCATCAGGACAAACTATAGCTTCACCACCCTTGCCCACGCACCGCCACACGCGTGGGTGTGTAGAGTAAATTTCAGTGACGGAAAAACTCCACACCACCGCTCACCCTTCCCATCCTAGATACTACTCAAGGCAAGGATCACTTCATTCAATTACGGGGAGGTCCAATTCGGACGGCAACTGGCCAGAATTTCACTTTGAAATCCGGCCAAAACCTAGGTTTTCAAATCGGTTTTCTAGACAGTAAATCGATCCAATCCTATCCCATAGACAGCTAGAGCTCGAAAAATAGATGAGAAACCATACCTCACCCGACGGAATTGGTGGCCGGAGGAGAGAGATCGAGCGGTGAGAAGTTCTGTTAAAACCAACTCATTTTCGACGGATTCCGGGGAGCACAGTGGACGGGGATGGCTGAGACCAGTCGGGAAAGGACGAGGGAGAGGTGGCGGTTCGAACGGGACCGGTCTCGAGGCCGGTCGTTGACTGTGGCGGCGGCGACAGCCTTGGAAAGTGGCGGCTGTGAAAACGAAGGGGAGGGGGGGCTGTTCGCGACGGGGGAGAGAGAGAGAGAGAGAGAGAGAGAGAGAGAGAGAGAGAGAGAGAGAGAGAGAGAGACACAGAGAGAGAGAGAGACAGAGAGACAGAGGGTTTTTCAGGTTTTGTTTTTATTAAAAACCCATTTTGAAATGTTTACAGTTTTGCCACTAATGATGTTTTGCCCCTAACTTCTTAGTTATAACTCCTATTTGAGCCCACTACGTGTCTACGGACTCATATCAGTACGATCTACCCAAAAATACCAGTCACTGCCCCAAACTCTTTGCGGGTAAGAAAATGACCAAAATACCCCTACCCCAATAGTAAATTCGTAATTTCACTTAAATAATTTAAATAAGGAATTAAATTTGGAGTCGGAATGTTACATTAAAGGTTATTAATAATTATTTTTTTGGGTAATTCTATCTTTTGTACAATTAAATCCCCTAAAATGAAAAATTAGTATATAGTGATTAAAAAAAAAAAACCTTAATAATAAACATATGGTAAATGGCCTATTTTCTTTCCATTTTACCCTTTTTTTAACAACCCTATAAACCCCGATCCGGACCTCCGTTGTCCTCTGCCACCATTAGCCACGCCACCCACTGACCACCATCTCCGACCATCCCCCACCACATAATGTCATGTGACACCATTTTCATTTAATTTAATTAAAAAATAATAATATGCAACTTATAGGACATGAACCCATGACCTCAACTTTACAGAAGGTGGCGCTTAACCACACAAAGCTAGGCTTTACTTTATTCTTATTAAGGCCTTCTACCTTTATATATAGATGTTTAGTTTTTATATATATATTATATTCTTGACCATCAACTTAAATTTTTTTTTTTATGTCTACACAAATAATCATTTTCTATTATCAAATTGGATGACAACTTAAATAGTTGTTACCAAATAAAAAAATGGTTGTTCACTAATCAAATTTTTTTATTTTTAAAGATAAACATAAATAAAAAATATTACACATTGTGCGCGGTTCCTAAACAAAAAATGCTAGAGTAAAAAAAAAAAAAATGGACACTGCATTGTTGTTTCTATTTTACAAGACTAAAAATACAAATATAAGAGTAAGAAAAAAAAATGCACATTACGTTGCAGTTTCTATTTTCTAAACCTAAACAATACCAATAGATGTTGGGGATGCATATGTTGTGGTGGTTTAAATTTTTTTCCGACATATAAGTTGCAAATGATGCGCTCTCTATTTCTTATGTTTACCTTTGGCAGATTATAGTGTGATTAGGGAGACTCGAACTACAAAGACGGACTTAGGCACATAAAGTGATAAGGAAATAAAGCTTCCAAGTGACAAGTTCCGTATAATATGTGACAATTAACTTGTTAATTTCAGTATGTTAAATTTTGAATGTAATTTGCAAAGTAGTTTCAATATAATTTGTCTAGATAGTTCGTATTTGTATCAAATTGTTCTATTTAGTGGATGTTGAGTTTCAATTTGTTATTTTGATATTATTTATTTTTAATTGTCCAGGATGCTTTTTTATTTTTATTTTTTTATATTATTAATATTGTTTTTGACGGCTAAAAGGCGTCAACAAAGAACACTTAAGTGTCAGGAATTATAATTTTTGATGGGTATAAAACATTGAGATAAGGGTTCACTGATAGTTTTTTGATTGGTTTGTGACGCTTTTTAGTTGTCAACGCACACTATTCGTTGACGACTAATAACCCGTCAAGTTTGAGGGTACCTTTTTAGACACTGGCACTCTTGACGCTTCTTGACCAGTCAGGAAATGGTTATGTTGACGCTTGTTAGCTGTCAACAAAGTGTGTTTTTCTTGTAGTGAATATATGAGTAAGCTTATATTCTATAATCCTAAAAATATCAATATAATAGTAACATAAAAACACACTGTTGATGCTCAAAATGGCCCGGCCAATATTGAGTCCAACTTAGTGATTAGATGTGCTGGGTCTTCAGCAGGGAAGAGGGCTAAGGCCCTTGGTGAAATAGGTTGGTGAGAGACCTGTAGAAGATAAAGTGGGAGAAGCAATCGTTAAGCTTCGGACACCGGTGTTGTGCCGGCCGAAGGCTCTCCGATGCCTAAATCAGTTACAGGTAGTAATTCTGGCAGAGTAACAGTAAAAGTGGGAGAATAGTTCTGCTTTTTACCTGGGTACTGTTCCTTATTTATAGGGAAGTGAAAGTGGGAACTTTGCACAAAGTTCCAATGTGGGACTTTGTGCAAGTCGTTGTGGTGGCGATACATGTCCTGGAGATTAGGTTTGGCAGCTGGGAGCTTCGGCAGGTGTCTAGCACCTCGGAAGTGTGTCTTCCTTCGGCATGGGAGAAGGCGTGGTTGCCTTGGTGCTAGTTGCTTTGATGCTGGGTCTGCTCGGTTCATTATGGTGTAAACAGTAGTCCCCCAAGTTCGCGGTCGAGAAGTAACTTCTGGGTTGGGAACTTGTGAGTTTTGTAATTGTAACCGAGCATTCCAGCTTCGTTGGGAGTCGTAGGGCACTCCCTAGTCCCCCAAGTTGGCAAGCTAGGAGTTGCGTCAACACAGGGTAGCTGGGTACCTGGGTACTTGGGCATGTCGCAGATAAGATGGGAGCTGGGTCCGTAGAAGGAGCCGGGTCCTTTCAAAATTTTGGAGGGACTCCAATTCTTCCAGGGCCCTTGCCGTTCGGCAAGGGTCTAGCTCCCTTTTTTTTTTTTTTTTGAATGGCCGGAACTTCGAAGAAGCCGGGTCATGAAAAGTTTGGACTCTCCACAATTTGTCCATGGCCCTTGTCGTTCGGCAAGGGTCTAGCCTTTTTTTTTTTTTTGAATGGCCGGGCCATTTGGAAATTTTTGGACGCTCCATAGTTAGTCCATGGCCCTTGCCGTTCAGCAAGGGTCTAGCTAATTTTTTTTTAAAATTTTTTTAATTTTTTAATTTTTATAGCTTGGGAGCTAGGCCTTCGAGGGAGCCGGGCCTTTCGAAAATTTAAGACTTTCCAAAATTTCTCCATGGCCCTTGCCGTTCGGCATAAGATGGGAACTGGGTCCATAGGAGAGCCAGACCTTCGAGGGAGCCGGGTCCTTTGAAAATTTTGGAGGGACTCCAATTCTTCCATGGCCCTTGCCGTTCGGCAAGGGTCTAGCTCCTTTTTTTTTTTTTCAATGGTCATTTTGGAAATTTTTTGACGCCCATAGTTTTTGGACGCTCCATAGTTAGTCCATTTTTTTTTTTTTTTTTTTTTTTTTTAAATTTATAGCTTGGGAGCTAGGCCTTTGAGGGAGCCGGGCCATTCGAAAATTTCAGACTTTCCAAAATTTCTCCATGGCCCTTGCCATTCGGCAAGGGTCTAGCTATTTTTTCTTTGAATGGCCGGGCCTTCTGGGGAGCCGGGTCGTTTTGAAAATTTTGAACTCTCCATAGTTCCTCCATGGCCCTTGCCGTTCGGCAAGGGTCTAGCCACACATTTTTGCTTTGAATGGCCGGGCCTTCGGCGGAGCCGGGTGGTTTTGAAAATTTTGAACTCTCCATAGTTCCTCCATGGCCCTTGCCGTTCGACAAGGGTCTAGCCACACACATTTTTTATTTTTTTTTTTGAATGGAGGTTGAAGGCTTTCTTGGATTGGGCCTTCGGCAAGTGGCTAGAGTTGGGCTCAAGGTTGGCTTCAGCAGGTAAGAAGGGCTAGGGTTTTGGGGGAGGGGGAGTATAAAAATAAGGGAGTGGTCATCATGCCGTTCGGCAGGGTTCATTCGGCAACTTTGGTAGGCTTTGGAATTGGGAGTAAACAAAACTTGGAGATTGGATCTTGCCGTTCGGCAAGTCCTTGGTGGTCTTCGGGTTGTCCTTCGGCAAACTTTGCAAACCGATCGGCAGGGGCAGCTTGAGGAAATTGAAGCCGTGCAGATTGTTCAAGTCCTTCGGCAGGTGGTTTTGGCAAGAAGAGCTGGGCGATGCAGCTATTTCGGCAAGACAGGATGCGCGGTGCAGCTGTTTCGGTAGGACAGCAGGCGCGGTGTTTCGGCAGGGCCTGGTGCTATCTGAGGTGGCTGTCGAGGGGCTGTGGTGCTGTGCAGATTCGGCAGGTTTTGGCCGAGGTGCAGTTGAAGTGCGGCTGAGATCAAAGGGGAGCTGCGACTGGTCTTGTCGTTCGGCAAGAGGCTTCGGTCGAAGTGGCTGGCAATTGTTTCGGCAGGCGGCAGCGAGGCTGTGCTGTCCGAGGAGCTGTGGAGGTGCTGCGCAGGCTCGGCAAGACTCCTTCGGCAGTCGCTGTAGCTGGAGCTCGGGATTGGAGTCTTCGACAGGCTCTGCTCAGGTTCGAGTTAAGGTGATTGGGAGCTTCATTTTTTTGTTTGCTCAGCCTTTGCCGTTCGGCAAGGGTGTGGTTTGGTGTGATTGTGAGCCGAGGCCCAGTGCTGTCCGAGGAGCTAGACTTTCGGCACGTCAGGGTTGAGCTAGACCGTCCATACTCGGCAGGTGAGTCCTCCATTTGTTGTTGCCCGGGCCTTGCCGTTCGGCAAGCCCAACTAAAGTATGTTGTGAAATTGGTTTGGGTGTCTTGATAAAATTTGAGCTTAGCCTTGTAGTAGGATTGGGCTTATGAAGTGGGCTAGCACACTTGAAATTTTGGGGACTCCATTTTGTTTTGCACGGGCCTTGCCTTTCCCCAACTTTTTGTTTGTTTGTGTATTTTGAAAATTGAATTTCAAATGGTGTGTAGGTACAAGGGATTTAGGAGGGAAGATGAAAGGGTGTTAGGGTTTGCTCGTGAATCGAGGCGTGGTACCCTTCGTTGGCTATTTAATAGGAACTTGGGGTGGTGAAGGCACCACACTTGAGTTGAGTTGAGAAAAGTTGTGAGAATTTGAAGGAGAGGAGAGGCGATTTCCGGCGATTAGTTTGTGGTGGTGCTTGTGGCTGAGGTGATTTCCGGCGATCCTTTCGTGGTGCTACGAACAAGGTTAGACCTTATTTCGCTTGAACTTTTGAATTGAAATGTCTTGTTTTGCATGAACATGTTGAAGGCTAGGAAGAACACATTGAACATGAGCATGAACATCATGAACACGTTGAACATATGTATGAACATGTTGAATTCTTGCCTGGCATGAAGATTTGGCAAATTTTTGTTGTTGTGGTTCGATCTTCTCTGCATGTGCATTAGTTCCTTTTTCTTGTTTTTGCATATTGTAGATGTCTGAAAGTTCTGATAGAGAAAGTCCTGACCCCCCTGCCTTTGGTGGGGATGATACTGAGAGTGAAGAGCCCAGCCAATATATATGTTCTGAAGAGGAGAGTTCAGAGACAGAGGGTCTGGTAGAAGGCACTATAGAAAGTAGGATGATAGGGCCTGGGGGTGAGAGGGGTGAGCCATCCGAAGACTCTGGGTCAGCTGCATATAGGGAGATGCAGAGAAATTATATAGAGTTAGAGGCCATAGCAAACCGGGTTCTAGCCTTGCCTCAAACGCAAGAGGTGGGTTCGAGCAACCAGGCATCACCATCAGGGTCTGTGGGTATAGCCGTGGCTTCGGTTTCAGAGGGTTTGGACATTCGGGTCGGTGTCCCGTTGCCGAGGCGGAATACGCTTACAGAAGCAAAATTGGCCCAGCTGCGGACAGATTTTAGTGTGCCAGCCTATGTGGGCTTGAGGTTACCCACTGAGGCTGATGTAGTCAGGTATCCCTCGGATGGCTCCGTGATGATTTTCACAGATATGTATCGGCACGGCTTCAGACTACCCTTTCATCCGTGGGTGCAGATGATGTTGGCTAAGTTGGGGTATGCGTCGGGGCAATATAATCCCAACTTCTGGATTCTTCTGCATGGGGTGTATATTGCTTGGTGGTTGGCTGGGTTGGGGGAGCCAACGTTTGAGCAGTTCATGTACCTATCCTCCATTTTGAAGCAGCAGGGGAATTTTGGCTGGGTACAGGCTAATTGCCGAAAGGCGAGGGAGAGGGGCTATTTTATTGGACACAAGCCCACAACGCAAAAGTCCTGGAGGAATAGGTGGTGCATGGCCTATGGGGACTGGATGTCATTGGACCTATGCCAGAAGGCAAGGGCCAAGTCAAATATGCAGTTGTGGCCGTAGACTACTTCACACAATGCGTTGCAATATCTATTTTATAAAACTAAAAAATACAAATGCAATTTCTATTATATAAGCCTAAAAATGCCAATATTAGAATAACTTTAAAATACACATTATTATAGTTTCTATTTCTATAGAATTGGTTTTTGTTTTTGTTGACATCATTGATATCTACATTGTTTTGTTATAGAGTAGTAGTTTATTGTTGTTGTTGGTTTTTTTTTTTTTTTTTTTACATAATTGATATGTACATTTTCTATTATATAAACCTAAAAAATACCAATATAATATAAATAAGGGTTCAAAACTTATAAATTTTTGTAACTTTAAATTGATCTATTAATGTATAGCCTTAGCATCAGGAATTTGAAAGCGTGAATCGGTGTTGAAATGAATAAAAAAAAAAATTTAAAAGAAACCTTTGACTGTTAATATAAATATTATGTAATTGTAATAATATCATAAAAACAAGGTTTGCGTAGTAATTTGTGATTGAGGCTTCCTCCTTGAGGGTCAAGGTTCGAGTCCCTTCAAGTACACAAAATTTTCCATTTTTTAAGGGTGAATAAAGGCTAGTGGTGGGGTAGCGATAACTAGCCGGAAATGGGTCACCAGACATGTGTTATAGAGTAATTGACTTCAAATAAATTTCTTAAAATATAAAAGGAGTGGCAATGCGTGTAATTTTGAGGTTTTTTATATTAAATTATTGTAAAATTGGATAGTATATTTTAGACATGAGCTTTGCCAAGTTAGCTATAGCAGATGAACTCCTTACTCTGCACCCAAGTTCGAATCCCCAAAATGATGGGATTGATAGTGGAAGGACTCCAAAATGATAGGATTAGTAAAGTTACTCGTTTGACTAATTATTTTGTTAATGGGAATTGATTAATTAATTTCTTATATATGAAATTTTTTTTTTTTTTTGGCTCTTCAGTTAAAAAGATGGAATTGAATTTGCTGGCCCACTCCTTTTTATAATAATTTTTTTTAATAACCCTTTCACTCTCATAAATAAATAAATAAAATTACAAAAACCCTAACTACAGCCACTCGCTGCTTTTCTCACCTTCGTCTTCTTCTTTTTTTTTTTTTTCCGTTAGCTAATTCAATCGGTGCTTACAATCACTTGAATTGTCACTTTCTCTGATAATCTGCTTGTGGCTTAGAATCAATCATTCCACTTGTTTCACAACAAGCATCCATTAACTCTTTGATGTATATGACATCCTTTAGGTGATCTAGGATGTCCCACAAGTTTACCTTTCAAACTATAAAGTTCTAAACTTTATAACAATTTCAATCTCATTACCGTTCAATTGGACTTATAAAATATTTTGTTATCCTTGAGGTTACGACGTAAGGAGGGATTTCGATGACTTATCATAATTGAGATATCTTGTAAAGAAAACTCTTTATCTCTTAAGAGGTATCTTGTTTAAGCATTAACCCTTCATAACAATTAAAAGAGTGTCGATGCCCTCTAAATGATTTTCCTTTTCTTTGCTTCCTTGAAATCCTAAATCCCTTGGATTTCAGACTTAGTAAAGTCCAACCGTGCGATCAATGGTGAATGCTATAAAAAGACAATGGATACCATTCCATTCATTATCTTATACAACTCATGATCTCCATTCTAGTTCATAAATTAGACTGTTTGGATTTCTCAATTTCTAGATGCAACTCATAGGTAAGAATTGGAACCTTTAAAGAACCACACATTGCTTATCCTATGAATATTATCTTGGTTGTGAAATCTAAACCTTTTAGAAATCAATCTTGTATTAGATTTATCATATCTCAATATTCTGAACAATTAATGTAAGAACAATTTCATGCATTCATCTCACAAAGCATATAGATATCAAACTTCATATTACCATAATACGAATACTCATATATAAAGCAAATTAGTGATTATGTCATACAATCCATAAAACTATCTTCTAAAACATGAAGATAGCAAGTAAGTTCTTTATAAATGCCAAAAACCAAATAAACTAAATAAGCTCATAAGTTCTAAAGATATCCATAAACAAATAAAGGCTTGCTTGATGATTCTGAATCCCAGCAATCTTCATCTCTATGAGCTTACTACTTGTTCTTAGTCTGTGCAACAACATGACATACAATAGATCATTGTTTGTTAGACTCAAGTAAGGTATAAATATTTGCTTAGAACTTTACTGACAGATTAAACTGTACCTTCAGCTCAGTTGTCCTTTAGGCTAGCTAAGTAAGGCCGACAATTCCTTTTCCAGTGTCCGTCTTTCCCTCAATGGAAACACTATCCTTTCGCCTCTTTTCCTTCTTCCTGTTTCTTCTTGACTCCTCCCTTGGGTTTGAGTTTAGGGTTCCATTTCTTCTTCTTGCTGACATTGAATTTGTCTTTACCCTTATTATTGGGCTTAGCAGAAGAAGTTGAACCCTTCTCAAAAACAGCAATGGTCTCATCTGTCCTTCTCTCTTGAAGGTCTTTTCAGCATTCACACACATGTTCAGCAGCTCTGAGAGAGGGTGCTCTATCTTCCCCATGTTGTAGTGCATAACAAAATGGGAGAAGGAATTAGAAAAGGACTCAAGGAAGATGTTGGTGGCCAAGTTGCGGTCCAGTGGACTGTTAAGACTTTCCAACTGCTCAGTGAGTCATATCATCTTCAATCTATGTTGGTGGACTAGGGCTTCCTTAACCATCTTGGTCTTCAAAAGCTCACATACAGCACTGAAGTGTCTGTTGCGTGTACCATCTCTATAAAGCTCTTGGAGATGGGATATCATGTCAGCAGCATGCATCATATGCTCATGCTATTTCTGGAGCTCCTCATTCATCTAAGCCAAAATGTAGCACTTGGCCTAACAGTCATCATCCACGTGCTTGTCATACTTAGCACATACTTCCTGAGAAGCATCTTTAGCAGGGGGCTTTATGTCAGGAGCTTGCTCTAGTACGTACACAATCTTCTCGATAGTCATGAATATTTTGAGATTGCGGTACCATGTTGGAAAGTTATGTCCCTCTAGACAATATTTGTCCAGGAGTTTGGCAAATGTGTTCCCATACATATCTACAAATACATATAGCTAAGTATTAAATTGATTTTAGATTTACCATTGACTTGGGTCTTTAAGTCAAAAGGTAACCCCCACTATTTTTGGCAAATTCTCATATCCCTCAAGATGGAATATGAGATTTTTGGCTAAAACTCTTAGTGGGATGGGAGGCTCCCTATTATCTGGATCACCGTACCATAATAAGATCTAAGGATACTTCGGACAATAAAGAGAAGGCACGCTTGCCTCTT
Source organism: Prunus dulcis (assembly GCF_902201215.1). Lineage (NCBI taxonomy): Eukaryota > Viridiplantae > Streptophyta > Magnoliopsida > Rosales > Rosaceae > Prunus > Prunus dulcis. The sequence goes on from NC_047651.1 coordinate 7,143,983, forward strand.
CACATCTTGATGTGATTACCCATTCATTTGGCCTCTAGCAAATGTGAACCCCCGAATGTTATCGTGAAGTTCCATTTTACTAGTTAAGTCTTAGCTCACCATGCTTGCTTAGTGTAGGAATCAAACATGAAACCTCCTCATATTAGAATGTTGGCCTATGCTTTTTCCTACCTTTGCAACATCAAATGCATGAAATGGATCCCTCCTAAACATGCGTTGTTGCTGTCAACTTCCCCATCTTTGAGGCAAGCCTTCACAAGTGTCATGCTCATTTGGAATCCGTCATGGTGGAAGGCCACGCAAAGGACATCAAGAATGCCTTTTGTTTATCGACTTAATGTTATCAATTGATTGAGGGAGTTTTGGGTCACATTTTTTATCTTGTTAAACACTTTAATCGTTTTGACAACATATTGTCCTAGGACAACTATTACTCCATTTAAACATATTTATAGTTACACTATACTCCCACTATTTTGTTTCAAAAACTCAAATCAATTTCATAAAACTATTTTATCTTAAAATAGGAATATGTGTCACTATTAACGAAATACATTTTGCATTTCTTAAGTATGGTTAAATAGTGGTTAAATAGTTGTCTATATGCTCATGGATGATTATGGACTTCTCATTTTCAATTCAACATCGAGCCAAGTTGTTGAATCTAGGTCTTTGGCGGGTGATTGATTTTATTACGCATTTTAACTTCTTTAAAACATTCATGGTTGAAGGGCATTGGACCCAAGACTATTCTCAAAGTCTCTAACTAATCCTCTTTCTCCTTTGTCTCCTTGGGCTTCCTTCTTCCTTATCTCTGTAGAAGACTCAAGGCTCAATGGACCTTGAGGGAATTGTGTTTGGAAGGGGATAGAGACTACATAAGAGAATGAGAGAGGAGAAGCATGCAAACTTCTATTTAATTTACAAACCAATCGCTAATTTAAGCAACCTCAAAAATAAAATTAGTTACAATCTATCCATTCAATCAAACCCATTCATCTAATGATTTCATGGCCAATCACATAGCTCAATTTGGTTTTTGGGGCCTTAAGTCCAAAATCATCCTTATTCCAATCATTTAATCAAATTAAACAATAAAGGATATGATACATTAAACAATTGAGACTTTAGAACCTATGGGCTTATTTCTAATGGAACATTTAAATCAAACATAAAATTTTAATGTTTCACTAAAAGACAAAAACAGTTTTGTTTTTAATGTATTAGGGCAAATTTGCAATTTCAAAAGTTATGGGCCAAAATTGAAAATACTACATTTTTAATTTGGACCCAACATTTTTGTGTTAATGCATGAAGACCCAAAATGGGTCTCCCTAATGTGTCTGCCGAAATTTGCAAGGGGAGGAGAGGTTTTGTATGTATGGTCTCACTTGTCATGACATTCCAAATTGTATCCATAAAGCATCTTTATTCTCATTGGCCAATTTCAAAAGATGAAATGGCAATGGAAGACACAAGGTACAACCCTATGGCCCTTGTCACAAAATGTTTTTGACTAACATGTAACCATCATATCTCATACAATTCCATGAATCAAAAAGCAATATTCTCTAGGGATCAACAATAACTTTTCATGAAAATCTCAAGAACATAAAAAACATTCTTATTCTTTCAAAACCTTTTTATAAAATCATATAAAATCCTAAAATCTTGGAAAAATCCTATTTGTGTTTAGAATTTCAAGACCAACACAACAATGTATATTAGATAAGCATGAAAAACACACAAGACCAAAAAGCCCAATGATGCAACCACCCCCTTCTCCATTTTGAAAAATCTCTTACATGCAACATCCAAAATTCCAAGTATCAAGCATACATGTGAGTCAATCATGGAAGATATGACATGTTATAACATTTATAACCATGAAACTAAGCCCATATTCTTTCTAAGACTCAAAAGGGTGCACCTTTTCATATTCGTCACTCACCAACGGTAAAAAAAAATTCAAATTCTTGGGCTGACGCCAGTCTGCCGTCAATGTTGACGTCACATCCCTTAGGCAGGAGAACGGGCTGATTTTGCCGTGGGCCTTGCCCAGATTGGTGGTCCCCACGCCTTGCCCGGGCTTCATTTGTGTGTTGGAAGAGCCTTCGCTGACCTAGGCCCCCTCTTGCTCGGACTAGGGTGCAATGCTGGGAATGCTCTTAGATATCTTAATGGGTTATGTGCACCTAGGCTATTGCAAAGCCCAATTTATTCATTATTTTTTGCATTTTGCATTTTTTATTGGTATTTACATAGGTATGTGTCTTTTAAAGGTATGTAGAACCTCAAAGGGAAAAGTCTGTCATTTCCATTTTTTTAATATTCGTGCATGTTTTTCTATTTTTTTATACTCGAAAACCCTCAATACTTAAAGGCATGACATCTTCTCGTTAGAACATAGTAAACTATACCTAACATACTTTTTCAATGATATATACAGTTATTGGCATGCCAATACTTACGTCAAGCACTTCGCAGTCGAAACACAAAATAAATGCAACTAACACACATGTTATATCTATTCTTTACTATTTCAAAAAGTTGTCAATGGTTTGCTAGTGCTTGATGCCCAAGATATCCTTTTCCCGACACACTAAAATTAAGTATATTATGATTTGATTACTGCCTTACTTTTCTCATATTAGATTACGTCTTCAAAATTTATTGTAGCTAGATAGATAGAGATGAATTTTCAATTACCAACTAGTCATAATACTAAAAATCATTTAGCACTTCTCTAAAAAGTTATTATAATCAGATAATGAGCATAGCAGTCATAAGCTTCTCGAATATGAGAATCAAATTCGACATTATTTTATGACAATACGAAAAACAACTTTTTTGCTAAATATAAAACAACGGATGATAAACCCCCACATAAAATCAACCAAACACCCCTTCCCCCCATAAAACAACTAACAAAAAAGAAAAAAATTTGGTGTCATAGCAAAACAGACAACATTAATGAACCTCTCTCTCTCTCTCTCTCTCTCTCTCTCTCTCTCTCACTAACAAGCACGCCTCACTCGACTTCGTCCTAATCCAGATCCATGGGCACAAGAAACAGTCGCAGTAGCACTGCCATCCCTATCAACATTTGAAGTGCCACCATCACTAGTAGCTTCCATAGTGGTGGGATCAAAAGATGCCTTATTTCATGCCACATGAGGCAGAGCGAGAGCCTTCTCGAGAATTTCCTTCTGTCCCATTATCCCAATCAGTCGGTTATATGAAAATTGACTCCCATCCTTATTCACCCTTGAATCTAGGGTTTCGCTCTCTGATTCCCAAATTTCATCATTAGAAACGTTCAAATTAGAGAGATTGGCTCGCATGTCTTGGAAACGATGTTGCCCGTTGACACAATAGAGCTTCTTGTCCTTGGGTCATGACAAAGACAGTGGCATCTATCCCAGTCGTCTCTTTTAAGTCACGGATTTCCTTTGATAAAACCATAAATTTACGACGCAGTCGATTTTTATTTTGGTTCATGTTTCGGCTCAGTTGAGATTGTTTGGATGTGTTTTTGGAGATAATGTTGACATTCATGATGGCTGAAGATGATGGAGGTATTAGGGTAATACCTATATCAAAGAAATTAGAAAAAGGTCTGTTATGATTTAAGAACCAAGCCTAGCGATGTATTTTATAAAAGAGGTTCTGAATGTACAACGTATATTTCCGTCTTTGCTGCTGCAATATAATTGCTTTTGTGCATATGGGTGGAATCAAATTTTTTATGCTATATTTGTCATTGTTAAAAAGGAAATTTGTACTACCTACCTAAACACAAAAAAAGAAATTATGCTACTTACCCAAAAACCCAAAAAAGAAAATTGTAATAATGTGTCGGATATTTTCATTTATGTATGTAAATTCTAGCGTACCTTGGCCATTATGCCTTAATGACAAAAAGTTTGAAATTTAGTGACTTACGTGTTTAGAGGCTGGTGGTGGGATTTTATTTGGCCCATGAGCTAGGGCTCGGCCATGAGCTCATGGTCGCAAACAATTCTCAAGTGGGAGTTAAATTCAAAAAGCTCCATGGGCATTTTTGGACAAAGGGAGACAATTCATAACCCTACACACCCCAATAGTCTCAAAGCAACAACTGTTACTCTCTCTTTCTCTGTCTATCACAAACTACTACAAGAAAAATGACGGATTGGGTATTTTTGGGGAATGGTATGGGTTGAGGAGTGGAACATTTTTTAAGAAAATGGCAGAGATTGGTAGCCAGACGATGATGGTACATGCGTGGAGGGCGGGATTTGCAGGATTTTATATAGTTAACATTAGAAAAACATAGCTCCAGGTTTTAGTGAAAAAGAGAACATAAGTTAAGTAGCTCTAGTCTTACTTTGAGCCTGGCTAAGGTGTTAGGATCTTAGTTGCATGCTTTTTGAATTAAGTAGGTTTCTATGATGACTTTCTTCCTTCTAGTTCTCTAAACTCTCTCCTTTTAAGCTGCTACTCAGACGTTTATTGATTCCTATGACAATGAAAGCTTGTAATTCAAATATGTTTTGCTTTAACTTTTTTGTTCATTAGAAACTCACAAGTGAATCGAATAGCATATGAACTTGTGGTTAATTCAGACCAACTGAATTATAGTGATTGTGCCTTCTTACCAAAGGAGTCAGGACCTCTAGTCAGCTAGTAATAAGGCCCATCCAACGATCATGGGAATAAGGTCTCATTGGAATTATCAAATGAGGAGAACAGAAGCTATTGTATTGTTGTGGGTTATTGGCATTCTATGAGTGCTTCTTATTGCTATTCTGTTAATAGAATATTGTACTCTTTTTAGATTCTTTCAAAATATGATTTAGTTGTGATCCTCACCCCTATATATGACAATTAATAGTGCTTACTGAGCTGCTGTAGCTCTCCCTTTCTTGTGCCTTCCAGATTAGCTCAGATTAGAGGTTGACTTGTTTTTGACCTGTTGGCTGCATGATAGAGGAGCTTGTTATTATCTGAAGAACTTTCAATATTTTGTAAAGGATAATGTTTGTATTTTTACAAAATTAGTGAAATACCCAATTGTAGACATGAAACTATAAATATACCCTACATGATTTAATACATATAAACACACCCAAAACACACCCAATTGTAGAAAGCTGTCGATTTTTGTATTTTATTTTCTATGTTAGATTACGTTTTTGACCTTTTGGTTCGAATATTTTGAAACATGCCCAAAACTCGCCAGCTAGGATAGGAATTTCTTGAAATTTGGTGACCTCGTAACAGAAACCTGTTTGGCAGCCTCAACAGATCGAATATTCCAAGCGAGCTTCGTTCACTTCTTCGAACGAAGGAAGCTTCGTTCATCTCTTTGAACGAAACGAGTTTCGTTCACCTCTTCGAACGAAGCTCAGTATGATGTGGTTCCAGATCTTCTTTTTCGATTCTTCTGAGCTTAGTATGGCGTAGATTGGAGTTCTATTGCTTCAATTTCTTTTTCTTTCTTGTTTGATTTGGTGATTTTTGGATTGATATGCGCTGCATGAGACTCGATTGGAGCTTGGTGAGATCTGTGATCTTCGATTTTTGAGGTATTCGATTTTTTCTTGTGAATTCATATTCGTTTTTGGAGGTATTCGATTATATTGTAGTCTGCTTTTTGGTGATTTGATGCTCGATTAATTAAGTTGCTGATTAGGTTTTCGTTTCTTTTTGTTTATAATTTGGATTGATTTCAGATTCGTTTTGATTGTGGATTTGCTCTTGTGTTTTGGTTTGAGCTGTGGTGAAAAATTTGTGTTATTCGATTTAATTGAGGTATGCTTTTTCAGTTGAATCTGAGTATATTCGTGTTTTTTCTGTTTATGCGCTATTGGTTTTTGAGTCGACTATAATTCACTGTTAATGCACTCGGCATCCACTGTTATTACTAGTAGTCATTTTTGTTTTGTTTGTTGTTTTTTTGTAGAGATATATATGGATGATTCGAGAGTGGCGAAGTGCACCTATGGTGCTGGAACTTTAATGCTTATTTTGTCTTCAACTACTACTTTTGATTGGTTGTCCAACGAGTTGTGTAGTAGGTTTAAGCTTAAGTTAGGTCATTTTGAGTTGAGGTACTCTTTTATGGATTGCTCCAATTGTTTGTTGGAATCGGACGATGATTTGAAAATCATGTTTATGTTATGTGGACTGATGAAGGATCAATTAATTCACATTGCTGTTAGGGATAAGGCTGTAGTGAATCATGTTCAAACTGTTAATACGAACATGATTGCTTCTCCTTTTTTGTTGGAGTCTGCTCCTAACAATTACAGTTTTGCACAAGATGAGGATACATGTAAAGATTCAAGTCAAACTGGTAGTATTGTTGATTCAAGTGCTGCTTCTTCTTCTTGTTTGAGTATGGATTTTGATGGTATTAGCAGTGAGTTTGGAAATGAATATTTAGGCAAATATGGTAGTTGTGGAGGGCGTAAATATTTGTCTACTGATTGGGAGGGTTATATTACTCATGAGGGTCAGAAGTTTGAGGGTGGAGTTTGTGAATTCCGTGATAAGTTGGCTAAGTACGCGATTGAGAATGGTTTTAAGATGAAGTATTTGAAGAATGAGCCTCGTCGTGTTACTGCTGTGTGTGCTAAGAAGGAATCAAATGGCTGTGAGTGGAATGTGCATGCTGTTAAGTCTAATGTAAATGGATTTTTCTATATTAAGAATTTAAATAATGTACACAGTTGTAGTGGTTTGATCCGTGAGAAGAGAAATAAGGCAATGGGGTCTCGTTTGGTGTCTTCAATTGTCAAAGATAAAGTTCGTAGCAATCCTTTGGTAAGGCCTATTGAGCTAATTACTGATTTGAAAGAAAATTATGGATTGGATGTCCCTTATCATGTTGCGTGGTATGGGAAGGAGTCGGCTACTAAGGAGTTACATGGTGATGAGGAGTTGTCTTATGCTCACCTGCCTTGGTATGTTGATGTTTTGAAGGCCAGCAATGTCGGGTCTCATTGTGTGCTTGACTGTGGCGAGGATGGTTCTCGTTTCCAGCGGATCTTTATATGTTATAAGGCCTCCATTGATGGTTTTCGATGGTGTAGGCCTATGCTGTTTATTGATGGTACTTTCGTTACAAACAAGTACAAGGGTACTCTTCTAGGAGCTACTGCAAAGAATGGGAATAAAGGTATGTAATGTAAATGATTTAGTTGTTGACTTCCATTGAGTAGTATGAACAGTATAGGTATGCAAATGTAAATGCTGTAGTTGTTGACTTCCAGTTAGTGGTATGAACAATTGTCATACTGTTTGTTGACTTCCATTGAGTGGTATGAACAGTTTCTATACTGTTCATACCCTGCATCTGAGTATTTTTATGCATTGTAGTTTTACTCTGCTTCATGTGGTAACACTGTTAGCTCTTGCAATGTTCAAACTAACTAATATATTTCTCTGTTTTTTGTAGAGGTATTCCCTTTTGCCTTTGCTATTGTATCCGGTGAAACTTCTGACAATTGGAGATGGTTTCTGCAAAGGATATCTGAAGTTTTGGTGGATGAAGGTAGGCAACTTACATTCATTTCTGATAGGCATGGTGCTATTATCGATGCTGTTAGGACTGTTTTTCCTGCTTCTGCCCATGGTTTTTGTCTATATCATTTGAAAGAGAACTTGAAAAAGAAGTATCCGCATTCTGTTGGTTCCTCTTTCAAGGATCATATTTTATGGCTTTTTTTGTAAGTTGTTGTATGCACCGACTGTTGAGGAATATCAAGATATTTTGAAAAAATTAAGAGATGATGGCGGTTCAAAAATAATTGATAAGTTTTTGGCTGATCTCCCTGTCCAAAATTTTGCTAATGCATTTTTTCCGGGAAAGAGGTATGGGGAGGTTAGTAATGCCTTGTCCGAGTCGTTTAATTCATGGGTTAAGGATGTGCGTAGGCTTCCAATTTATGAGATGATTGACACTATTAGGGTCAAAATGATGGAGATGATTTCTAGGAGGAAGCTTGCATCCGAGAAATGGTGTAGTGTTTTGTGTCCGGTTATTGAGGATGAGTTGAAGAATTTAGCTGCAAAGGGTCGTCATTGGAGGATATGTCGCGCGAGTGAATCTATATTTGAAGTTCATGCTGATTTGAGTGTTATGGTCAATTTGGACGAGAGGTTTTGCTCCTGTTATCAGTGGCAATTGCTTGGGTTTCCGTGTCAGCATGCGATTCAAGTTATCCAACATTCCGGGTTATGTTTGTATAACTTTGTTGATGAGTATTACAAGGCAGACTTTTATAGGGCTACTTATGCAACCCCTATATTTCCTATACCTGATATTGAGAAGCCTCCTGCTGGAGATGTTTTTCTTCTTCCTCCGCATACAAGAAAGCCTCCGGGACGACCTCCGACAAAGCGCTTCAAGTCAAGCAGTGAAACTACAAGGCAGTTGAAGTGCAAGAGATGCGGTTCTTGTGATCGTCATAATAGGAGGACTTGCAAGGCTCCTATTTGATGTAAAGGTTTTGGAGTATAAAGACTTGAATGAGAGTAGTTAGTCTTTAACTAGTTAAAGTGCTATGTGATTGATTAGTGACAATCATAGTTGAAAGGAATAGAAATTGATATGCAAGTTGTTAATACGGTGAAATAGCAGTCACTGCATATGAATACTGTTTGAATTTTCGGTATTAATACATAATATGTACCATTTTTGGTATTTTGGAAATTTTGGTTTTGAAGTTTGATATGAATTAAGCATTACTGCTGTTTGAATAATCTATAAATGAAGGAACACTGTTTTAATACCCACTGTTTATGTCATTGTTGAAATTAAAAGATAGTTCTATGACATGGTATTAACAATTTATTTCTATCAAATAGGATTAACATTGTATTGAGAGTGCGTTGTTATTTGTTGGAGTTCACCTTTTTAGTTGTTTTAGTGTTATGGAGACCATTATTTCAGGTTACATACACTGTTAATTCACGTAAATAAACTGATTTTTGAATAAGTACATAACTTGAATTTGAAAATCACTTTACTTCAATGTTCTAAACCTACACAAGTCCTAAGAAACTACAATATAAGCAAGAATTTTTGCAAAATATTTGATTACAACTTCATTCCTTTGCATTTCTCTCCTCTTTCTTTGATGGAAATCCAACTTCTTTCATTGCTCATAATTTTCATGAGGACTTCTTTTCTCATTTCCCAGACCTTTTCTTTGTTGAAATCTGATTCTATTTGTTGGTCTTTGGAAAGCTGCTTCATGAAGTGCATGACAAAGACGCCACAATCATTGCTGCATAATAGAGATACGCATGCAGGAGTTGGTTCAGTATTTTTTTTCAGTTGAATAGGATTAAAGTTTCACTGTTATTGCGTAACTTACGAATTGTTTGCTTGTTGGGGACATTCTCTGTTCTCAGTCAGCTTGAAGTTAGTAGTATCATGACGAATCAGATACTTCAATGTCTGAGCATATTCTGGTGTAAGTTTGTTGCTGGCAAGCATTTTTGCTATCATTCTAGCTGAAGCTTCATTAAGCCCTCTCGGCTTCTTGGCATCAAAATCAGGAATTTGGACGAGTTTTGTTTTCAGTGATGCTGCAGCACATTCCTTAAGAAGACAGAGGAATATATTCGCTGTCTCAACCTGCATCATAGTCATAGTCAAGTATGTGCGTAGTTTCCTTTAAATTTAGTGTCCTATGTATTAACAGTGTTAATCACCAGTTTTACTTACCAAAACAATTGCCTTCTTGTGATAATATTCGAGAGTTTGTTCTGATGTCCCCCTGAATGAGTTGAAGTGTGTCCATTTTGCTGCACCGGTGTCAAAGACAAGCAGCGTATGGTGGTTCTCATCTGTAATTGGTATGAACACTCTATCAACGCTTCCAATATTTTCTAGGAGTGGCATATAGAAAGCATGATATGTCAGCATGTGTGAAGCACCTCGCAAAAACATCTGCATAAGTCATGTGTTGGTGATTAGTAACTATGTTGATGATATAATATTGATGTATTATATGTGATCTTACATAGTTATTGGCGGACAAATATGCATTTTTTTGTTTCTGAGGCTTCTGCTTCGCATCATCATTAAGTGCCTCTCCATAAGCATCGATGATTAGTGCAGAAATTGGATCATCTCCCATCAGCTTTTCAATGTTATGTTTGTACAATACTGTCCTATTGTGTAGGTAAAAAGCGCCCCTGAACAATAATGTTGTTTAAATAATAATTCAGCAAATAATAATGTCATAACAGTTTAATAGCAAGACAGTTCTACGTCATAGTATTAACAGTGTAATTCTATGACAGTTCTACGGCATAGTATTAACAGTGTAATTCTACTACAGATTGGCTTACTCATCGGAATCAGATGGAGATATCCAGTAATTTTCCAAATTCTTCTTTGATTTTTCATCCAGCCTGTTGTAGACCTCATACATGCGCAACTGAAGGTATGTATCTTTGTCCTTTTTTTTGTTGGGTGCTTCATCTTCGCTTTGGCTTTCTCTTTTTCGGGCTTTCTTATGTGCTTCGGGGTATGTGTAATCTGGTTTCTTTGCAGGCTTTCTGTCTTTTCTGTCTTTGATTATTTTGATGCCAGAACGTAACTGCCTGGTTCCTACTTCTTTCGCTTGCATGAGAACTGACTTTTCAGGAGTTTTTTCATCAGCATTCTCATCTTCATCATTAGGAGTTTCTTGCACCTCCAATTCACTTTCTTCTGCTATTCTCTCATCTTTTTTCTCCTTATCAGCTTGTTCTTTCATTGTAATTTCTCCTTGTTCACCTTGTGTGAAATTTTTTCCCATCACATGTTTCAAAGAGGCAATAACAGTGTCTTTTTCTTTCATGCTCTCAATGCAGGACAACTTTTCCCCTTCAAGTAGTTCATGTTGTTCCTGTAGCTGTCTCTTGTTTGTTTTGAGTGCATGAAGTTCCCCTTGTAATTTTGCACCTTCTTTTTTCTCTTTCTCAAGCTGCTTTTTCAGTATTTCAATTTCTTTCTCCAACTCTTCTTTTTCTGTCCATATTTGTTGAATGAATGAATTTTTCTTTATGCAGGATTCTATAGCACTCTGCATCATATCCCTTCGAGTATCTGCCTTTTCAATCCAATAGTCGACTGCTTCTTTCAGCTGTTGGATTTTCTCATGGGTAGGGACTATTTCATGCTTGTAGTACTCTGGGATTGAACCCACTATGTCCTCAAAAATGGTGTTGAATTCTTCTTCCTGGCTGTCAAGGTCTGGATGCTGTTGCTGGACATTAACAGTGTCCCCCTCCGTCATTGAGTCTCTGCTAAGGTCAACTGCTTGTTCTTCAATTTCATCATCTGCTTCGCATCCCGGTGCTTGTGCTGGTGGTTCTTCAATTTCATCATCTGCTTTGCATCCCAATGACTCTGTATTGTCTTCATTTTGCTCCTGTTGTGGAGTGTTTGTCTGGGTTGCACTTTGGTCCACATTTTCATGGAAGTTGAAGTTCTGTTTCTGGGTAATAACAGTCTGCTTTTTTCCTTTTTGTGTTTGACTCTTTAACTGTCACAAATATTAGAAAGGAAAAAAAGATCATTAGCAAATTTATATACATGTATATGTGTGTCCACCATCAATTCAGTTTTGAAATATAAATGTTGGGTCATTGTAGGTTATCTTACCCAATCTTTAAATGTGATAACAAAGTCATCATCCTCTTCATTTTCTTCTTGTTCTTCATGGTCTGCGTGATCAGTCGTTGCTTCTTCTTCTTTTTCATTGTCTGCAGCTTTTATCTGTTGAATTATTGGAGTCAGTAGTAATTATGGTGTACTAACATTATATATGTTTATGGAAGTAAGAAAAATGCCTTAATGTTTTCATATTTTGCAATATTCAGCTTGATATTGAGCTCCGGAAGGCTCCATTTGACAGCCGCTGGTTTATGATCTTCTCTTCCAGGAATTGGACTGATCAGGTTAGTTCTTTCACACAGCCAATACTGCAAACATGTTTTTCAATATAAAGTGTTAATGCACGTGAAAACAAATAATATAATAGGATTAACAAATGGATGTAGTTTCTTACCAGGATTAGCACAAGGCAACCACTGACACTTGGTTGATTTGTCTTGTGCTTTTTATTTTTCATGGCTTGGTCCAGTCCAAAATGCATGTAATCTAAGACTCCTTGTGCCCAGTTGTAGCTGTTCATTGCTTCTAAGGTGTCAATCATAGTCAAAAAGGTCCAAGCCATTGTCGCCCCCGAGTTGCAAAAGAGATTTGTGATGAGGAGCTCTAGGATTAACAACCTCACAACATCCATTGCATTGTTCTTTCTGTCATCTGCTATTGCTGTGTTCAGGCACCTATCAACCTCAGTTTTTGTGATTTTTTTTGAATTCTTGAAGTACTTCTTTTCAAAGCCCAAATTTGTTCTTGTGGAAGTTGTTGTGCTTGGCAACTTGTTTCCTTTGTTAGGCAATCCAAAGATTTCAGACACATCATTGCTTGTAATTTCATACTCGTTGCCTTCACTGAATTTGAATTTTTTGGTTTCGGGGTTGTAGAGCCTGATTAGTCTAATTATTTGATAATTAGACTTCTGGCATTCTACCTTGGTGAGCTGACCTTCCATGTAAGCCTTGATGATGCTCCAGAATGGCGTTTTTTGTAGGATCTTGAGGACATCCTTTCTTGCTGCAAGCTTGTCTTTTACCGTTTGCAATGTGTTGTCAAATGTGAGCATGTTGCTCTTGATCTGCACATAATTTGGGTTATTGCGTCTGCTTGGTTTGGCTTTTGCTGTTGTTGGTGGTGTGCCTTGTGTGTTTGTTGATTTTTTTTTGCGCTTTTTCTGGCTTGGGATACTTTTGTATGCTTTTTTTTTTGAATTTCAACCCGGTTACCTTTTTCCATATGATCACCTGCAAAGTGAAACAAATATGTTATTTTAACTAAACAAAAGAAAGATGAAACATAAGTATTAATACTTCTATGACATGGTATTAACCATTTACTTCTATGCATTTGAACCTCATATGCATTTCTAGTGCATGTTGCACTAGAAGAGCAAAATGCATAGAAGTCCCAGATTTTGATTAACAAAGGATGCTACATATGTTGGTCTTCAAGTGCACTTAGTGCACTAGAAGAGCAAGACACATAGCATGCTATATATTTTGGTCTCCTAGTGCACTACAAGCAGTGCACTAGAAGAGAGAGATGCATAGCAGCCACAGATTTTGATTAACAAAGCACTGCACTAGAAGAAAGGATGCTACGTATGTTGGTCTTCAAGTGCACTCAGTGCACTAGAAGAGCAAGACACATAGCATGCTATATATTTTGGTCTTCTAGTGCACTGCAAGCAGTGCACTAGAAGAAAGGATGCTACATATGTTGGTCTTCAAGTGCACTGC